>NC_140169.1:176233777-176518777 GCF_963971535.1 Notolepis coatsorum
CCCCTTCGAATAAGCAACTGACGAGAAAAAATGCCCCACTTTAAGTCACTTTGCACTCACCCTTGGAGTTGGCAGGGGTCTCTGGAGATAACGCGCTTGAGAGCTTGTCGAAATATTGCTTTATTAGGCATACACAGAACTGAAAATGAACCTGAAAATTGTTCTCTCTCTTTCCCCCCCCCCCATTCCACCCTCGGGGCCCTCTCTTTCCTGCATCTAGTTCCCATGATGTCATGGCTTCTACTTTTCTCTTTTTTTTTTCTTCTTCTTCTTCTTCTTCTTCTTCTTCTTCTTCTTCTTCTTCTTCTTTCTTCTTCTTCTTCTTCTTCTTCTTCTTCTTCTTCTTCTTCTTCTTCTTCTTCTTCTTCTTCTTCTTCTCTTCTTCTCCTTCTTCTTCACTCCCCCCCCAACCCTCCATTCTTTCAGAATATTCCCACATTTTCTCACGCACCTTTATCGGAGCATTCTGGCACACCAAAGTGGGCAATTTATGGTTTACCGTGTCTGCCCCCAGGGGCTCTGGCTACATCTGAATGGAGACTATGTTATCAAGCTCAGAGATGTAATATTACTAGCCTTCCATTTCGACTCGGTCCCTTGGGTGTCTGGGCCGCGTAAAAAAAAGCTCAACCAAGGAATGTGACTTTGGCCTCCTCTACTTTGGGCTGTGCCACTAGAGCTATGGGCGGATGTTGTTTTTGAAACCTAACAGCCTGACTTTGTTTGTGTCTTGCAGTGCTGAACTATGAGAATGTGGTGGAGACCGAGTCGGAGACAGACGAGGATGACAGGCCGCTGGTCTCGGAGGAAACGGCCTGGCGAACGGGGAGGAGGAGGCGGGCAGTCCCGCCGCCAGCGTGCCCAACCTGGAGGCCTCGCCCAGGGTAGGCCACGCCCTTCTGTCCTACAGGGAGCAGGAAGGGTCAGAGGGCAGGGACGGCCGACAGAATCACCACGACTGGCGTCTGGGGGACGACACGCACGGACACCTCAATGGCACTGGTGGTGAGTGAGCCGAGGAACTGAATGACCGCATTGGCCTGAATATAACGTTTTTTTATTTATTTTTTTACTCTTTTGAGAATGCGTTTTGAAGATCAAATCTTGTTTTTTTTTATAACGAAAATTATTATATCTGAGCTGAATGTAGAAGTAATTCAATTATATGATCTATTATTATAATAATGTGATTCATATAATTCATAATTGTATGGCTGACCGAAGCAAGTGAGCAGTTTTTAAACTAAGGCAAAGATCACATCACATCAGATCATATCATATGAAACCAGGAAAGGGACAAATATAATATAAATGTAATAACATAATATACAATATATATTATTACAGTATATATATGGAGATGTTGGTGAGACTTTGTAGTTAATTTTAGCAGACAACTAGTTATGAATAGCCTACCTGGTACCGTCACGTTAGCAAGCTTAATTCAAATGAAATACTTGTCATTGACCGCTTTGAAAAATATTCAGGTCTTTGGTCTGCTGTCAGCATGCACAACAAATATTAGGCTGATCGGCACAGTAGTATGCCGATAAGATCAGCTGCGGGCATATACACGCACACACACATGTGTGACCAAACGCATGATGCCCCCCTCCCCAGGCTGCCACCTGGTGGAGATAAAAAAAAAAACATTGCCTTGTATTTGGGCCATACGGTATAAACAATCATAAATTATTCAAACTATAATTCATAATGTATCGGATTTGTGACGGATGAAATACAAAAACAAGGTAACCGGATGGCCTATTCTTTAAGACCAAAGTAGTCTTGTGGTGTGCGGATAGGGTCTGATGGACTGGACTGACCCAGAGTAAGCAGCACATGCTGTTGTCATCATGTTGACTGAACACAGAATAGCGCCTGCTATTTCTCTGCGTGGGGGGATATCAGGTTTATTTCCGCTCATTTCAGCTAAGCGTCACGCGTTACGGAGGACGTGTTGTCGAACCGCCGCCGCCGCAGTTTACATTCACAGGTTGGGCCGTCGTGTCACTCAACCACCAACCTCTCCCTCACACAAAACACACATACTGTAACTGTTCACACACCCGTTTGCATCATCTCTGACCTCGTACAGTTCCTCTGTCGTGGCCGCTTCTTCATCTTCTTCTCTCTGTCTTGGCTTTGAAAGGCGGCACAGACTTCCTCTCCTGCCCCCCCCCCCCCCCCCCCCCCCCCCCCCAAACTAAAGTTGACACTGAAGTCAAGCATCGGGCCTCAGCCGAGCAGAACGTGTGACGATATTCATTTTGATAACTTAAGTGTACAGCGTTGCCTCTCTTATTTTAATTTACTCCTCCTCGATACACATCGACTGAAACAACCTGATATAAAAACTGTATAATTAGGGTTCAGAGGAGATAAGTCGGGTATTAGCCTATGATCAGTGCAGATGTTAGCCGCACCTCGCCCCGTAACAGGAACAGACCTATTTGATGATGAACGCACAGCGTCATGTGAAAACCCCATCCCTCTGGCCCTTCAGACGCTCTCCGTCTCTACCTCCTCCTCCTGCTCTCATCTGCCTCCGTGACAGGACAACCAGTGTCGCCAGGGCCACAAAGACAAATACTTTTAATTAGGAGCCAAGCGGGCTGGTTGCAGGGGGAGCCAGGCCCTTGCAGGACTCATTAACAGGCCTAAATGAAATTGGAGCTTATGACGGCCATTTACATGCATAATAGGCCCACCATTCTGGGGCCGCCTGACAGATACAGAGTGCAGCGGGAGCTCATGCGAGACACTCGCTTTAAAAAACGCACTGCCGTCGCCTATCCGTCTCCACTAATGACCTGGTGGGTGTGGGCGGCGCTGCTGAACGGGGGGTGGGGGTGGGGGGGGGGGGGGGGGGGGTGGTGGTGGTGGTGTGGGGAGGTAGCGCTGTGCTGCCGAGTTTTTGAAAATTGAACACGGTCCAAAACTCAGATGTAAATGAAAAGAGCATTAATGCAGGGAGGGGAGAGACGTTATCATTATCGTGATCATAGCACAAGCAGTAAAAGACATCAACGTCAGATTAGCACATCTGCTACAGTTAGTTTGCTAAACTAGCAATTTAGCACAAGAGCCTCCGTGCAATTTTAACTGTTTGAGTATTAAATGTATATATATATATATATATATATATATATATATATATATATATATATATATATATCATATTATTAGCGTTGAAGAAAGAGAAAGACCCAATCGGTGGTAGATGAGACGATTCATTCATGACTTTGAGGAAGGCACAGATGGCAACAGTGTAATATTGAGTGGTATATTTGCCAGTACAAACAACACTTCTTGGGGGTGAACTGCAAAAGAAAATCACCATTAGTTGAGAGAGACGGGCAGCGGGCAGACTGTTACTATTGAGAAATCGCATGAATAAGAAAAAAAGAAATAATCACAAGTATGTTCTGGAGGTGACGGAAAAAGGAGAAGTGTCACAGAGAACTCATAAGAGGTTGAAACAGAGGAACCCACGGACGGAACTGAAAAGGCTCATTACGCCGTCACCTCCATCTTGTCTCTCGAGGAAAGAAAAAAAAGAAAGAAAGAAAGAAAGAAAGAAAGCAAGCAAGAAAGAGAAGGACTGAAAACACAACAAGCCTCCATTTATATCTTACGTAGCTGTACACAGTTCACCCGGTATATACAGGAGAGCCGGGCTGAAAATAGAAGGACACTTGAGTACAGTGTCTAGATTCACAGTGGTACTCGCATGCCCTTGTCCTCTCGTTCTTCACTCTCGTTCTTTACTCTGCGTGGAGACTGCAACCCTGCAGGAAAAAGGACCCGTGTTGGAGAATGGCACTAATTGTAAAAGCGTCAGCTGGCAGTGATTCTTCTTCTTCTTCTTCTTCTTCTTCTTCTTCTTCTCTTCTTCTTCTTCTTCTTCTTCTTCTTCTTCTTCTTCTTCTTCTTCTTCTTCTTCTTCTTCTTCCTCCTCCTCCTCCTTCTCCTTCTCCTCCTCCTCCTCCTCCTCCTCCTCCTCCTCCTCCTAGCGGCTTTCCGTACGGGGAGCCACATGTTTCTCGCAGGCATTTAGTGCCACCATTTAATTTGATCCGTGTGGTGTATTGAGGAAAAAGTCAACCGTGTGTTGGTGGTAGTGAGATCGGTAACTTGAGTCCGACCAATTTGTCTATTCACACTCCATAAAAACTAGAAACCGGGGTAGCGCATAGATTGTACAACTTATCATCTTTTCATAGTGTGACAGTAAAATAGGATTTTCAAAATGTTTCTTTTGGGGGGCTCCCCTCCCTCCTCCGTTGTCCCCGATGATATAAACACAGGCTCTCTGATCAACACGCTTCAGGGGATACAGTAACCGTTATGAGTCTGACTCACAGGAGGTTTATTAAAAGGTGCAGAGCGGCCCAGGAGGTTCCTGTTTAACAGTCCTTTCTATGAGGAAGGACGTTTTGAAAAGCGACCTGCTGCAAGGAAGAGGTGGGGGGCGCAGGGGGGGGGGGGGGGGGGGTGCACAACTGCCCCCACTCTCCCCTCCCTCCCTCCTCTCTTGCTGGGGGGGGGTTGTATATCCCTCCTTTGAAGGGGATCAGCTTATGATACTTGTGACTGCTGTTGAGGAGTCACATGAGAAAGCCCAGGAGGAACAAACACAATAGCCACAGTATATGTACTACTACACCCCCGCCAGGCCTGCTGCCTATCCCTCATTATCTGGAAAATGCCTTCACATTATGAGCCGTGGTGAATGGAACGAGGTGCCGGGTGAAAAGGCAAGGCTGCCTGCCGGGGTGCACACAGCAGCAGCCGGGGAGCATTCCGATCGACTCGAGCCTCGAGTGTGTCGCTCCGCGGCTGCGGTCATCCTTCAATTTGTTTTGAAAACTGTGTTAGGCACAGTCTCAAGTGCTCCGATTAAACGCCTCTCTCTCTCTTCTCCTCTCCTCCACAGATGAAAGGAAGGATGAATACGAGCCCGTGGAGCCTGAAGGGTCTCTCCACGCTGCTGTGGGAAATGGTACAGGTGAGTCCGTCCCTCCGAGCGGGCCAGATGTTAGCCCCCCTACCGCTTAGTTACCCCCCCCCCCCCCCCCGCCCTCCCTCCCTCCCCCTCTACCGCTGGCATGAAATCACCAGCAAAACCGTGAAATAGAGTGACACGATTATTCGCCAAGCATAGCGAAGCGTGTCGTTCAGGTGATTTACCTAATAGGAAGCACACTCGCGAGCAGTCGAGGGACACTATAGGCGGGATACAGCGCCTTCTTATGCGTCAAATTGAGAGGGAAAAGAAAACGTTTAAACAGGAGTGCAGTGCAAATGACAGTTTGCTCCCCAAAATTGAATTTCGACCCAAATCTTGTTCCCGGCGGTTCTTGTACTCTCAAATTGGTTTAAGTTGACACAATAAATTGTCCGCTTGCCCTTGCGGTTAGTCATAAATAATGTCTTTGCGACCGAGCATTTGAGCAAAAGAAACTGCCCCTGCGGGTGATTGACCTTCCATAATGGTCTCCTGGTGACTTTGTGTCTCGGATGTATACTTTTGTTTTCTGAGTCACAACGTGGCCCAACTGTGAATGTAAAATATTACATTTAAAGGTGTTTTCTGTGTATACTAATTGTTTGATAAAACACTTGACGTGACCTTAAAGTATTATTCAGCCGCAACAGTACAGCACCAACCGATACCTGATATACCATTATGTCCACTTGTTAAGTTGTCGTAACCCTGCATTATCTCAATCCTAATCACATTTCCTTCTTGAAGTATGTTGAGGGAGATCCTAAGTGAGATCAGCAAAGCCAGAGAATCTAATTGCAAGTTAACCGAATTACCAGCTACACTAGAAATATCTAAGTGAAAGGTTAAAAAGCCCCCCCCCCCCATCCCCACCATTCAAGATGGCTTACTTAACTGTGTAATAGTGAAATTATCTCTTATTTTTCTTCATAGAAACCATTCCACATCATTAATGGTAACTTAAATGTATACTCCCCCTCTAAGTAGCATCCTAATGGTTTCCTCCACGATGCCCATCACAATTAGACCAGTCTATCCATTGGGCCATGCTAACATCTTTCACTCGAGGGGGGTGGGGGCAATTTTGAAATTAACTCCCCCGTTTCCTCTGTTCCAGTTAAGGGACTCGAAGGCGTCTCGGAGCTGGACGAGTACTTTTTAAAACGGAAACTCGAGGAGAGCGACGGCCATCCGGCCAGCATCGCCGAATACCTCCAACGCGGCGACACGGCCATCATTTACCCAGAAGCCCCGGAGGAAGTGACACGACTGGGCACGCCCGAGGCCATTGGTCAAGATGAAAATGAAAATGGTATGTTGGTATGCTAGGATGAACAAAAAGGCAACAAACTAATTTGTGACGCCGCTTAGTCACAGAAAACTGCACCAAAACTTTAGTTAGTGTTAAGTCTAGATAGTGTTTCACATTTTTCACTACTATTTCATACAAGGCAGAGTGGAGCAAAAGTACTAAAAACTAGTGCTGTATCTACAAAACCTTCTGTTTAATCATCTTCCATCTATTAATTTGCTTCGATTTTTCAGGTCTGGTAAATTTTTGCATGGTGTTATTCACAGTCAAAGATAAAAAAGAAAATTGATTGATATTCTCATTTTACTCATTTACTCAAAGCCTAGTAACAGACACAGTATTTCTGACACTGAGAATACATTCCCTGAGATCCATAGATGTCCCTAGAATCATATACCAAGAACATGCAAATGGGCATATAAAAAAATATATATAATTGTAATACATTTTGAGTTAATTTTCATAACGCGATAATTTGCTGTGTAATTAATTAATCTAATTAACGCGATAAACTGACAGCCCTAGTCATAATAGAACATTCTAGAACATTTGTGATGTCACAGTATGATGTCATAATCAAACATTCTAGAACATTTGTGATGTCCAGTATGATGTCATAATAGGACATTCTAGAACATTTGCGATGTCACCGTATGATGTCATAATAGAACATTCTAGAACATTTGTGATGTCACAGTATGATGTCATAATAGTACATTCTAGAACATTTGTGTTCTATATCTATTCAACAATTTTCTCAGAAGATCTCATTGTGCATCTAACTGCATTTCTCAACCAAGGTGCCTTGCCTACCGTTTTGCTATGTGGAAAGGTGAGTGTCCACAACGGCTAGCTAGCTGTTCTACTTGAATACTGAATTGAATATTGAATATTGATTTTTCAGGTCTGGTCAATTTTAGCATGTTGTTATTCACAGTAAAATATACAAAAAATGTGATTGATATTCTCATTTTACTCATTTACTCAAAGCCTAGTAACAGACACAGTATTTCTGACACTGAGAATACATTCCCTGAGATCAGGGGCGTCATTTTGGTATGGCAAGGTATGGCACTCGCCATACCTTGACAAATTGAAAATAAAATATTTCTTTTTTCTTATAATTACAATTTTTTTATGTTGATTTAGAATTCGAATGTCAACATTATGAACGAAGCTTCGAACTATTCGGTACAGCCCTAGCATGTTTTGATATAGTCAATTATCTCACTTTTACTAGGTGACTTTTACTACTAACTCAAATATGCCAAAAGAAAAAAAGGAAAATGGACATACAGAAGTTTTTTTAATCAAAGGGCAGCAGAGACAAGTGATACAGGGACACAGGTAATGTCTTACAATGGCTTAGTGATTATAACAGTGCAGTTCAGCATTCAGTAACCCATACTTTTTGTGAACGTGTTTTTGATACATTCTGTTGAACACACACCTCAAAACCGTACCTAAGGAAAATTGGCTCAATTGCAAGAAAAATAATAGACAGTTATGATATTACATTCTGCATAAATTGTATGCAAAATATTTGTCTGTTGACACATTTCTATACTAAAAATGCTTGTGTAGTCCTGTGTCATACCTAAATGTCATATAAGTGAATTGTATAGAAACAGCTCACCAAAAGTGACTATTGCGCAACTGATTTGACAAAAAAAAACACCACCCCCCCCTTCACCCCCCCCTCCCTAATTGCCATACCTTGGCTTTTACTTAAATGACGCCACTGCCTGAGATCCATAGATGTCCCTAGAATCATATACCAAGAACATGCAAATGGACCATATAAAAAAAGTTTTTTTTTGTAATTAATTTTGAGTTAATTTTCATAACGCGATAATTTGCTGTGTAATTTATTAATCTAATTAACACGATAAACTGAAAGCCCTAGTCATAATAGAACATTCTAGAACATTTGTGATGTCACAGTATGATGTCATAATCAAACATTCTAGAACATTTGTGATGTCACAGAATGATGTCATAATAGAACATTCTAGAACATTTGCGATGTCACAGTATGATGTCATAATAGATAATTCTAGAACATTTGTGATGTCACAGTATGATGTCATAATAGAACATTCTAGAACATTTGTGTTCTATATCTATTCAACAATTTTCTCAGAAGATCTCATTGTGCATCTTGAGACAGTACTGAACAGATAGACTAAACAACACATAGACTGAAACCTGCATTTCTCAACCAAGGTGCCTTGCCTACCGTTTTGCTATGTGGAAAGGTGAGTGTCCACAACGGCTAGCTAGCTGTTCTACTTGAATACTGAATTGAATATTGAATATTGATTTTTCAGGTCTGGTCAATTTTAGCATGGTGTTATTCACAGTAAAATATACAAAAAATTTGATTGATATTCTCATTTTACTCATTTACTCAAAGCCTAGTAACAGACACAGTATTTCTGACACTGAGAATACATTCCCTGAGATCCATAGATGTCCCTAGAATCATATACCAAGAACATGCAAATGGGCATATAAAAAAAGTTTTTTTTTGTAATTAATTTTGAGTTAATTTTCATAACGCGATAATTTGCTGTGTAATTTATTAATCTAATTAACACGATAAACTGAAAGCCCTAGTCATAATAGAACATTCTAGAACATTTGTGATGTCACAGTATGATGTCATAATCAAACATTCTAGAACATTTGTGATGTCACAGAATGATGTCATAATAGAACATTCTAGAACATTTGCGATGTCACAGTATGATGTCATAATAGATCATTCTAGAACATTTGTGATGTCACAGTATGATGTCATAATAGAACATTCTAGAACATTTGTGTTCTATATCTATTCAACAATTTTCTCAGAAGATCTCATTGTGCATCTTGAGACAGTACTGAACAGGACTGAACAGATAGACTAAACAACACATAGACTGAAACCTGCATTTCTCAACCAAGGTGCCTTGCCTACCGTTTTGCTATGTGGAAAGGTGAGTGTCCACAACGGCTAGCTAGCTGTTCTACTTGAATACTGAATTGAATATTGAATATTGATTTTTCAGGTCTGGTCAATTTTAGCATGTTGTTATTCACAGTAAAATATACAAAAAGATTTATTGATATTCTCATTTGACTAATTTACTCAAAGCCTAGTAACAGACCAGAGCATGTGAGTGGAGCGGAGCACTCGAGAAATCCGCTCTTCGCTCTAGACGTCTGGTTCCGCTCTCATTCGCTCATGTTGGCCCGCCGCCCCAAGTCGCTCACCGCTCGCTCACCGCTCACCTTCATTTACGAATCAAGCGCTCCCCGCTCCACAGCTCGCTCAGCAGATATTTTTTTGGAGCATGATGTAAATTAGCTTGATTTGACCAAACTACAACAGTCTGCACCCCCTGGGTCCCTTAACTGTTTGTATTGAGCCGTATTGTATTGTACCCATTCTGAAATGTTAAATAACGTTTATCCATTCAACTAAGCGATGGTAGCTAGCCTAGCCGCAATGCTATGGTCGATCCTATTCACGTTAGCATGTAAGCTAACACCAACAACAGTCTCTCGCTTTTTGATTTAAAGATGGCGGATTCTACTTTGGACTTAGCAGGATGTGAGTGACGGTTCACCCTTCTCATTGGTTGAAAATGGCCTTCATGTTTGTACATCGCCACCTATTGCTTTGGCATTGTACTACATGTATATTACATCAGTTTCTGTGTGATCGTGTGCACTGAGCGGCCCGGAGCGGCTTGGAGCGGAGGAGAGCTCTCGCTCCGGAAGTCGCGCTGACCCATTTTAAAACCCACTCCGTCGCTCACTTCAAAACCACTCGCTCCACTCCCCACTCCGCTCCCGCGCCGCTCACATGCTCTGTAACAGAGACAGTATTTCTGACACTGAGAATACATTCCCTGAGATCCATAGATGTCCCTAGAATCATATACCAAGAACATGCAAATGGACCATATAAAAAAAAAGTCTGTAAATGTGTATTCTACGTTCTTATGGAATGAATGAGATTAAAAAAATTTTATTAAAAAGAAAATAATAATAATAATTTTGTAATTAATTTTGAGTTAATTTTCATAACGCGATAATTTGCTGTGTAATTAATTAATTTAATTAACGCGATAAACTGACAGCCCTACTAAAAACGCACGCCACACTTCCTCCTGTCTGTGCAGACCTGCCACTGGGCACCCCGGACGACTTCGCCCAGCTCCTGACCTGCCCGTACTGCGACCGGGGCTACAAGCGCCTGACGTCGCTGAAGGAGCACATCAAGTACCGCCACGAGAAGAACGAGGAGAGCTTCCCCTGCCCACTGTGCTCCGAGACCTTCACCCACCGCACGCAGCTGGAGCGCCACATGGCTGCGCACAAGCCAGGGAGAGATCAGGTAAGACCATTTCCAACCTCCTTCATTTGTGTTCTCCTTCATTTGATAGGATGATGTCCCGTTTCAATTTTCCTCTCACACTCTCGGTTGAAAAAAACACACGTCGTTTTCTCCTCACTGCCCTCTTCCTCGTTCTCCCTTTTAAAGATGCTCTAATTATAGCGGCTTTAATGGTTTCCTCACGGTTGTAGTATGCAGGGTGCACTTCTCCGGAATCATATTCTCTCAAGTGAACGATTAGGTTAATTTACTGTGTCGATGTTTTCTCCCGTTCTTTTATAATAAAAAAAAAGTTTGTTTTCAGCTCTTGTTATTTAAGAAAAAGGGAAAAAAAGAAAAATCAGACCCTGCTCTGCCTGTTAGCAGCTGCATTTTGTTGTCCTTCCCCAAGCTTCCGCCTACAGTGAAGCATGCGTGGGATGTGCCAGCATATTGACTTCCCCGGGCCATCTGAGTTTTTACATCAGCTGTTGCTGGAACTGGAACAGATTTGATTAGAAATTAGCACTAATAAAGATAGTGCTAGATATAGGCCACCACCCCCCACCCCCCTCTCTCCTTTTTTTTCCCGTTCAGCGAATTTGGCACATATTGCCCATTTCGTACATATAGCTCTACATGGTATAGCAAGATAAATAGATGGTTTTATAGATCTTTTTCTTTTTCTTTCTTTTTTTTTGAGGTCCAAAAGCACTGCGTGTGCCTCCTTTCCTGCCCTCCACGATTCCAAAACTCATATTAGACCATGTAAATAAGCAGTGAATCATTCAATTTTCCAATTATACTGTGATTATAATGAGATTTCCTGAGTTAAGCCTGTCAGCTTCAGACCTCAAATTTGCCTGAGCTCACCGTAACAGAAGCAGTAACTTGCCTCAACAGCCCCCTTCCCTCCCCTTACCTGCCCCCCCCCCCCCCCACCTCTCCTTCAGACTGATTTAAACAGGAGCAGATGGTCTTTTCCCAAGCGATGTGGAGTATCATAATCCTCAAATGACTTTAAGTGCTTGTTTATTTGTGTACTTCCTCTTAGTTAAATAGTTAAAGGGAGACCAAGGAGAGGTCATGTGACCACCGTCAAGCCACCGAGTGTGTCTCTACCGGTAGATGCTATAGAGCGGGAGCTTCTGGTCTATTACTCTGTGAATTCTCTCCGATTATCATGTATGTGCTAAGAGGAAATCAATGTCTGCTTATCGTGGGCAGTCTTGGCCCCCGTCTAGATGGAAGACTCTACAGCGAATCTTTATTCTCCCGTTTTTTAAGATGTAGATCGCACATCCACGTCGTGCACAAAGGAGGGATTTTTTCTTCTTCATGTTGTTGATTTAACGAGTTGACGTGCACTCCTCCCACATTCTTTCCATCAACTTTTTCACATTTGCGTGGGGGACTGAACCTCCCTCGTCGTCAGTGTTTTTGTTTGTTCACTGATTTTAATTTCAAATGCAGGGAAATGCACCTACACACTAAACTGTTACCTTCGGACAAAGTCAACCCACACTGTTCTCGGGAATCAATAAGTGGGACGCTTCATCCGTTAGATTCCAGGTTTTAACATGTAAAGCTCTCCGTCAGAAGCTTTTGTATGTACTAGAACGGTGGCACAGAATCCTTTTGAAGCAACATGAATATAACATAATTTCTTTTTTCAAGACCAATAATAGCTTGTAATCTCCCTAGCTTTTAGTTTTTTTTTTACAGTGGTTCTCAAATTTTTTTTCACATCAAGGAACCCCTAAACTGACACAAATTGGACCACAGCCCCCTAGTTGATACATACATTTTGCTTCTAGATATGTTTTATTACAGAATCCTATGTTTGTACTGTAGAGGAGATAATTGAAGGAGAGAGTGAAACCAAGTTTCACCAATTGAAACCAAGTCAAGTTTAAATTTTTTTGTACTATAGTAAAATGTATATTATATAATGTATTATACTAAATTATGTTATGTAAAATTAATGGAGGAAAAAAAAAATTATGTAAGGGGGTAGGGATCAATAAGCTTAGCTTCCCTCTACTCCTTTTTTGAACATGTCAACTAACTATGCTCTTGACTTTTTGTTTATAATTTACTTTTCATTCTGATTATTCTGTTTGACAAAGCTTGATATTATGATTTATTTAGAGGAATGTAAAGAATACATGTTCAAACATTTACTTTTCATTAATTCTGTCACTGTGTTCCTTATGGATGAAATTATATTGAAATTAAACGATTCTTCATTCTTCACTATTCTTCATCCCTGTACCCCATTTTAAGGTGTACTGTAACACCTACTCTTCCTCAACCGGGTGGCACTGACGTGAAAACCTTTATCTTTTTTCTGTCCCCCTTCACAGCCTCAGCTGTTGAACGAAGGTGCCGGCAACCGCAAGTTCAAATGCACCGAGTGCGGAAAAGCCTTCAAATACAAGCATCACTTGAAGGAGCATCTCCGCATCCACAGTGGTACGTACTGTACAGCCGAGACGGTTCGCTGTCCCCATTTCAGACTGTATTCAAATGACTGTAGAAACCCCAGGCCTCGTTCCCACGAAGAGTAAAATTGATAATGTTCCTTTTTGGTCTCTGTGTCTGTAAATGACTCATTCCATTTCAGAATAGCTCACTAGACCTGTTTCATAACTGAGTAATCCAGCCATACGGACGGAGCCATAGCTCACGGGCTGAATGGAAACTGCACTGAAATAGACATTTTCACAACATGATCTTTGACTCTTTCGCTCATACGCTTTTGACTATATGAATAGCCTTCTTCCACCACTGTGGTGATAATGATACAATGTTGCTATGATACATTTGAAAGATGTTGCCACAATATCATTAGTGCGCTGATGAAATAAACAGACAGTAAACAATATTGCATTTACATGAGCGTGTTAATGCAATTAAAAAATGATTATGCATTATGCTGGCTGGGTGCTGTGGGTTCCCTCCACATATGTTGCATTTAGCTCAGTAGCTCTCTACTGAATTTACGTAGTGTTGTTTATTTATTTTTTTGTTGATAGTGTTGCCTTGTCATGTCTTTATTGCTTGCTTTTTGTATTACTCTGTTTTGTCTGCTCTGAGATGGAAATTATGATAAAATAACGCTACATAATTCTGCTTCGTCCAACAGGAGAGAAGCCGTATGAGTGTTCCAACTGTAAGAAACGATTCTCCCACTCCGGCTCCTACAGCTCCCACATTAGCAGCAAGAAATGTATCGGCCTGATTTCCGTCAATGGACGTGTACGAAATGGCAACAACGCCAAGCCTGGCTCCTCCCCCAACTCCACCACTTCCTCCCCGGGCAGCCCCGCCCTCGCCCAGCTCCGTCACAAACTGGAGAACGGGCGGCCACTGGGCCCACAAGACCAACAGAGCCACCTTGACATAAAAGCGGAGCCGTTGGATTTCAACGACTACCGGCTGCTGATGGCTTCTCAGCACGGCTTCGGGGGCCCGGAAGCCTACATCAACGGAGCTGGTCACGGAGGAAGCCCCCTGGGGATCCACAGCTCCTCACAGAGCCCCCTGCAGCACCTGGGAGGCATGGGGCTGGATCTCCCTTTGCTGGGTTACCCAGGGTCCCTTGGGAACAATCTCAGTGAAGTGCAGAAGGTCCTCCAGATCGTGGACAACACAGTGTGTCGGCAGAAGTTGGACGGGAACCCGGAAGAGATCTCCAAGCTGAGGGCTTACATGAAGGAGCTGGGAGCCCAGATGGAGGAGCATAAGCTGGCCCTCTCCGCGTCCAGGGCCGGCTTCCAGGTGGTGGGCCACGGCAGTCCCACTAAGAGCATCATTGACTACACGCTGGAGAAGGTCAACGAGGCCAAGAGCCTGATTGATGATGCCAAGAGGCAGGTGGACATCAAGAAGGAAAAGACAAACCACTCCATAGATCTCCACAGCGAGAAGAAGCACGAGCCGCAGTTCCTGCCGTTCTCTTGTCAGTACTGCAAGGAGTCTTTCCCAGGGCCCATCCCACTGCATCAACATGAGCGCTACCTGTGTAAGATGAACGAGGAGATCAAGGCGGTCCTGCAGCCCACTGAGAGCGAGCCTGCCAGTCGCAGGGGGGTGATGCCATCAGAGCAGCACCACGCCGCACTACTGTCCACCGCTCTGTCAGAGAGGGGCGCCACCAGCCCCATCAACCCATTCAAGGACCATGTATCTGTGCTCAAAGCCTACTTCGCCATGAACACTGAGCCCAACCACAAAGAACTTCTGAAGATATCCATCGCCGTGGGCCTTCCACAAGAGTTTGTCAAGGAGTGGTTCGCCCAGTGGAAGAACCACAACATCAACAATGGAAACAATTCAAGGAAGCGGTCGCCGCCATCTGACCGCAGTGGCCTTGAGGTCAACTACCACAGCTTGAACAGGTCACCTATGTCCTTGGTTCAGCAGCACATGGCGCTCGTAGCTGCTGATTTACATGGAGGCAGCAATGGTGATGCTTCCGACAGACTTTTAAAGGCCCACCAGTTTACAGCCAACAGGCAGGCGGGGGACAAACCACTAGACCACTTGGACCACTTGAGGAGCAGTACTCCATCACCCCTTAATCTCTCCTCCACTTCTTCCAAAAACTCCCAGAGTAGCTATTACACTCCAAACAGCCTCGCTTCTGAGGACACCCATGGCGATATCCCACTGGATCTATCCCTGCCAAAACACATGGCGCACGGCAGGGGCATCTCAGTGGGAGAAAAGAGGCCCAAGCCCAATGGTTTCATGGTAGACCACCACACCGAGGCTCCAGCGAGAGAACACAGGACCGGGCCCCTGGATTTGGTACACATTAAGAAGGAGTTCCTTGACAGCAACACTGTAGGGAACAGTATGCACCATCTAGAGAAGAGCACTAGTCCCATCTTTGGAATCAACCCCTTCGCCGGTGGTCCCATGTACACATCGCTGCCGCCTCATGGGGCTTTCCCTCCACCCACCTTCATGTCTCCTGCCCAGGCGAGCATCACAGGCCTTAGGCCCTACCCAGGGCTGGACCCCATGAGTTTCCTACCCCACATGGCCTACACTTATGCAACCGGGGCAGCCACATTTGCTGAAATGCAACAGAGGAGAAAATACCAACGGAAACCAGGTTTCCAGGTAGGTGTGCACTATGAGTGATTTAAAAGCCCTTTGCTGAGGAGCATTTAGGCTATTTAGGTTAGGTTAGTATAATTACATCTGCCCCCATTATGCCACCAGGGTATCATTGCACGCAATAGCCTACAGTATGTTTCATAAAACAATATATAGCATTTTAAATTGTGGCTATGTGATGCTATAATTTACACATTCCTGCCTCATTTGGTTTTCTAAAGATTAAACATGACCGTTTTGTCTCAAGTAGTAGTATGTTTACATTGTGGCTGTTTTCTAAATGCGATCCCCGTAGAAGTTGACAACACAGCATACAAAAAAAAAGAAAAAAGACACACATATGTTCCCCCCTTTTTAAAACGGTCCGCTGGCTGAAAGGGTCTTACACAGGTTGGCCTAACCACTAAGCTCTGTCCAGACTTGACGTGCGTGCATGCGTGCGTGCGTGCGTGCGTGCGTGCGTGCGTGCGTGCGTGCGTGTGTGTGTGTGTGTGTGAGTGAGTGAGTGTGTGTGAGTGTATGGATTACTCCAAGCATTGACAAGAACACAATCTGCTCGCCTCTCACAGGGGGAGCTACTGGACAGCACTGCAGACTATCTGTCAGGCCTGGACAACCTGACAGACAGCGACTCGCTGCTCTCCCGGAAGAAGATTAAGACTGAAAGTGGTATGTACGCGTGTGACTTGTGCGACAAAACTTTCCAGAAGACCAGTTCCCTCCTAAGACACAAATATGAGCACACAGGTATATAACATTTGGACACTTCTTTTTTACCCCCACCCCCTATGCTTTTTGTGCCCTCCCCCTCATTATTATTATTTTATGTCTTCAAAAGGTCTTTTTTTTATTCGTTCTTTCCTTTTCCCCTCTTCACATTTCTTATTTTGTCACATAGCCCCTCCCCCTTGTAGTTCTTCTCACATCTCTTATTTTTTTCTTTTTTCTTCTTCTTCTCCCCCCCCCCCCCTCCACTCTCTCCGTAATCCAAACCATGACCTTTAACATGTTCCTTTCTTTTCAACAGGGGGTAGGGATTTTACAATATCTAAAGGATTACATAAACATTCAGTACCACAAATACAAACAACATTTCCTACGGCATTCCGTTCATGCTGTGTGCGTTTGTCGGCGTGCGCGCGTGCGTGTGTGTCTGTGTGTGGCTATGAGAGGGGGGGGGGGGGGGGGGAGTGAGATAGAGAGTGCACACATGCCTTCGCGCATCTACGTCTCGCTGTGTCGCATGTGATTGTGCATGTTTTCAGTAACACTGGGTAACATTTCAGAAATAAATCACTTTCTTCCCTCCTCCTGGATATTCAGATTGTTCCAATGCCTTTTTCCGTTAATAATGGATTGGCCACAATTTGAACTAAGTTAAAACAAGCCTCTATTCTTTAGTTTGACTGTATACATGTGTGTGTGTGTGTGTGTTTACCGTGAGCACCTACAGAGTCCACCGTACCGTATTTTGAGTGACAGGGATATGGTCTTACAGTATATTACCGTCGACTCCTGTGGTATTTCTCAGAATGCCAGGTCCTGTAGGACCGTGGCCCATGTGGCATGTCTGGGTCCTTGTTGAAATTCTCCTAAAAAAATGTGACCTCTCCTACATGGGGACTCTCTCTCTCTCTCTCTCTCTCTCTCTCTCTCTCTCTCTCTCTCTCTCTCTCTCTCTCTCTCTCTCTCTTTCACCAGGTTGCATCATCTCTCTCTCTCACATTCCCCTGCCACTCAGTGCAGGAATGCTGGACGAGGAATCCGCTGTCTCGTTTATTTTTTGCCCCTCTGTAGGGGTGTAGGGGAGGGCGAGGAGAGGAGAGAGAGGGCGGGGGGGGGGGGGTCTTTAAGTATGCCAACTATGGAAGATGTTGCAGGCATTCCGGGGCTATTTGTGGCTATGAATTGCCTGCATGTGCATGTGTGCGTGCGAGCGCGCATTTGTGTGCGTGTGTGTCTTTGCGTGCCTGGGTATACGCGGGGAGTTCTGCGTGTATCGTACGCACATTCCGTTGCGTGGTTGTCTACATGGTGGTGTGTGACTATTGGCATTCACTAGATGGGAAGGCGTTGTGTGCATGTGTGCGTGGGATGTGCGTCTTGGAAGGGTGTCGGTGTCGTATGGGCCGATCGGTTTGGCATAAGAA
Organism: Notolepis coatsorum; assembly: GCF_963971535.1. Lineage (NCBI taxonomy): Eukaryota > Metazoa > Chordata > Actinopteri > Aulopiformes > Paralepididae > Notolepis > Notolepis coatsorum. The sequence continues at coordinate 176,251,747 of NC_140169.1, forward strand.
AGACCCATCCTGTGTGATAGAAATCAGATGGAATATATTTCCGGTAGTAGTAAATCGAGGTGTCAGTGAGTGTGTGTGTTTGTATGTATCTGTGTGTGTGTGTGTGTGTATGTGTGTGTGTGTGTGTGTGTGTGTGTGTGTGTGTGTGTGTGTGTGTATAAGGAACGCGGAGGGCGGCGTTACTGTTGTGAGGATCCACCCACAAATACAGGCGTCATACTATCATGCAGAGAGTCCGTTTTAATCTGAAATATGAGGTCATGAAGACACACTCCGTCGGTGAGGCCAGACCGCTTCGGTTTCACCTCGCCCGGTGCTCACGGCATCCGATCTCCCGGGTTTAACTCGCCACGGTCACAGACGACCACATAAAGTAATGAGGGCCCTCTTATATCCAGCTACCTTCCACCCAAGCGGTGGCTGAAATTAGCTCCAGGGATTTTCATGAGATAGCGAAAACGAAGGTCTTCAGAGGGACTTTACTTACAGACTAAATTGATCTTACATGTGTTCAAATTCAGTGTGTCTTGGAAAAAGTGTCCTATGTCGGTTTCCTTTTATTGCAATCGTCTTCCTAAAACACTCTTGTTCCTTCCACCGTCTGTGGGAGGGGACCGGAGTATTCCTTATTCATAATATCAACGTTTTACAGTCAACAACGTGCACTTCAGATGAAACAAATACATTTTAGTCAGATCACAATCGCCTTGGTAACACTGCATGTATTCTGAATGCCCCGCCCCCTCCCCTCCCCACCCACCCCTGCCTCCCCTCCAAATAACGATTTAGCATCTTTCCTGCGTGTTTCTAATAATGTTTCAAGGGGAAGGGAAACATCGAAGTTGCTATAGTAACACCTCCGTCTCCCCCGTTTCCTTGTGTCTCCGCAGGCAAGCGACCGCACCAGTGCCAGATTTGCAAGAAGGCCTTCAAACACAAGCACCATCTCATCGAGCACTCGCGCCTGCATTCGGGCGAGAAGCCCTACCAGTGTGACAAGTGCGGCAAGCGCTTCTCCCACTCCGGCTCCTACTCGCAGCACATGAACCACCGCTACTCCTACTGCAAGAGGGAGGCCGAGGAGCGGGAGGCGGCCGAGAGGGAGGCGCGGGACAAGGGCCCTCTGGAGCCCACGGAGCTGCTCATGAGGAGGGCCTACCTGCAGGGCCTGGCGCCCCTGGAATACTCAGACCCCGAGGACCAGAAGGAGGACGGGGGCGGCACCATCCTGAGGGACGGCACGGAGGGAGGGGTGAGAGGAAGGGAGAGGGCGGCGGACGAGGCGTACGAGGAGGTGACAGACAGACGGGCGGCAAGTTTCAGGGAAGGCGAGGAGGAGGAGGAGGAGGAGGAGGAGGAGGAGGAGGAGGAGGAGGAGGAGGAGGGCGACAGCAGGAGCCTGGGTACGCAGATGGACTCGACAAGGGATGACGACGAGGGCAAGGATACGGCACATTCGATGGATGAGAGTTCAAGGGAAGGGAAAACAGACACCAAGTCGGACCAGGAGGAAGCGGACTGATTCAGAAATAGAGCAGGAAAAAAAAAGAAAAAAAAGAAAAACTAGCTTTCAGCAGATATTTGTCAAGTTGGTTTGTTTCATTTCCTTTTTCATTCTTCCAGCAAACACGAAACTTGCTCTGTTTCAGAAAGACGAAGCCGGGGGGCTCGAGCGTACGAGAGCTCTGGCTTTTTTCTTCTTCTTCTTCTTCTTCTTCTTCTTCTTCTTCTTCTTCTTCTTCTTCTTCTTCTTCTTCTTCTTCTTCTTCTTCTTCTTCTTCTTCTTCTTCTTCTTCTTCTTCTTCTTCTTCTTCTTCTTCTTCTTCTTCTTCTTCTTCTTCTTCTTCTTCTTCTTCTTTTTTTAAGATTGTAAAAGATGGACTCGAGATGCAATGTGGTGACTTGCCAACATCAGAGTTGTGACAACAAGCTGGGTGGGATTGTTTAAAAAAAAAATCCACATTATGCAAAAAAAGTTTTAAAATAAAAATAAAAAAAGAAGTAATAATGATTATCATTATAATTCAAATGAAATGAAGCTGTTTTTAATGTACAGTATTATTAAGGCCTAAAAGCTGTGTGGTGCTATAATGTTCTTAACCCCTGTGTTTCATTGTGTTCATACCCCAAACCAGGAAATTGCACTCTGCCCCTTTAATCACTACAAAAACACTTTTGAAAAAAGAAAAAAAAAAGAAAAGCGAAAGAGAGAGAGAGAGAGATAGAGAGAGAGAAGGAGAGAGAGAAAAAAAAAGCCTATGGATATTTATACCGTGCTTGAAGACTCGGTGGTCTGTCAATGTTGTACTTTGTCTGCCATTTACTGTGATGTCCTTGGTTTTACCCTCTTTTTTGCAAGGCAAACTAACCACACAATTTTGGGCCTCACAATTTCTTTGTGTGAAGGAACTTTTAAACCTGTGTGATTTCGATATGTCATCGTGAGTCTTAAAATGGACCGGAGAGAGAGAGAGAGATAGAGAGAGAGTGAGTGAGAGACAAGAGGGGAGGAGAAGAGTGAAATATGAAGGGCTCTGTGTTGTGCGAAGGACGGGGGCCTATGTGTGTTTTATTTTCTCAAGAGAAAGCCTTATATGCAAATCTTTTCACCTGTGCGTTTCTGCAAGTGCCATCCTTGTACAGTTGTAAATCAGAGTTGAGCTGTGTTATCTTTGCTCTGGCTTCAGTATTAAATGGAATATTTCACCTTGTTTTTGAAGTACCTATGTCAGTATTAGCATAGATAGACGGCAGTTTGTTAGTTTACATATGTTTGTGCAATTTTCTGTATTTTTTCCATGACCTTTTGTCAGTATTACTTTTTTTTTGTTGATTTTTCCAACATAAATTTTATTTCGTTTTTATTTTAAGATTACCATTTTATTTATGTGACTCATTTTATATTTCCTAATTTTATTTATTTCATACTGTAGTGTACAGTATTATAGTTCCTCAACAAATAGATATATTTTAGTAAAAAGGATTCTGTCATTGACTATTGGAGCAAATTAAGAATAGAGAGTGTTCTATGGTATTTGGAAAGTTTCAATTTCTTTTATTTGTTTTTTTTTGTTTTGTTTTTATTTCCTTACAACTACTGGAAATTCTAAATTTGGGGAACTTTTGATACAATATTGTGAAAACACTGTATTTTTGAGAGTAAAAAAAATCCACTTTATTCATCTAGTTGAAGAGATGAAGAGGGACTGTTGATGAAATTCCTGAAATGTCTGAAGTATTATTGAATTTTTAATTTCTCTTGGAAATGACCATGCTCGAATCAATGTAGCCAAATTAAATTTTAATAAAGCTGTGTTATTCCTCTTGTACTTCCTACCTCTATTTCATTGACACGTATTACAATAATAGACCTCCAGTGACATACATAACACCCCCTTTTAGCGTCCTCGGGTTTCTGACACGTTATATTTTCAGTATAGATCATCATTGAGCTTTGCCCACATCTAAATCCATAGCGAATGACAACGTTACAGTCTTTGTGTCTTGATATGAGGTTTTATGCCATTTCCACATCTTACTAACTGCTATTATATTTAAAGAAATGTAAATAACTAAGTTACAGCGGCATATCTCTGTGGGGTAAACCTCACAAAAAATAGAACACTCTTTTACAGTGTAATGAATTTTAGCAGCACAGGGTTGGGGGGGGGGGGGGGGGGGGTAGGATCTAATTAACAAGTAGGCATTTTCCAAAAGAGTATGTCATGGTAGAGTTGCTAACTTTTATATTTCTTATTTATCCTGATTGAGAGAGCGACAAAGCCACAGAACTAAACATTTACAGGAAGAAAGGAAAACATTATTTATTCCAAGTTACAGGCTAGTTAATTAGAGAAAGTTCTTAATTAACAGTCAATTAAAATGACGCCTCCTTACTTCACCAGTGAATGTGAAATTGGCCTAATAAATGGATTTGTGTAATATCACATCTCGCTCTAGATGTGGTTTATTGCAGTCTTTACACTTGTGTAATTGGGTTTGCTGAACTTTTACCTTCTGATGTGGATTCAACTTATGTACCAGATTTCTTGGTGCCGGAGTGATTGACTTTTATAGAATTACTTTTTTGCCTCTTTGAAGTTAGAACATGTTGGCTCGAGCTAGAATTGCCACTAGCGGCAGACAGCCAAACTGGCCATGAACCGTTTGCACAGGATCTCAGTAGAATTACCTGTGACCTTACTAATTTAACTCACATAATGAATGCAAATAAAAGCAGGTGAAAAGTTCATCGTTTCACACAAACTCGCTCTCACATGTGTACTCTTTCTCATTCTCTCTTTCACACACAGTACACTCATTCTCTCTGCACACTTGTACACAGCACACACACGCGCGTGCGCGCACACACACACACACACACACACACACACACACTCATACTCTCTCACACACACACGCACACACATACACACAAATAAACAAACAAGAAAACTAAAATCGTGCTCAATTTATCCTATATGTTTAAAGTTGTTATGTATCCTAAGACTCATTATACAATTCTGTCTCAAAAGGATAGAACACGCTGCGGACCTCTAGTAGGAGAGTGATTCTCAAACCTTGGACTGCCAAATTGATACATAATTGGCCAAGGACTCCCATTTGATACGATTTTGTCCCACAGCCCACGATCGGAGAAGATATTTGAATTCCATAACTGTCTATACCGTGTAAGTGGCAAGATAACAGAAGAGAGGGAGCAGAATAGTCATTATTATACACTCTCTCACTGTATTAAATTCTAGTGAAGAATATATTATTATTAATAATAATAATAATAATAATAATAATAATAATAATAATAATAATAATAATAATAATAATAATAATAATAATAATAATAATAATAATAATTTGTACAAGTATAGCACCTTTCAGTGCTTCACAGCAGTACACAAAAAGACAGGCATAGAATGAGCAAAATAGACACAAATAGACAAAGTCAAGGTAAGACATAGAACACCAAAATCACGGTTATTCATAATTAGGATCTAATAGTGAAATTAATTAATAGTCCAGATATTTTGCTGTGAACCCCCTGGAATCCCCTCCAGTACCGATGGGGGTCCACGGACCCCACTTTGAGAATCACTAGGCAACGTGAGGGGAGTAGGGTCCAGCTGCAGCGCCGGAGAATCCTCTCAAGGGGCAAGCCTGTGGCAGCCACAGAGAGCGTGCTGATTGGCGGAAAGTACTGAAGTCTCTCGAAGTACTCAGAGGTGCATGCCATCTAAGAATGAAGTGAGCGTGTGTTATTGGAATGATTGATTGAAAATTTTATTAATGTCCGCCTTGTTTCTAACTGGTTATGCTTAGGCCCTCTTTCGAAGTCGGTTATGCTTAGAGTTTATCTTTAGAGCAGGGCGATAGACCACCAGCCCCAATTCCAAACTCCTCTCTAAGGCCATGGTTACACTGGGGGTTTTTGTTTTAGTTTTGTTGCTGAATGATTACGTTTGCTGTCCTAGTTAAATAGAAATGCCGTTTTGGCAGGATAACGCGTTGCCCTACTGACAACGCTGAAATTGTGTTTCCGTTTTGGATACTCGCCAAAACTCGCCGACAACGTGTCATGTAATCTGCGCGGAGCCGTTGTTGCTCAACGCCCATGCGCAGTAGAGACCAAGGCCAAATCCTCCGCCTCCCAGACCCATGTCATGTCAACAAACCAGCAGCCACGCAAGAGTCGATTGCTCAGAGCTCCTGTTTCAATCTTAACAAGCATTAAACTAAGAGCTAAGGTTAGCTACCTAGCTAACGTTAATTTCAGACCCTGTTAGCTGCGGCTACCGTGTTGTCAAGTTATTGTTATAAGGAGCCCAGTCCAAGCTACAACTTGTTTTAATACATGAGGCGTTGTCTAATGTTATCTAGCTACTGATAGCTCCTGATATCATCAGTTTGGTGCTGGCTGGCTAACGTGAGCTAACGTTAGCTACCAGAGCTGTCCCGAGTAGCTGCGGCTACCATGTGTTGTCAAGTTATTGTTATAAGGAGCCCAGTCCAAGCTACAACAGTCTGCATTCCCTTAACAATTGTTTGTATTGAGCCATATTGTATTGTCCTACCCATTCTGCAATCTGTTAAATAAAGTTTACATCCATTCATTATGCTAGCATTAACGTTACCAAGCTGCTAGCCACAATGCTATACTGTTATAATGGCATATCCCTATCGCGTTAGCATGTAAGCTAACAAAATCGGCGACTATGAGACTAAACTCCGCTCTTGGTGGTCAATTGTGTTGATGTTAGTTTTGTTTCATCAACAAATGAGAGGCAGAACACACAGTGAATGTATCCGTTTTGTTTATTGCACTTTTATTGCACTTTCTTTGCTGAAAAATAAATGCTACATTGGCTAAATGGCTAACGCGAGGCATTTAAAGATGGTGGTTTGTTGTTTTTTTGCAGGAAGTGTATTGGCACATTCAATTTTTCTGATTGGTTGAAAATTGCCTTCATGTTCGCCACCTACTGCCACCTACTGCTTTGGCATTGTACTACATCACTGTGCTCAGGAGGCAAAACAAATGTCTAACATGCCTGCCATTACGTTGCGTTCTCAAAAGCGAAACTGACCTTGAAAACAAAACGAAAATACCCCTGTGTGTAACCGCAGCCTAAGCATAACCGACTTCGAAAGAGGGTGACTTCGAAAGAAGGCCTAAGCATTGTTATATTGACGAGGCTTAACCCGAGGTTCAATAAGATTCCTTTATTGACTCGTTCGTATCTGCATCCATTCATGTCGCTCACGTCTGTCACGTTCAACTTGTCTCTGTCGCCTTCCTGGTGACGTCACAATAACAACGGCAATCAAAGAGGTTCAAACCCGAACCTAATACATCACATCCTTCTCTTTAACATATTTTTTTTTTCTCAAACAGAACTTAGTATTCTACCTTTGTTTAGCTTGAACTCTTGCTAACACGTCCTATTTCCCAAAAACAAACTTAACAAACATTTCCCAACTTAAATGTTTACTCAGAGCATCCACCTGCTGTAAATGAAATAACAATGTTAGTCACAGACAACTTTCACTTTAAAGGATCCTGTAACTTAAACCCACTTGAACCATGACATAATGCAAAGCACTTAATGCGAAAACTTGAATATGAAAATACTCCAACAACATGCATATGAAAACACTCCAGTTACTCTCTGTATCTAAGAGGTAGTTTAACTGGTCTACCAGACCTAGTCTGATACGGCTGCGTTTCAGATTGTCCATCATGTGTCTCTGTTTGGTCTGCAACACCTGTGTTCTCTGCTGAACGTGTGCGTGTTGCCAGATTTTCTCTCGTGTCACAGTCCACGTTCTGGTAAGCATTCTGTTCATTTGTAGATGGAAAAGTTCTCTCCTCCGTTTGTCTCAGGTATTTTCTGTTTCTCCTGTACTGTCTCCCATCCGGTGTGCGAACCACATATGAACGCGGTTGGTCATGTTTGTGCAGGACCACGGCCGGCTGCCATGTTTCACCTCTTTGAACCCTGACGTTTTCTCCTGCTTGTAGGTCAGGCAGTCTTTTTGTTTGCCTGTCGAAGTAGAGTTTTTGTTTTCTCTGTTTGTCACTCAACTGCCTACGCACGTATGTAGTTCCTTCTGGAGTGAGCAGTGATGTCGAGGCAGGCAGTTTTCCTTTCAGCCGCCGTCCCATGAGCAACTGTGCCGGTGATAGTCTTACACCTTCCAGCGGTGTGTTGCGATACTCCAATAGCGATATGTAGGGGTCGCCATTACTTCCTTCTGATTTCTTCAGCATATTTTTGATAGTCTGTACTGTTCTTTCTGCTTGCCCATTTGACTGGGCGTGACCGGGACTCGACGTGGTGTGGATGAATTCCCAGCTTTCTGCAAAGTCCTTGAACTCAGCACTGGAATACTGAGGACCATTATCCGTGAAGACAACATCAGGAATGCCATGTCTGGCAAATATTGATTTCAGTCCGACAATGACACTGCCACTGGTAGTGTCTCTCAGTTTTGTGATTTCCGGGAACTTTGAGAAATAGTCCACACACAGCAGGAACTCAGATCCCTTATAATGAAAGAGATCACTCCCTACTTTTGACCACGGTCTGTCTGGTACTGGGTGTGGGAGCAATGGTTCTCTCTGATTGTTGTTCCTGTTCTCATTACATATGGCACACTGAGATACCATCTCCTCAATTTGTGAAGACATGCATGGCCAATATAAAATGTCTCTGGCTCTTTCCTTGCACTTAACAATTCCTAAGTGTGACTCATGGATTTTGTTAATCATTTCTTGTCTCAACTGCTGCGGAACAATGAGCTTCGCTCCCTTGAACATCAGACCATCTGCGTGTGAGATTTCTTCTTTAAATGTCCAATAGGGTTGAATTTCCTTTTGTACAGCACTTCTGTCTTTCGGCCATCCCTTGAGTGTGGTTTCTTTTAGTAGCTGCATTTCGGGGTCTTCTGCCGTTGCTGTTCTGAATGTGTGCAGTTTCTCCTCCGATATCGGCAGCTGCAGAGTGATCATATTCACTTCCAAGTCTTTCTCCAATAGATCTTCTTTCTGCTCTTTCAGGAACGCTCGACTTAGAGCATCTGCAATATGAAGTTCCTTGCCTGGCCTGTAGGTGACTTTTAGGCTGTACCTTTGCAACCTAAGCAGCATTGACTGTAGCCTCATAGGAGCTTGGTGTAAAGGTTTTTTAAAGATGCTCTCCAAAGGCTTGTGGTCGCTCTCAACGTGTATGCTTTTTCCATAAACATACTGATGGAATTTTTCACATCCATAGACTATAGCAAGTAGCTCTTTTTCTATCTGGGCATACCTGCGCTGACAGTCAGTGAGAGACCTAGACCCAAAAGCTACAGGTTGCTCATCTTGTAGTAGGACCGCTCCGAGGCCTTCTGAGCTGGCATCTACTGACATAGTCACTGGTTTGTTGACGTCATAAAACTTCAGGGTTGGAGCACTAGTGACCAGCTGTTTGATTTGTTCAAAACTCCTCTTTTGTGGTTCCTCCCAGTGCCACTCTATGTCATTTTCAAGCAGCTTCCTTAACGGTGCACTGACATCTGACAGATTTGGTATGAACTTGGCGAGATATTGAACCATACCATTGAACCTGAGCAGGTCCTGTTTGTTCTGTGGTGGGGGTATTTGTGTCACTGCTCTCACTTTCTCCCCATCTGGTTTCAGCCCACTGGCGCTGAGTATGTGTCCTATGCATCTTATTTCACTTGTCCTGACAGCGCACTTGTTCCTGTTCAGTTTCAAGTTGTATTCCCTTGCTCTGTCTAACAGTTTAAGCACCCTGTGGTCGTGCTCTTCCTTGGTGTCTCCCCATACAAGCATGTCATCTATGATGTTTACGACACCTTCTAGACCTTCAATCATCTGTGCTATTGCCCTTTGAAACACCTCTGGCGCAGATGAAATACCAAACGGTAGACGTAAGAATCTGTACCTACCTATGGGAGTGTTAAAGGTGCATAGCTTTGAACTTTCTTCGTCAAGCTTTATTTGCCAAAAACCCTGATTAGCGTCTAACACTGAGAAGAACTTGGCGTTCGGCATACGGGAAACTACTTCCTCCACAGTGAGCAATGGGTAATGCTCGCGTTTAATAGCTTCATTTAAGTCCTTAGGATCCATGCAGATTCTGAGTTTATTTGGTTTGACCACAGTCACCATACTGTTAACCCACTCAGTTGGCTCAATCTGCCTTGTGATTACCCCCAATTTCTCCATGCGCTGTAGTTCCTCAACTACCCTGTCTCTGAGCGCGACTGGGACCCTCCTGGGAGCATGCACTACAGGTGTAACAGTGGGGTCAACTTGAATATGATGCTGACCGGGTAAGCAGCCCAGTCCACTGAACAGATCATCATAATCCTTAAGAATGTCACTTTCCTTGGAAATGTCATGCATTCTCTTTACTAAACCTAGTTTCTCACAAGTGGCTCCGCCTAGTGTAGCTGGTACATCCTGCTGTGTAATTTCAAACTCTATATTATGCTTTTGGCCTTTGTACTCACATGTCAGTGCTCTCTTGCCCAGTGGTGAAATCTTTTGCCCAAAGAAAGCAACTAGTTTGCATTTGCTCACCCTGAGTCTGCCTCTAACGTCCAGTTCATTCAGCGTTTTCACTGACATGGCGTTGCAGTCAGCGCCTGTATCCAGTTTGAAAGTCACTGCTTTTCTGTTTATCCTCACTGTTTCATTCCACGGATTTTCCTTGAATTTTGTCTCCATCAGTCTGATGTGTTTTTCCTGCTCCACTTCGACTGTGCCGATGAACATTTCCTCCTCATCACTCTCACTCTGCTCTATTGCATGCAGCTTTTTTTTTATATTGGTGCTGTGGTGGGCCCTGCGCTCTACACACCTTGGCAAAGTGATTTCTCTTGTGGCATGATTTACATGTTTGTCCAATTGCCGGACATGTCCTTGTTCCATGTCTGTAACCACATCTGTAGCAGCTTGACTCATCTGGTTCAGTATGACCTGTGCTATCTGCAACTTTACTGTCTTTTGGCCTGACTGTTCTCAGTCTGTTCACATCCACCTCTTCTGTCAGTGCTTTCACTTGACTGGTTGTGATCTCACTTGCACGGCAAATATCCAAGGCTTTTGCTAGTGTCAGATCTGCTTCTCTTAACAGTCTGCCTCTTACTTGGTCATTATGCCACACACTATCCTGTCTCTTATCAGGGATTCGTTCAACTGACCAAATTCACAATCATTGGCTTTATACTTTAAATCCGTGACATAGGCATCTATTGTTTCTGACTGTTTCTGTGCACGTGTGAAGAATATGTGCCTTATATATGTCAAGTTTTTCCGGGGCTCACAATAGTCCTGACATTTCTTCTTCAGTATGTCTATTTTGTCTTTTTCTTCTTCAGTAAAGACAAAAGTATTACATACTTTAATCGCCTCCTCTCCGGCGACATGAAGAAACGTTGCACACTGCACTTTTTCAGACTTTTCTGAGATGCCGCTGGCGATGCTAAATAGTTCGAAGCGCTGTGTCCAATTCCTCCAATTTTCAGCAAGATTGCCTTGCAGACTCAATGGCATCGGAGGTTGAAACTGCGCCATCCTCTTATTCCAATTTTACTTCTGACACCATGTTATATTGACGAGGCTTAACCCAAGGTTCAATAAGATTCCTTTATTGACTCGTTCATATCTGCATCCATTCATGTCGCTCACGTCTGTCACGTTCAACTTGTCTCTGTCGCCTTCCTGGTGACGTCACAATAACAACGGCAATCAAAGAGGTTCAAACCTAATACATCACAAGCATAACCAGTTCGAAACAAGGCAGACATTAATCAAATCTTCAATCAATCAATCCAATAAATAACACACGCTCACTTAAAACAGCGCACCTCCGAGCTGCTTCTATAGAAAGTAGGGAAGAGGATTCTCCGGCGCTGCAGTTGGACCCTATTGCGTGAGGGGCGTTCCAGGCTCTGACGCAATGACGCAGGAGTGGAACGTCGACGTCGCTAAATCTTTTTCTCCTACCAGGAAGAGGTAAGTCCCGCACATTCTTCAAGTGGCTGCTGGCCGCCCCACGCATGTTGTTGTTGTGGTGGTTGTTGTTGTTTGCACCTCACTGTAAGTTTAAAGATATTGCAAAGGAAGCAACCTGTATGGGGGAATATGTGCACCCAGCAGCAACTGCTTCATGCGTAGGTTAAAAGTGTAAATATTACACATGCCGTGACGAACGAAGGAACGACCAGAGAAAACCTCAGTCGGCATTGAAGTGGTCATATGATGGTGCGTTCGAGTGGTCCTCGTCAAATCGGAAATGTATAAATTGATCAAATGTTAAATATGAGGTGACATCGTTGCTAGTTGCTACTAGGTACTGGTATGTCGTGATTTGAAGTCACAACCATTAATTTGCAATGCATCAGATTCATCCAGATTATTCAACCTATCTTTCTTGATGTAGAGGTCAACATCATATTTTTGATCATGCCTCATAATAAAAATAAATATATATAATCTATTTATATAAATACAAAATGTACCACAACAAACAGCAGGTGAAGTGTCTGTGAAACGTCACAACTCGTGAACTCTGGTATCATGGAATCTGCCAGAGTTTGTTTACCACTGGTATTTACCATTTTGTCACCATTCGAGTGCAACTTCCTGGTAGTAAACTCTGAAATGTATGACTTTATTACGAGTTGACGAGGACCGATTGAACGTCCCCTCAGTCCTTCTCGTTGGTTGGAGAAGCATGAATGAATTAATGAAAACTTTATTTAACAGATTGCAGAATGGGTACAATACAGTACGGCAGTGACCCCTCTGCACAAAAAAGGCAGTAAATTAGACCCAGGCAACTACCGCCCTGTTTCTATCCTTACCTCCATCTCGAAAGTCATGGACAATTTTTTATACGAACAGGTCGAAAAATACCTCACGAAAAAAATCGAATCTACTTATTCCAATCTGGCTTCAGAACATCCCACTCCACTGACACATGCCTTCTCTATTTAAACGACCACATCAAACAAGAGGTGGACGCGGGCAAATACTGCGGCATGGTCAATCACACCATTCTGATTGACAAGCTAAAAGCAATTGGTTTTGATAGTCTATCAGTGAGCTGGATGCAATCCTACCTGGAGGGGAGAGAGCAGATGGTGGAGGTAAACGGTACCCTATCCCCCCCCCTCACAGTAAGCTGTGGTGTTCCACAAGGAAGCATACTAGGTAGCATACTGTTCCTAATTTATGCAAATGACATGTCGTCAGCTTGTGACTGCAACTTGTTCCTGTTTGCGGACGACTCAGCCCTGCTGGTCTCTGACAAGAACAAGTTACAGGTTGAAAAAACCCTCAGCTCAGAACTAGGCAAAATCTGCATATGGCTCGCTGATAACAAACTATCATTACACATGGGCAAAACAGAGTCCATTCTCTTCGGTTCAAATAACAAACTCAGCAAGACCAACGGCTTCTCAGTTACAGTGGGTGACAATATTGTCACAAGGAAAGAAGATATTACCTACCTGGGTTCCATCCTAGAGGCAAATCTTTCCTGTGACAAAATGGCATCCAATGTAATAAAAAAAGTCAACCAACGAACTCGTTTCTTGTACCGGATCTCCTCACTGGTAAACAAGAATACCCTGAAGACTCTAGCAGGAGCACTCATTCAAGGGTACTACGACTATGCTTGCACCTCATGGTACCAAAGCACCTCAAAGGCGCTAAAAACAAAATTACAAACATCTCAAAACAAACTGGTCAGACTACTGCTTGACCTTACTCCTAGAACCCACCTCACCCCTGCCCACTTTGACAACCTAGGATGGCTTAGAGTAGATGACAGAGTACAGCAACTTGCAATGGGCCTGGTCTACAAGATACACTACACGACCAAGGTACCCATGTACATGTCAAAATACTTCCCAAAGGTCAGTGAATACCACGATCATAACACCAGAGGGAGCTCCACAAATCATGTTAAACCCAGATTCGGCTCAAACAAGGGACTAAACACGTTTCGCAATTATGCCACATCAATGTGGAACGCCCTACCCAAAGCTGTAAAGGAATGTGAATCACTACCCACTTTCAAAAACACTCTCAAAAAACACCTAAGGGAGACTGCAACCCGAAACTGGCCCCTGTAAATGTCCGAACACAACCCCTTCCAATGTACAGTAAATTACCAAGTATGGTCTTGTCAATAATCCAATGTACAGTTTTGTTTGTACAGTTGTACAGTGTCCCCCACCCACCCCTCCTACCCAACCTCCCCCCACTCCTACCCAACCCCCCCCAATGTACAGTCCCCCCCCACCCCCACCTACCCAATCCAATGTACAGTTTCTACGTCAAATGTATATACTCTTTTTTCTGGACTCTTTTTGTATCACAAACTACTGTAATTGCAAATCTGGTATGTCATAAATGTATAGATGTAGCAGTACTGTCTATCTGTATGTCATGTATGTCATATATGTTACGATGAATTGAAAATGGGGGACCCTGATGTAAACAAGACGAAAGCCTTTCTCTGGTCTGCATCCCCTTAACAATTGTATGTATTGAGCTGTACTGTACTGTACCCATTCTGCAATCTGTTAATAAAGTTTTCAATCAATCAATCAATCAGTTACAGGTTGAAAAAACCCTCAGCTCAGAACTAGGCAAAATCTGCATATGGCTCGCTGATAACAAACTATCATTACACATGGGCAAAACAGAGTCCATTCTCTTCGGTTCAAATAACAAACTCAGCAAGACCGACGGCTTCTCAGTTACAGTGGGTGACAATATTGTCACAAGGAAAGAAGATATTACCTACCTGGGTTCCATCCTAGAGGCAAATCTTTCCTGTGACAAAATGGCATCCAATGTAATAAAAAAAGTCAACCAACGAACTCGATTCTTGTACCGGATCTCCTCACTGGTAAACAGGAATACCCTGAAGACTCTGGCAGGAGCACTCATTCAAGGGTACTACGACTATGCTTGTACCTCATGGTACCAAAGCACCTCAAAGGTGCTAAAAACAAAATTACAAACATCTCAAAACAAACTGGTCAGACTACTGCTTGACCTTACTCCTAGAACCCACCTCACCCCTGCCCACTTTGACAACCTAGGATGGCTTAGAGTAGACGACAGAGTACAGCAACTTGCAATGGGCCTGGTCTACAAGATACACGACCAAGGTACCCATGTACATGTCAAAATACTTCCCAAAGGTCAGTGAATACCACGATCACAACACCAGAGGGAGCTCCACAAATCATGTTAAACCCAGATTCGGCTCAAACAAGGGACTAAACACGTTTCGCAATTATGCCACATCAATGTGGAACGCCCTACCCAAAGCTGTAAAGGAATGTGAATCACTACCCACTTTCAAAAACACTCTCAAAAAACACCTAAGGGAGACTGCAATTTGAAACTGGCCACTGTAAATGTCCGAACACAACCCCCTCCAATGTACAGTAAATTACCAAGTATGGTCTTGTCAATATTCCAATGTGCAGTTTTGTTTGTACAGTTGTACAGTGTACCCCACCCACCCCACTCCTACCCAACCTCCCCCCCCCCCACCCACCCAACCACCTCCAATGTACAGTCCCCCCCCCCCCCCCCCCACCTACCCAATCCAATGTACAGTTTCTACGTCAAATGTATATACTTTTTTTTCTGGACTCTTTTTGTATCACAAACAGTACTGTATTTGCAAATCTGGTATGTCATAAATGTATAGATGTAGCAGTACTGTCTATCTGTATGTCATGTATGTCATATATGTTACGATGAATTGAAAATGGGGGACCCTGATGTAAACAAGACGAAAATCTTTCTCTGGTCTGCATCCCCTTAACAATTGTATGTATTGAGCTGTACTGTACTGTACCCATTCTGCAATCTGTTAATAAAGTTTTCAATCAATCAATCAATCAATCAAACTCAATACACACAATTGTTAAGGGGATGCAGACCAGAGAAAGATTTTCATCTTGTTTACATCAGGGTCCCCCATTACATTTATGACATACACAACATACATGACATCATGACATTTATGGCATAGGGACATACTACATGACATACAGGTATATAGTACTGTTACATTTGTGACATATACGATATGCAAATATACAGTACTGTTACCCATAGATCCCAACAGAGAATATACATTCTATACATTTGTAACCTTACGTTGACCGTGGTGCCTGATATGCCTGCAGTAATAACAGCTAACAGTAATTACAGTAGGGCTAGGATTCCAACCATTCATCCCCAAACCCCCAGTCATTGCCCCCCTGCTGTCATACAGTATGAATAAAAGAAAGGCAAGTGTGATTTTGGAAATAGAAGATAATACAAACGTGAATGGGGATATAATGGCACCCCATCTCTCTCTCGCTCTCTCTCTCTCTCTCTCTCTCTCTCTCTCTCTCTCTCTCTCTCTCTCTCTCTCTCTCTCTCTCTCTCTCTCTCTCTCTCTCTCATACACCATTGTTGGCAGCTCACAAGTCCTCAGCAGAGAAGCCTATTCAGATCACATGTTAGTAGGCTACTATAATGGCAGATAATTATTTTTAAATGTCAAAGATATAGTCTGGTCAGGGGGTGGGGGGGGGGGGGGGGCTGCACAGGTATCGTTTGTAGTGTCGCTACTGCACTCAAATTTGAAAAGGAGGGACACAATAATAAAATGAAACATCCCACATTTCTACGACACCGCGAGGACCTTTTCATATTCCAAGCTATTGTACACATCACAGCCCTCTCCCCAGCCGTGCATGGGGAGATTAGCACATGTCCATGTGTCTGTAATTATAGCTGGAGTCTCTTTCAGTGGATCCTTAAATGATTAGCTTCCACATAAAGCCCGTGCTTGTGAAGTACAAGGGCACGACTCCCTCAATTAAAAGAAGGAAAGTCACTTCTCACTCATTTCACCGCTTTGAAACCTTAATCCGTGAAAATGTGAGCTTCCTCCCCCTTTTCTAATACGAGATCAAAGGAGTTATGAATAGCATTACACGTTCCTTGCCCGATGTGCGAAGCTGCTTAAATTTGCATTGTCAAACTGAAAGGGCTGTCATGAGAACAGTGAATTAAAGGGTTTTTAGGACACAATATTAGTCAGTGTTTTTTCCCCTCTTTCTCTCTTCTCTGGTTGAGCCCTGATCCTTGTGTAATCACGCCAGTTTTGTGACAGTCTCTGAATTTGAGGAATATCTGTAATTCATTGCGGCCAATAGGAGCGGAATGTGAAACCCTCAGATGTCCCTAGGTATTTATAGACACATTAGTATGTGGCCTATTTCAGATAGACCTTCAATCTGCTCCCAAGATGTTTCCATCTTAAATCATTTTGAACCCTTTCAAGTGGCCTGACATTTTTTTTTTTTTTTTATTTATTTAATTTTCTTTTAACTCGGAGGATAATAAAACATTTTGTTCAATCAGTTTTATTAAGCGTAATTGCCCAAATAGCCTACTAGTCTTTTTCCAACGTGCTAGTTTAGCCACGGTAGGCCGGCTATGACGTGTTCTTGGAAGTATATTATCTGTGTCTCTTCTCTAACAGAAATCCACTGACCTGACTTTCATATTCAGCCTTAATAAAATAATAATCTACACAGATTTAGCAATTAATATATGCATCCTACCCGGTTTGCATGTTATCGGTAAAGTCAAGGAACACTGTGTCTGGCCGACTTTCAACTTCACAGCTAATTATAGGCTACCTTCTGGACGCTGCTCAGTGTGGACTGAACCTTGGACAGCCTAGACTCCGACCAGATTTTTACCATATTTTTCTCCAGCGTCAGAGAAATATTCGATTTGATCTTGTCTTAAGGAAAAATAAGCCCTTCCAAGAGAACGTATCAAGAGCCAGCCTCCGTCCTGTCAGGCCCCATCCAGATGATGACACCCTGCTCGACATACCACACACACACACTGTAAAGAAGCCTACACGCACGCACGCAGGCACGCACACACACACACACGCACACACACACACACACACACACACACACACACACACACACACACACACACACACACACACACACACACACACACACACAAACAAACAAACAAACAAACAAACAAACAAACAAACAAACAAACAAACCCCGGATGGCCGAAGGCACCAAAAGGGAGGTGTCAGAATCTGGCACACGCATGCTCCAGCGATCTGTGTTTGTCGGCGGTCACCGCAATCCCATCCAGCCCCCTGCGCCTGCTCTGACCAAGGGCACAGTGGGGGTAGCAGCGTTCCTGTGACGAGTTTAATGGTCATGATCGGTCTTCGCCGTGACGTCGTTATGCATTTAAGTAAGGAATCGTTTGGCCGCCCCCCCCCTCTCTCTCTCTCTCTCTCTCTCTTCTCTCTCTCTCTCTCTCTCTCTCTCTCTCTCTCTCTCTCTCTCTCTCTCTTCTCTCTTTTCTCATCTTTCTCTCTTTCCTCTTCTCTCTCTTTCTCTCTTTCTCTCTTCTCTCTCTCTCTCTCTCTCTCACTCTCTCCCTCCCCGCGTTATCTGGGGCCCATGTAGGCTAAAGCCTGCATCTCTCTCTTGGAATCCTTCTGCACCTCCAGGATATATAGTATACTATGTACTGAGTAGGACTGTGTGTGCATGTTTTCTCTGCACATTGGGGGGAGGTTGATGATTGGTTCTATAGACCTATACCAAAGTGTATTTTGAGGGGGAAAAAATGCTTTAGCTAATTATACTAGTAAAGAAAAAAAAGCAGCAGCAGAAGAAAAACATTTCCAATTTTTACACGAAGAAAAAAGGTTCCAATAACATGATTTAGTTTCTTTCCAGACTCGTCAGAACGGAGTCAGGTTTCAGTGACGAACCCCATATCTCTCCTCCCCTCAGACTAGGTTTGTGAGAAGGCTCGTCGGCACACCGAGTGTCATGGTCTCATTAATTCCTGAGTGGTAACTGTGAACACGGTGAGCTCGGGGATTCCATGTCACCCCCGGCGTGTAGGGAAGAAGGGCGCGGTGACATTAACCCCTTGTTGTCACCTCACTCGTCTGACGTGGAAAGGTGTCGGCAGGTGGCCCTCCAGCCTTTTGAAGTGGTGGGTGAAAAGGTGCCTGTTAGGTGCAGGGGGCCTGTTAGGCTTCTGCTCAAGGTCGCACGGCGGTGAGACTGGAACCCCCCCCCCCCCCTGTGGGTTCAAATGAAAGGGTTAAAAATGAAGCGTCGACGGGTGGGACTCTTAACGGTGTTCATGGTTTTCATCTCTGTGAAAATGTTCCATTGTCTGGTTTATTTCTTCAGCTTGTATAGACTAGTAATCACGCCAGTTGATGGCCAGAGATGCCAAATTGAATGTAGTCTTTATCCCTTTGACTTTATTATTAATTAGTTATTCATAAGTCTATATTAGGTTATTTTGCTGCACGATTCTTAAACCTATGTAAAAAAAAAAAAAAAAAAAAGACGCCACCTATTGGAGCCCTCCTCGACGAGTGCTTCGCCATGTCGAGAGAGGAAAAAAAAACAGATTGCACAGCTCATTTCCAACTTGAGATATGACTTGCGCTTAGAGCTGGAGGGACCGAGATATTGACTGATTGAAAAGTCTGTGGGCGAATGCTGAGTGCTGCAAATACATTACTCCCCATTGTGGCCAGCTAAATGGAGGAATGAGATGGAGAACTGCATGTACTGAGGACGTAGACTGGAAATCACGCTGGAAGAGAGATTGGTGTACGGAGCCCGGGGCCAATACGTCTTAATATTCCCAGTTTATAACCCGGCGCTCCCTTCATTCTCTAAACCTCCCTTAGTCCACTGTTCCTCTTTCGCACCAGCATCCGGTGTTCCTTAACATACCGAATAGACCTTAATAACCTTTTCCCCCACCCTTCTTTGTCACAAAAAATATTTTCTGAGTACAATGCAGCATAGATGGCCTGGTAGAGATGGTCATGGTGATAGCTGTGTCTTCAGCCTGTCGTTTTGTCCCCGCAGTGAATTGCAACACAAATCCAAATACATTTGTTTTTCTTTTAATCTTTTCTTTGTTTCCTTCGTCACTCATAACCTTCTTTATAACCAACCGTCTCCCATCTTATTCTCCATATAAAACATACAAAACATTCTTTACCCTAATAATCGTTTCTCATCCTTTCTTTTCCAGAATACCATGAGCGTGTTGCTAGTGGAGGCGTTTTACGGGGGGTCCCACAAGCAACTGGTGGACCTCCTGAAAGAGAACGTGGAAGACTGCGTGGCCTACACCCTGCCCGCCAAGAAATGGCACTGGAGAGCCAGGACCGCCGCTCTCCACTTCATGCAGACCATCCCGGCTAGCTCCTCTTACAGGTAACCGTGACCACGGAGCCAACCGGTGTACTATATAATAAGAGTTTAATAGACATGTCGCGGCACTTCATTATAGTATGATTGAGGCGTAATGTGTTTGCGACGTGCTCCGACAGAAACAAACCTTTCAGCTTGTTACATTTCGTTCCTTGCTTTGCGTTCTTCTCTATGGGAATTAACCTCATGACCTATTTATCACTGAAAACCTTCGCTACATGCCCCCATCATTTGCCCGGCCATGCCAATTTCCGCTTATGGATATAAGCAAGGGGCGTGACCGTGCTTCGTCCTTCCCTCATATTTTCATTCGGAAGGTTTTGCTACAAGCGCACCTTAGACAGTGGAAATTTAGCTTATAGTTTTCTTGTTGCTGTTTCTTCGAGATTTTTCTTCGAGATGGCATCACCATCACTTGTGAGAAAGGTAGCTCCGGCGTCGCCATTAAAACGGACCCCCTACAGAACGGGCGTGGTCTCTCTGATGGCAGCCGATTGCGGCACAAGCTCTCCGCCTGCTTGCTCCCGCCGCTAAGATCGGTGGTGAAGCGAGCAGGGCGGGTGGTTGGTAGTAGGAGGAAGAGTACGCAGGCCGCGGGGTTCAAGTCCCTCCGGTTCTACGGAAATGCTGGTGCCGGAGAGGGCCTTGCCCCCACTACGATCACATCCCAGAGTGTTGCATGGAGGGGGTGGTGGTTTCATCTTTGATGCCTTGCTGGTGAAGTCAGGGTTCAATTAGAGCCCCGACCCCAAATGGCGAGAGACGCGAGATGTAAACACGGAGAGAGAAGTGGCAGTTGGAGCGCACCTCGAGGAGAATGCGCCATGCCCGGCAGCAGGTAAGGGGAGCGGGGCTAGGCCTGGCAGGCTGTATCCCCCCCCTTTTACCTTCACCTCTCTTCCTCTGTTTTTTCTCTCTTACAACCTAAACCCCCACATCCCCCCCCCCTAAAACAACTACGTTTCCTTTGATAAAGAGACCCTCTTAACACATTGGCGGCCACTGGGATGCGTCTAATATCACTCTAGACGACCAGCATATGTAAACAGACTTGGGGCTGTTTGTAGAGCTAAATCTATACTTTATAGTATTGCTATCTGTCCATTCTCATTGTCAATTGAGACCATAAACCGTCCTTTCAAAATGGCTTAAAAAAAAAAAGTTTCATCAATACGTTCTCATTTTATAGCGCCGTGAATATAAGCGTTATACGGGATTCCGGCTAGGATATTTCCTGGAAGCCTGTTACTGTTCCGCAACTGTAAGTTACTTCCTGGGTAGGCCTGATTGGCCCCGACAGGCACGTGACAGGCGCGGCCACGCCCCGCGGCAGCCTCAGGACGCGCAACGAGGCTGCTGAGAGCTGTCGCGCGGAAATAGGCTGTCTATTGCCTCGCGCTGCAACGCGGAAATAGGCTGCCTATTGCCATTCTCTAAGACAAACTCTAACCTTAACCAGCTCCTTAACAGCGCCTAAACTTAACCCTTTAACCTTAAGCAACTCCGAAACTATGCCTAACCTTAACCTTAACCTTAACCATGCCTAACCTTAACCATAAGGCATAACCAACTCCAAAAGAATATTGCCATTCTCTAAGACAAACTCTAACCTTAACCAGCTCCTTAACAGCGCCTAAACTTAACCCTTTAACTTTAAGCAACTCTGAAACTATGCCTAACCTTAACCTTAACCATGCCTAACCTTAACCATAAGGCATAACCAACTCCGAAAGAATATTGCCATTCTCTAAGACAAACTCTAACCTTAACCAGCTCCTTAACAGCGCCTAAACTTAACCTTTCTAACCATAACCAACTCCGAAACAATGCCTAACCTTAACCAACTCCGAAACAATGCTTAAAGTTAACATGCCTAAACTTAACGGCGAACGAATGCACGTTAAAAACAAAAAAAAAGAAATTGAAGGGAATCGAACTTGCCAGCAACGGACGGTAGGATCCACACCAATGCAGCGCTGCCAATTGAGCTATTTCTGGATAGTGAAAAAGGGCGTATTACTGCTACATAATCTACATAATGCTGCCGCGGAGTGTGCCGCGCGGCAGAGAAAGTTGCGCGTCCTGAGGCTGCCGCGGGGCGTGGCCGCGCCTGTCACGTGCCTGTCGGGGCCAATCAGGCCTACCCCGGAAGTAACTTACAGTTGCGGAACAGTAACAGGCTTCCTGGAAGGCGAGATAAAGGGCTAATAGCTACTAACGTTATATCCAATGGCATTTCCGTTATACATAAGCTACAGTTAAAACTCAAACTGCATGTGATCGGCACGATCCTCAAGCATGTATGCATGAAGGGGGGGGGGGGGGGCGGGGGACGTTGTTTCGGATTATTGATTACCAATAACCGTGTTCGTCTAAGTAGCCACATACGCGGATCGCCTGGTTGAGTATCATAACAAGGCCCGATCGGGCTGTAATTTACGTGAAGAAGATCTTACCATGAGCCGGTTGGATCCCCCAGAGCATTTCCACGTTATCGATCGCCATCTGGTAGATCGATATGTCCATTGGCTGATGATAAATCCCCTTATTGCATAGTGAAATCCGCGATCCGAGGATTGGTCCGATTCCGCACGCTTCAAGGTACCAATTACCCTCGCGCACCTGAAGTGAGTTCTAATCAGCTCGGTGGAGCCCTTTATATACTCTGGTGTTCCTAACGTTCTGTGTCGGGTCGTTTTGGATTACCACTGGCTGCTGCTTGTTCCGCTCCCGTGTTGTTCCTCGTTTGTTTCTCTCCAGGACGTCTTTGGAAGTCGCTGCTGTTGCTTTGCTCTGCCATCCGTTGGATCTGTGCCTCGTTGCTCGCTTTGCGCAATTGCGCCTTGGTGAGTTTTGGAACATATTTTTTGGATACTCTGTTTTTCTCGCATTTTCCTGGACTCGGGACCTTTCTGTTTTTTGTGTGTTTGGGTAACACTGAAGAGGAGCCGCTTGTTGTTACTGATACTGCATATTATTCCGTTCGCTCGTCTTGTTGACATTATATCTCTCTCTGTTTTCCCGAGTGGATCGTCAAGTAGCTGCAGAGCCGCAGAGTCAGAGGCGCAACGCCACAGTGCCGTCTCTGCTCTGAAGACGAGCTGCAGAGCCGCAGACAACTCTGCCAAGAACATTTTCTCCCCTTGTGCTTTTTGTTGTTTTCGCTCATTTCTGTTTTGTAAATAAATACGCCCTGGTTTTTGGCTAACTCTGAACTACCTGTCTGTGCCGTGCTGTTGGGGTTGGTATCAAACCATAACAGTATTCCAAGCTACAGGCTGCACATCCAGAATCCAGCTAACTGGAAACTCCATTGAAAGTAAAAAAAAAAGAATGCACCGTTCAGCCACAGGGCACACTGCATTATCGCGACAGCGCCCCTAAGAGGATCTGGCCGGTAATGCACTTTGTTGAATTCAAAGAGTAGGGTACATCTGCAGTGCAGCTCGGCGACCTTGAATAGGTTATTAAAATGGAATAAAAGCCAAAACAACTTGCAACGGGTATATCCGTCCTTCGGTCCTTTAAGCATGGAATCGAAACACGGATATATCCGTTCTTGGGCGGGATTGTGTTAAGAGGGGCGTTTATTTTTTTTTTGATCTTTTCCCCCCTCCTTTTTCCTCCGATTTTCTCCCATCCCAATGTTAGTCGTTATGCCAATTCCCAATCCCCTTCCTGGTCGCCGCACACTTACCCCCCACAGTTGGTCTGGGAGAGTGGAGGCTATCACGTGCTTCCTCCGACACACGTCTAGCCAATCAACCGCTTCTTTTCACCTGGCAGCGCGGACTCTCACTGAGAGGGTGTAACGTGTGGAAGGATCTCACTACCCCCCTTAGATCCTATCCGCGCTGAGCAGGCGCCCCGACCGAACTGTAGGAGTCGCTGTTTACAACGACCCGGACCCACCCCGCCAGCTTTCCCACCCTCTAATACAGCCAATTGTATTAGTGTGAACGGCCAGCCAAGCTGGTGACAACGCCGGAGCTGTGAGCTGTATTCGAACAGGCGAATCCAGCATCTCCGGTGTTGGTGACGAACGCAATCTCCGCTACGCCACCTGACCGCCCTAAGAGGGGCGGGTTTTTATTGAAGCAGCGTGTAATCATTTTACTGAACGTGTTGTGTATGCCTCAAACGTATGAGTCTGAGTGTTACGGGGCAATTCTTGCTTGTGAATGGAGCCGCTGCTGCTCGTGTGGCCATGTTTTTAGACAAACGTGGACCTAGGGCTCGCGGTTGGTGGCTAGCTTCGTGCTGTGGTTTTTCTGTGCGATGACGCGTGCATATGGCCATATGCTCGCCTATGGGTTCGCTTGGGAAAACATCACACGGCTGGAGGCACTCTCCTTTTCACCTCGTGTGTCTCTTCACTTTACGTGAGGTTGGTGGGGGGGGGGGGGGGGGGGGGGTGATATAAACCGCTCATTGATATGTGTTTTATCAATTTGGTGAAGTTCTGACTGTGCATGTGACGAGGAGGTGGCGCAAAACAAGCGCTCCCGTGAGCATCAAGCGGGCGTTGGAGGTGACGGGCGAGGGATTGGACCTTGACTGTGTCTCCCCTCCCTCTACCCCTCTTCCCCGCTCTCCTGTTTTTTCACCTAACCCCCTACCCCCCCCCCCCTCCCAAAATGCTACATTTGAAATAAAAATCCCTCTGTGAGTGCGAGTTTTTGTTGGAACAAACGTGTGATCTTTTCACTGTGCATTTTATGTGTGCCTGAACAAGCGTAGACCCTGAATTCACGATTAGTGACTTGCTATGGTGTGTTGGCTTTTCAAAGCAATGTACATCAGCACATGGCTACGGGCAGTGCTCCCCTTTCGCCTCGTATATGTCTTCACTCTACGTGGTAAGGTAAAATATGGCGGGCGGAAAATCGGGCGGTTATATCCATTGGTGAAATTTTGATGGTGCGTGTGGTGAGCAGGTAGCGTAAAGCGAGCGCTCCCATCACTAGAGTTCCCCCGTATGCTCAGTGTGGTGACGCACGTATGTGGGATTCCACTCTGTCAGGTTGGGGCTGGCGCCGTCTGCATCTGTAGCGTCGAGCAGGCATTGGCATTTCCTGCTCGTACACGATGCAAAATGAAGAGCTCTGTTCCCCCTCTGGCGTTGGGCTGCGTTACTATTACTGTGGGGAAGCTAGGCAGCTCGACATGATACCCGGGTCGTTTTTTGGTTGAAACAAACGATGTCACTCAACTATGTTTGAACGTGCATCTGAAACGGGATATAACGGGGGTTATTCTGTAACCCTAGTAGTTATATGAGTTCTTGTCAAGTAGGCAATTGTCTATCTTGTGAAATGAAGCCGGCGTGGGGCGTATGTCTTTTCCTTTGGTGGGCATTGCGGAGCTAGCACTGCTTGTGCCAGTTATGTCAGATCCCTCCTCTGGGAGGTTATGACATTTGTAAATTATTATTGTGGCATTATGAGCGCGGGGAGCCTCCTCAGAGAGTTTCAGAGCCTCCTCAGGGATTTCAGAGCCTCCTCAGAGAGTTTCAGAGTCTCCCCCTCAGTGAGAGAGCCTCCTCAGAGGAGCCTCCTCCTCAGAGTGTGTTAAAGCCCCGGGGACCCCCATATGATGGGGCGTGTCCCACGGCAGGTGTTGGGCGTGGGACCGAGCCTACACGGTCTATGGGCCCCATTCCATCCATCCCCTGGTGTAACTGAGGGGTACAATTCCCTGACTGTATTGATAAGTATGGTATCATTAAACCACTACCGCTTTATGTACTTTAATTACTGGCCATACAGTACACGATATATGAATATGATGAACACTTCCCACAATGAAATCGGTTCCAGTCAAAGGTATTAATCAAGTATTTAATGGAGCAAAAGGTACATAGGATACTTTACATTATTCTTTGAATGCACTTGTAAGGCAAAGGAGTATGCGTAGGCAAATCAATAACGAATGTCCATTCTCTGGTTACGCAGGAGGTAATTATACAACCTGAATCTTAGGGAATTATATCTATGGTGCACTAGTGATAGCGGGAGATACTGGAAGGGGTTCCCACTGGTTGTAAGCCAGCAGGGGGGGTAGAAGATCTGTCGGTAGTAGGACGTCTGGTCAATGATGACTAGGGAGACTTCAGGTACAGAAGCCGGTGCAGTAGCCTCTTGATCCACAGACGAATACAGCTTGGTTCTCTTGTAGACTGTAGCTCCACAGGGAAGAAAGCTAGGCGGCCTCAGGCTCTCTGAGCGCCGACTCGACTTGACTCCTCTCGGGGTAAATCCAACACGTGCAGGCGTCGGCGATTATCCGCTCCATAAATCATAGGACCAAAGCAAATATATTCCAGCCGCCAAGGGCTATGTAGTCGTCGGGTAGATTAATCCAGTATACATGTCCATACGGCTCTCGCCTAGGTCTCCTCGGGTGAAAGCGCCATGCGGTCGGCCCAGCCTGGATAAGAACTCTAGCTAATACGAGAAAGCGTTGGAGATGCTGGTCACTATAGAATTCTAACCGCACGATACACTATACACAAATAGACTATTAAAGACTCAATAGAAATATGTCGCACTCGACGGTATAGCGCCAAACTCTGACAATTCAGTTACTAATTCGCACGCGGTCTCGATGCTCTATTCTGAGGCCAAACAGGCCATACTTCACCGCACGTTGTATCGTGGGTGAGGCTTCAACTTATCGGTAACATGCTAAGGAAGGTAAGGGTACGGAGGTGAAGGGCTAAGGGGCTTCTACATTCACCTGCGCCGTATTTATACGCACGGTACACAAAACTAGTTCCACTCTCATTTCTGTCGTGTATCCCTGGGCAAGGTTGGGCATGTCCAGACACATCTTGACGGTGACTTTGAACCTGGCTCCGGAGGCCGGTCCCTGGCGCCGGTGGACCGCTGTCCAATAGGAGAATGAACTATTATGGTCTGGGCTAAAGGGATATTCCGTGTATATGTACAAGGAATATACAGGGGATATCAAACGATATACAAATACTAGGCAATATATATCAATAAATAAATATATATATTCGGTTTAATCTGATCCTTTGTAACAGCCGCCCCCTAATTAGTCCCACCTAATTAGCTAAGCAGAGACAGATTAACCGCACTGTCCACTACTCAATGTCTGCTGTGAGGGGTCTGTCAGTTCACAAAGTCATGGGGTCATGGTCGTCATCGATGGTATCGGGGAGCCTTGGCAGTTCTATTAGCCTCGCCACGGGTCGGGTGGTCATGCATTTGAATACAATACCCCACCGCTTCTCGGTCCCTCCTCCTTTCTTTATATACAGCGGGCCGAAACAGTCCATACCGGTGGAGTGAAAGGGCTTGTCGCCGAGTCGGAGGCGACAGGGAGGTAGGTCAGCCATCCGGGGTATACTGGGCTGCGCTCGCACTTACGACAGTCTAGACAGGTTCGCTGGAAGCGCCGCACTGCTTCTCTCCCTTGCAGTATCCAATAACGACGTCTGATCTCCGCGAAGACTCTCTCTGCCCCGGCGTGATGCACATCCTCGTCGTATTTCTTTATGATCAGCTCTGTGACCTTGTGTCGGCTGTTTAAGACTATCGGGTACTTGACGTCATCCGGTAAGTCTGGGGCTCTCCGCAGACGACCACCCACTCTGATGAGACCATGGGCGTCGCTCTCGGGGGCTAGGTGGAGCAGTCTGCTGTCTGATGGGACTGGCTTTGCTCCCTGTAGACAGTCTAGCTCATCGGGGAACGAGTCTCTCTGGGCTCGTTGTAGTAGAAGAAGTTCCGCTTCTTCGTAGTCAGCTGCAGTAATGTCAGTAGTGAGCTGAACCTCTGGGTGGTGCCACAGGAATGTCTTTAGCTGCGCACTCTCTAGGGTGAGGCAATCGTCTATGTCGGGGTCTGTGGAGACGAGTGTGTTCAATCCACAGAACATAGATTTCTTGTTTTCTGCCTCCTCTTTACTCGCTTCCCGTGGGGTGGGTGTAGGCCACTCTTCTTCCGGGAGCTTGAGGAACTCTGGCCCGTCACTGTATAGGTTGTGACGGGTGAGGTCATCCAGGGACATTCCCCGGGTGATGACGTCAGCTGGGTTGTGTTTTGTGTCCACATACCTCCAGCTTGCTACTTCTGTTAAATCTTGAATCTCTGTGACTCTGACTCCCACAAAGACCTTGTATCTGCACGAATCAGACCGGATCCATGTGAGTACTGTCGTGGAGTCTGACCACAAGATTGTTCTTTGCACCGGAATGGTGAGTTCACGTTGGATTAACGTGGCGAGTTGCGCTCCTGCTAGGGCTGCGCAGAGCTCTAGACGCGGGATAGATTGTTGCTTTCGTGGGGCTATTCTTGAGCGGGCCAGGATGAAGGCAGTATGTATTTCTCCTCCCTCCTCTCGGGCACGCAAGTAGGCCACCGAGCCGTAGGCTACTTCGGAGGCGTCGCTGAAGACGTGCAGGTCCATCTGGCACGTCTCCGGCCTCACTGTGGGTGGGAAGTAGCTGCGGCGTATGTTAACACCTGGGAGTGAGCTGAGTTCCGTCTCCCACTCTCTCCATGTGGATGCAAGGTGTTCGGGTATGGGGTCGTCCCAGCCCTGGTCCTTGTCCCATAACGCTCTTACAATCATCTTTGCCCTGGTGGTGTAAGGTAGAATACATCCCAACGGGTCATATTGTCTGGCGAGTGTTCTGTATACACTCCGTCTGGTGGTCGGTAGTGCAGTCGACCTTCCCTGCTCCTTGGTCAGGGGTGTGTGTTTATAATGGAGCGAGTCTGTTTTGAAGCGCCAGACTAGTCCTAATGTCATTTCTTGGGCTTTTCCTGGGATGGTCGCCATCCAGGTCTCGCTGCTTGCTGCCTTGTCCTCGGGGGAGAGGCTGCGCAATACTTGCGGGTCGCTGCTGGCCCACTGCCTGAGATCAAAGCCGCCTTTGATCAGGGAGGCGCGGAGCTTGAGTAGAAGGGCCTCGGCTTCTTCTGGCGTCGAGACGCTTTGCAGACAGTTGTCCACGTAGAAACTATTTTCTACACTTTTTCGGACCTCTTCATCAGCTGCTGGGTCCTCTGCGACGTGTTTTTGCAGTGCAAACGTAGCACAGCATGGGCTGCATGTGGTTCCGAAAGGGAGGACTTCCCATTGATAGATGGCTGGTTGCTCATCCCCGATCCTCTCTCTCCATAGGAACCGCAGCAGGGGCTTGTCCTCCTCCACTAGTCTCACCTGCAGGAACATCCCTTTGATGTCTACCCGCTGATGGCCACCTTGTCCTGGCGGAAACGTAGTAACACGCCTAGTAGGGAGGGGCCGAGTGTTGGGCCGGGCAAGAGCTCTTTATTCAGATTTTGTGATCCGATCTGGTAGCTGCAGTTGAACACAATACGATCCTTGCCGTTGTGGTGGACTTTGTGGTGCGGCACGTACCATGATTCGGTCGTCTGATCGGCCTCTTTAATGTCAATTTTCTTTATGTGTCCCGCTGTGATTAGCTTGTTAATCTCAGCGCGGTACACAGTCTCTTGAGCGGGGTCTCTGGCTAGGCGCCGCTCTGTGTTCAATAGATACCGCTCCGTCGCTTCTTTTGGGGCGTGGAAGGTGGGCATACCCTCTCGCCTCAGGAGTGGAGTTGCGTATCTCATCACTCCGTTGACTTTGACTCTCTTTGTCCCCTGCTCGAGGAGTGCTATAGCGTAAATGTCTTCCTTGGAACGAATGTCTTTCTTTTCGTTCTTAAAGGGCATTGTCTCTAGTGTCCATAGCCTCTCGACATGCTGTAGGAGGGTGGTGTCTTCTTCTGTCACTCTGGAGTGGAGGCAGCTAGTGGCTGCTGTTCGGTTAAGAGACTTAGCGAGGGGGCCTTGTAATGTCCATCCTAGGCGGGTCTCGACTGCTGCAGGACAGCCTCTGGGCCCTGTGTGGACCCGGTCTATCGGGACTATGAGGTCTGCATGGTCGGAGCCTATCAGCAGGGTCGGGGTGGCACCGTCTATGAGCGGGATAGGTAGTTGACGCAGGTGCACATATTTATCCATCAGCTTGGCGATGGGGTAGGTATACTGCGACAGGCCTATTTCTTGGCTGGTGAAAGCATTAGTAATCCTATACCGTCTCTCTGGCTGCCCGCTTGCTGCGATAGTGAAGGAGACATTCTCGCCCTTTATCGTCTTTAGATCTCTTCTTATTGTCCGAATCGTCATCTGGTTTTCGCTCCCCCGCAGCCCCAGCTGGGCCGCAGCGGATGCGAGGAGAAGGGTCTTCTCTGACCCGTCGTCAAGGACGGCGTAAGTGTCCATGACCTTGTCTTGGTAACTCAGTGTTACGCGGACCACCTTTAAGAGCACTCGGGCGCCCCCGCTGCTGGCGGGGTCAATGTACATAACACTTGCCTTTGTGCTGCTTGAGGGTGCAGGCTTTCTTCTGTTACTGTCGTGTAGGACATCTAGGTGGGCTCCGTCACACCGACTACACCTCTTCTTTAAGCGGCACTCGGCTGCCATGTGACTGCGCGCACATCGGTAACAGCGTCGGTTGGACTTTATCCATTGACCCACTTCATCGGCGGTCATCTTCTTGAATGTGTCACATTGTGACAACCAGTGTTCTTTCTCGCAGTACGGGCACACCATCTTCCACTTCTCTTTCATCGAGGGGGTACTGTGGTTCTTGCTGCTCGGTACTGGTTCTGATTGGTGCATGACGGTCACCAATCTTCGGCCATCGTTTGCTCTCCTAGGTCCCTCTCTGGAGCTTGGGGTGCTCCGCATGAACGTATCCAACCGTAGGCTGTTGACTTCTCTCGCTAGGAAGTCGGCTAGGTCTAGGAGGGATGGCTCGGGACCGTTAGGATCACGGTGGTCTCTTTGCCGCCTGAAGCGCTCTTGTCGGGGGGGCGGAAGCTTCTCTAAAATCCTCTCGACATTAGAGTTTGCGTACAGTTCGTGCATACCCTTTTCTCTTTGCGCCCCCAGCATCCCTACCAGGGATTGTACCTTGATAGACAGGTCATCTAGTGAGCGATTGTCTGTGGCTGGGGGTAGGCGGTCAATATGCCTTATCTCTTGTATTACGTAATCCCATATACGTCCATATCTTTGGTCGAGTGCTGCTAGAGCCGCTGTGTATGGGGTAGTAGAGGTGGCATAGGCCAGCGCTATATTGTGCGCTCGGGGCACCTTGAGGTGCTTCAGTAGGATAGCATACTTGTACGGTTCGTCAGTTACATCGGACATCATTGTCTCTAGGCACATTCGTAGCTCGGTGTACTGTGCTATGTACTCGTGGGTGAAGTCCGGAAACGTCGGTGTGCCAATGTATGATGCCATGGATGGCTGGCACATCGGTGAGCGTTGGAAGAGAGGCCTCCTAGGCGAGTCTCCTCTTACGCCTCTTGGTGGGCTGGTACCTGCTGGGTACCATGGCCCGCGTATCCAGGTGCTATTCCTCGGGGCTGGTCGTGCGTCAAGCTCACCCGTGAATTGAGTCGGGGGTCTGTAGCGCAGAGCCGCGGGGGTAGAGCCTGGGCTGTACTGGACCTCCTGGTCCTGTGGAGTTCTGTGCTGCTGTCGGGCTTGACTCTCCTCCTCTCCCTCTTCTTCTTGCTCTGGCAGGTCCTCTAGATCCTGTAGTCGTCTATTTAGCCTCTCCGCGGTGTAGACCGTTTCTTCCTTGTAGCTGGTCCTCGCGTGGACCGGTCGGGGAAGGAGTTCGGAGGGGGGTATAGGCTCTCTCTGGTGGTCGGGCTCAGGGTCGCTTGATCGGGTAGGGGAGGGTGCCCTTGACCCGTGTCTTGACGAGGCCCTGGAACCCCGTGCGGAGGGAGGGGGTGTCGCCCTGGCGATCAGCTGCTCCATTATCTGCGCTTGTAATCGGTCGCGCTCGGCTTCGCGCTTGGTGAGAGCGATGTTGCGCTCTGCTTCTCTTTGGGCACCGGCAGCGGCGCGCTGGGCTTCGGCGGCGGCGCGCTCTGCTTCGGCCCGGTCTCTTACCATATTCTCTTCCGTCTGAAGGCGTCTAATCTCTAGACGTATGCGATCTTCGTCGCTCCGTTGCTGCGCTTGAATGCGTTCTCTTTCCATGGAAGAATGTTCGCGCTCGCTAAGCATCTGTGCTTGGAGTCGATTGCGCTCTGTAGAGGCTGCTAGGCTGGCGAGGAATGCCTGTGCCAGCATCTTGTCCGCCCCGCTGGGGGAAGACGCTGGTTGAGGTGATCCGCTCCTGGCAGTACTCGTTGGAGATCTGTTCTCCTGTGGCGAGTCCTGGAGATCCATCTCCTGGGTGCTCTCCTCTTCTTGTAGCGGGTAGAGTTCCATCCCTGGAGAGCCGTCTTTATCCTGGAGCTCTCCGGGGACTACTTCTTCGGTCTTGGCGGGGGGTAAAGTCGTGTCAGGTCCCTCCTGGTCCCTACCGTGAGCTTGGTCAGTTACATTAGAACCCACTAGGGCCTCTATTGGCGGGGTAACCTGGGCGATAGGGTCGGACATAATTTTACTATCTACTTTTTCCGCGTTTACCGTCTGTAGAAGGCTAGGTAGTATATTGGCAACGTAATCCTCTAAGTACTGAGGTGTCTGCCGTCTACGCTGCGGGCGATCTACTTTAGGAGAACCGTTTTGTGGAGTGTTCATCATAGGCCATGTCAATATTAATACCACTATATTAATATTACACTAGTTACCCTCCGGCTCGAAGGACCAATTGTAACTGAGGGGTACAATTCCCTGACTGTATTGATAAGTATGGTATCATTAAACCACTACCGCTTTATGTACTTTAATTACTGGCCATACAGTACACGATATATGAATATGATGAACACTTCCCACAATGAAATCGGTTCCAGTCAAAGGTATTAATCAAGTATTTAATGGAGCAAAAGGTACATAGGATACTTTACATTATTCTTTGAATGCACTTGTAAGGCAAAGGAGTATGCGTAGGCAAATCAATAACGAATGTCCATTCTCTGGTTACGCAGGAGGTAATTATACAACCTGAATCTTAGGGAATTATATCTATGGTGCACTAGTGATAGCGGGAGATACTGGAAGGGGTTCCCACTGGTTGTAAGCCAGCAGGGGGGGTAGAAGATCTGTCGGTAGTAGGACGTCTGGTCAACGATGACTAGGGAGACTTCAGGTACAGAAGCCGGTGCAGTAGCCTCTTGATCCACAGACGAATACAGCTTGGTTCTCTTGTAGACTGTAGCTCCACAGGGAAGAAAGCTAGGCGGCCTCAGGCTCTCTGAGCGCCGACTCGACTTGACTCCTCTCGGGGTAAATCCAACACGTGCAGGCGTCGGCGATTATCCGCTCCATAAATCATAGGACCAAAGCAAATATATTCCAGCCGCAAAGGGCTATGTAGTCGTCGGGTAGATTAATCCAGTATACATGTCCATACGGCTCTCGCCTAGGTCTCCTCGGGTGAAAGCGCCATGCGGTCGGCCCAGCCTGGATAAGAACTCTAGCTAATACGAGAAAGCGTTGGAGATGCTGGTCACTATAGAATTCTAACCGCACGATACACTATACACAAATAGACTATTAAAGACTCAATAGAAATATGTCGCACTCGACGGTATAGCGCCAAACTCTGACAATTCAGTTACTAATTCGCACGCGGTCTCGATGCTCTATTCTGAGGCCAAACAGGCCATACTTCACCGCACGTTGTATCGTGGGTGAGGCTTCAACTTAGCGGTAACATGCTAAGGAAGGTAAGGGTACGGAGGTGAAGGGCTAAGGGGCTTCTACATTCACCTGCGCCGTATTTATACGCACGGTACACAAAACTAGTTCCACTCTCATTTCTGTCGTGTATCCCTGGGCAAGGTTGGGCATGTCCAGACACATCTTGACGGTGACTTTGAACCTGGCTCCGGAGGCCGGTCCCTGGCGCCGGTGGACCGCTGTCCAATAGGAGAATGAACTATTATGGTCTGGGCTAAAGGGATATTCCGTGTATATGTACAAGGAATATACAGGGGATATCAAACGATATACAAATACTAGGCAATATATATCAATAAATAAATATATATATTCGGTTTAATCTGATCCTTTGTAACACCTGGCATAACGACGTCACTGGGCTTGAGTTCTCTTATTGGCCCGAGGGGTACTCACGTTGGCGAAGGAGAGGTCTCTACGGGATAAACCTGGCGTCTTCCCCTCTCGTGAGAGCGGAATTTGTGATGGATGTTTTTTTCCCCAGGCTCTCTATATAAACCCAGTGTCAGTGTCCTTGCGAGGACCGGTCTTCCCCCGGTTTACCCATATAGGGGGGAGAGACGATGAGTTGGGCGATCTTTCTTATTAGAATTTGCCCGCCACCGTTCTTGGGTTTTACGAGCCTAACCGCTGTTCGATATCAGCGCTTGCTCCTAAGGGACCGATGTCAGTGCCTGGCCCCGTGCTTGTTCTCAAGTGTTTATTTGAAACAGCCTTTTTAGGGACCGGCACGCCCTGATCTGTCCGAACGGCATAACAGCGTTTATGCGGTCGGCCGGGAAGGAGTTTACCTCTGCCGAGCGCCAGGACACTGCCAGCTCGAGGGCTCACATGCATTTCCGGGGGGAAATGACAGGGCAGATCAAGCGTCGACAGTGGCGTTTCACGCCCGTTAGGTGGGCCACCGTCAGCTGTGCGTCACGCCGGACCGGATCAGTTCAACCCGGTGTCCGCCGGGTTACAGGCGAGCATTGCTCGTACAATATATTCTGTTAACCCGAAGGGCCCTGTGTTCTTCCGGGGGGGAAATGCCAGGGCGGACCGGATGCCACAGGGGCTCCGGTCGGGGGGGGGGGGGGGGGGGGGGGGGGGCATCGTGGTGCTGTTTGTTAGCAGTCAGCCCTTCTAAGCGCTCCTGTGTAGTTCCCGGTCCTCCAGGCGCAGGTAGAGCCTTGCTCTTGTTACCTGTCGGCCTGGGTTAAGAGAACGCGTTCATTATCAGCGCTGTACAACGGCGTTCAAACGTGCGTTCATTCTCAGCACTCTATTATAACGGCGTTCAAAGGTGTGCCAGATTTCATATGCATTTCAGCCGAAAACCCAGTTAAAACACACCGTAAACAGGCTACAAAAGTATGCGGAAAACCACCCGATCTGGCAACGCGCCTGTCACCCCCTGGCTACGTCATCAGACTCATCACAACAAACAGACCAGACCGGAACAGCGGAATCTGCGAGCAGAAGCCGAGAGCAGCAGCAGCAGGTCGAGAGCAGCACTCGCTCGGAGTCAGACCCTACCTCTACGACGTCGGCGTATGAGCATTTAAAATAGTTTAACGTTAAAGTCAGTACTGACTCAGACGGAAAAAATCTAACGTTTGTCTGTAAACTTTGTCCACCCGGTTTGAAGAAGCAAGTCCGCACATCGACGACGTCGACAGCAAACCTTAAAGTTTAAACGGAACATTGAGAATAAGCAAACGTCCTGTTTTTGTTTTCATAATAAAGCAACGTTTTTCCTCATGTTTTTGAAAATATACTGTAGAGATGAAAGCTGCAGCTGCTACTAGTGTGGACTGAGTGGGCGACAGCAAAGCGTTATGGAAATGCATTGATTGATTGAAAACTTTATTAACAGATTGCAGAATGGGTACAATACAGTACAGCTCAATACACACAATTGTTAAGAGGATGCAGACCAGAGAAAGACTTTCGTCTTGTTTACATCACGGTCCCCCATTTTCAATTCATCAGGACATAATACAAATGAAAAATGCAAATGCCAGTATTCCGATTGCTGTCTGTGGTTCAATAATTTTTACAAATAATAGCTCGCAGCCAGCGACGTATTGAAAAAAGAACTATAAAACAAATAAAAATAAAAAGAACTATAAACTATAAATTAGTTCTTTTTTGAAACCATGAACTTTAGTAAAAAATTTTGAATTATGAACTATGAACTGAACTAGTTCATTTAAAAAATTGTGAACTGTGAACTGAACTAGTTTGTGTAGAAAGTGAACTTTCCCAACACTGGTTAAGGGATCAACCTCCTCTTTTGGAGTGGTTGGCTCCCCGGTATGCCAGCTGACCCCACGGGATTATGGGGGAGAGCCTCCTCTGAGAGCTTCGGAGCCTCTTCCTCAGGGAGTTTCAGAGCCTCCTCAGGGAGTTTTCGGAGCCTCCCCCTCGGTGAGAGAGCCTCCTCCTCAGAGAGTTTTCAGAGACCCCTCCCCCCGGAGAGAGATCCTCCTCACAGAGCCTCCTCCTCCGGGAGTTTTCAGAGCCTCTCCCTCAGGGGGTCCTCGCTGCGTGCCAGGTGGAGAAGGGCCTTCACCTGTTCTGTCCTGTCCGATGTGGTCTATGGGGCTGGGACCTCCTCCGCGCCCACTGCTAAGGCTTCGCCTGCGGGGTTGGGGTTCGGACCCCCGACCCTGCGAGACGCCTCGTGGGCAGCGTCAGGGTTTAATAACCCCGACCCCACAAGTTGTGGGAGTGGTAACACTCGGGGCGCGCGGTGGGGTGGTCGCGGTCTACTCACCTTGTGCGTTTTTTGGTTGCTGTCCCCTTTTTCGCACGGTCGGTGTCCTGCCGAATGAAGGTCAAGACTCGGGAAGGACGAAGCACGGTCACGCCCCTCGCTTATATCCATAAGCGGAAATGGGCGTGGCCGGGCAAATGATGGGTGCATGTAGCGAATGTTTTCAGTGATAAATAGGTCATGAGGTTAATTCCCATAGAGCAGAACGCTCGCAAGAACTCATGTAACTAGGGTTATAGGATAACCTTTGTTTAGTTTTGTTAGAATGACATGATTACCGTTGCGGCTGACATTTTGTTGTTTTTATACCCAACAAGTCTGTGTTTTCTTTGCCATGTCATGAATGTTGCGTTGTACATCTGAAGTGTGTGTGGTGGTGGGGGAAGGGTCCCATTCCTGGAAATGTACATTACTATGGTTACCTTGGTTACCTTGGCGTGTGTTGATATACATTACTATTTGGTTTCCTTGGAGCTTATTGGTTCACTTTTAAAAACGTTGATGTTGAGCAACCCGTCAACTCACTGGACATTAGGGGTGGGAATCACCAGAGGCCTCACGATACGATACTATCACGATACTTGAGTCACGATACGATAGTATTGCGATACTAAATATATTGCGATATGCTGAGTATTGCGCTATTACTATTGCGATATATTGCATATATATATATTTTTTTTTTCAACTGCAAAGTAAAACTTTAACAACATGTTTTATCTAATAAAATAAAGTTCAGTCTGTTCATCTCACTTCAATAATTCTTATTGCAGAACATGGTATTTTCTCAAGCAGACAGATGTAAACACTGTAATCTGTGTTGCATGCAGGGGTGCAGTCGTAATTTCAGAAGTGGCTGTACTCTGTTTAAATGACATCACATGCACGCGCGCTCCCGCACATGCACATACATGTTCCCTCGCGTGCGCACAGAACAGATGATTATTATGCATAAATAGTAGGAAACATGTTTGTATAGGAAATTACTAGTTTTAGTTTAGTTTTTGTAAATAATGCCTTGAAATAGAGAAGCTGAAAAAGGTAGCAGGATGTAGCATTCAATATATAAAGAAATAGATATGGTTGAAAAACAAACAATGTTTTAAATGTTATTGTAGATACAATATTGTAGTTACAATTTCTTTAATTGAATTAACTTAAACTAGAAAAGTAAATACAAACTAAATGAACAATGTAACTTACAGTTTACAGAAGGACAGTTCCCTTCTGAAACACAACCTAAGAAATGTCTCATCCTTCCAGTCGGGACCATTTGGTTCCACAGCTCAAGCAAACCCCCACCAATTGGTACAGGGCTTGTATTTTGGTTTTGCACTTCTCGTTCTTTGTTATGCTATTGCTATGTTATTGTTATGCAAATACTAGGTGATAGGTGAGTACCGGTACTTGGCGCACGACGAGTCGAGTGAAAGTTGTGAACGCATTTTTGTGTGGAACGGCGTGGTACCGCATGGCATGAGCACTGCACCTCTGGTTGCATGTACCTGACAAACTGAACTGTTTGTATTACAGTCATATTCCAACTTAACTGAATGCACACATGTGCGTGTGTGGACTACTGTACTATTACAGATATTGAAATGAACAATGCAACATCCTTATACAAAAAAAAAAAAAATACAATTTTTAATTTTTTTTTTTATAAATAAATATTTAAATATCAATACAGTATCGCCACGCAAAGTATCGCGATACTACTACATATCAATATTTTCCCCCACCACTACTGGACATCCTCACACAGGATATTCAGGAGACATAGGAGACATAGCAGATATAGGAGACATAGTAGATATAGGAGACCTAGCAGATATAGGAGACATAGTAGATATAGGAGACAGGAGATATAGGAGACATAGTAGATATAGGAGACCTAGCAGATATAGGAGACATAGCAGATATAGGAGACAGGAGATATAGGAGACATAGGAGATATAGGAGACATAGCAGATATAGGATACATAGGAGACACATGACATATAGGAGACTTAGGAGATATAGGAGATAGGAGCTATAGGAGACATATAATATATATAATATATAGGAGACATAGGAAACATAGGTCACCATTCTAAAAGCTCCCTGGTCTTCCGTCCCCTCTCCATTTCCAATGTGTTTTATATTTTTTTCTCAAATATTAGGGGAAGGACCTGACATTCTACTGACTCATCTATAGATTATATTTTGAAAGTGCCTTATGCAAAAAAAAATAAAAACCAGACAATTCACCATTTCATTGGCACTGGCTTCATCTTCCTTTTGCTGGGTTGTAAGGAAGCCTTTGGTGCTGAAGCGCTCTCTCGTCATCTACGCCAGCCCCCCAGAGAGCCCGGGTACATTGTGTGTTCTAATATGTCGGCACAATAGATTCTCCCAAGTGGCTCACCGGATCTTAGCCCATACGCCGCGATGAAGCAGTCATCTAAGAAACGAGAGCGGATGCACAGAAAAGACTATCCATTTTATTAATTGGGACAATTAAACAGGACCATTTATCTATTTATCTATCTTTTTTACAATTGTATCACGGCACGGTTGGACGGTTTGAAGGTTGAACCTTCTGAGGCACATTTCAGATTGAGGCCTTTTTTTTTTTGGTGAGTTATACCTTCTCGTCACTGGAGGAGGGTTCTGTTCTCAACTAAAGTGACTAATAGTTATTGGATTCTGTCGACCGATCTGTGAAACTGCCCCCCCCCCCCCCCCCCCCCCCCCCCTGCGCGTTACTGTCTCATTCAGCATGAAACGCAAACCCATTGAAGGAAGTCTTAGTGGAGCAGAAGACCCTAATGACAAATTTGACAACTGATAGACGAGAAACGGGGCAGGCGCCTGTCGATGACGGTGGGAAATCATTTTGCGGCTCTTCGACATGCTAACGCTAACTATATAACAAAATGAGTGAAGGTAAGACGAGGGAATTTACTAGAATCAGGCTATCCACCTACCCACGCACACACACGCACACACACACACACACACACACACACACACACACACACACACACACACACACACACACACACACACACACACACACACACACACACACACACACACACAAATGCTGCGTAACCTACTTATCTGGTTTTGATCCCGCCCTGTCATTTCTCAAAACGCTAGCGCACACCGACCTGAGAGACTCAGTGGGCGAGCGGGTATCAGTATCGTGTACAGTAGAGAGAGAGAGAGAGAAATTCCAACTTCAAAAGGTCAGAAGTCAGCTGCGTTCAAACTGCAGTCGTGTAGAGCCAGTCACATCGGTAGCGAGCGGTTCGATGAGGCAGGGGGCGTGGAACGATGGCACGTTTTGCGCGCAGAACATAAAAGCCACGTTGTTACGGTTAAGCGGCTTATCGATGGTTAACGATCAGAACGGGGGGGGTACTTCTCCGTCGTAAACATCACCTCATGCGGTTGTTTCCCCCCCCCCCCCCCCCCCCCGTCCGGTCTGTCATCATTTATTAATCACACACGCGTCGCTTTCAAGTGCCTTTTCTTTGAATCTCCCCCTTCTGTCTTTACACGTTTTTAAATCCCACAATTAGTCCCGTTTATTCACAGGAGAGGTTTTTAAGCGCCCCCCCCCCCCCCCCCCCCCCCAGCGCGGACTCTCTTCTTCTTAAGTAAGTCCTGCAGGTCTTCTCCCACGTCTAACTCTTAACTACACAGGATGTCCCTTTGGACTATTCTTGGCAGGGAGAAAGGTAAAAATAGAGAAATCTCATCTGGTTTGAGTCAAGAGCGCAGCATTACCAAGGAGTTTAGAGAGGGCGAGGGTGATTTCTGTAACATGCAGTCCTGTAGGCTGCTCCTTTTCCCTCTTATTTTGATCGAAGGCCCGAGCGGGGCCAGGAAATTGGGCTAATCCCAGGTCTGAAAGGCACGAGGGGGACGGACGGACGTGATCTTAGCGATGGCTCGTGGACTCGCCACATCAAAGCGGCTTGCTCGTGGGTAAAAGGAAAAAAAGCGCGGAGGAGAAGAGTGGACCTGGCAGAGTGATGAAGACAAGCCGAGGACCGAAGTGGAGGGGTAGAGGACGCTGGGTCATTTAGGGAGATGCAGAGCTTCAAAGGCCCCCGTGATCTCCTGAGCGCGCACGCACACACACACACACACACGCACGCCAGGGTTTCCGTTAGAAAAAATTGTTGCCGGTCTCCGTGACCTGCAAGATTTCAATCTACCGGACAAATGAGATTAATTCCGGTCATAGTTTATTGAGCTTTAAAACAATTGATAGGCAGGCTATATAAAGAATGTCATGTAGATTTATAATATTATTACTTAAAACTAGACTACTTTTGCGTATACAGTCATTAATATATTCCAAATAAAATAAGTCCCTCGATACTCCGTGCTGCTGCTGACTTGAAATAAAATAGACCGTGTATGTGGGCAGTCGGTCCGACACTAAACAGCAGTCTGTTATAATCACATTTTTATGAGCTAACAAATTCCGTTATATTGGACATTTGTATTAATTATATCAAGCGAAGAACTGAGAAATTTGGCAGAGAGACGGCAACATTATCGTGGGTTTGCGTGATGTATATCTCCACCTCCCAACGACTTGGTGCTGGTCATAATGTCCGGTGAAAACAACTCCCTCCAAGCACAACTTGACCACCCGAACCGTACCAAAACAGGCCAAAATTAAATAGCCCATGCGACGAACGATTCATTACATTCGTTTCATCGTTGCTCCACCAAGCAGCCGGTCCAACAATATCAGCGCGAGCCGGCCGCAGTTAGTTTGCAAGAAGCATCCAGCTGCAGACCCGCAGAGCAGCTTTCCAGGTCTGGGGACCGCACTGTGCCAGCAAAGCTGGTGGGTTCTGTGGGTCTGCAGCTGCATGCCTTCCGCAAATCCAGCAGCAAGCTCTCACTGACACAGCGTCGTCATTACCAGACCGGCTGCTTGGCGATGCAACGACAACAAACGCAATGATTGTTTCGTTCATCGCATAGGCCACCCAACTCCAGCCCATCCAAATACAATTCAAATAATCAAACTGTGCCCAGAGGGAACTATTTTCACCGGACACTATGACCGGAGAGATTAAATTTGTCGGACTTCAACAGATTTTGCCAGTCAAATACCGGTAATTACCGGCTAACGGAAACGCTGATGCACGCGCACGCGCGCGCGCGCGTGCGGCGGCGAGAGGACGGCTGCCTGGAGAGACGGGGGGCGCACACAGCGGGGGGTGGGGGTTGCGTCATCCGACACGGACAAGGACTTGTGAATTCCCCACAGAGGACTAACAAAAATAATGGTCTAATTGCTACATTAGAGATCGACAGCCCAACCCCTGTTGACGGATGTCAAGAATTCCGAATTCCCAATGTGGGCATTAGTCTGGTGTTTTTATTTATTTTTTTGTCGTAAAAAAGGGGGTTAACGTTACTGTGTCTCATGTTATGTTTCTATATGGGGGACACCTTGTTAACTCTCTCCTCCTCCCGCAGGGTGCTGTTCGCCAGCTCTGTCCTGAACCTGTGCGAGCTGGCGGCCCTGCGCCCCGACCTGGCCGGCCTGAGGAAGGTTTTGTACTTCCACGAGAACCAGCTGGTCTACCCCGTCCGCAAGGACCAGGAGAGAGACTTCCAGTATGGCTACAACCAGGTCCTCTCCTGGTAAGAGAGTTTCGAGAGCTCCGGTCTCTCGGAGGGTTACAGATAGTAGTGAAAGTAGGCTATTTAGTGTTGTTGGGGCACGTGCATTGGTTGCAATTAAGCGTATTTTATTTTCAGCCCAAAAAACAGACGTCAAAGAGGAGCTGTCCCGATGAACAATAAGAAGAGCAATAAGCAATGAAAATTAAGCCGTACGCATAATTACCCTATTTGTTTGTACACGGAGAAAAGAAACACACTACTCAACTGTAATAGTTTGTCTTAATGAGCATGTCAGGGCGCACATGATTGGTTAATTACCG
Organism: Notolepis coatsorum; assembly: GCF_963971535.1. Classification (NCBI taxonomy): domain Eukaryota; kingdom Metazoa; phylum Chordata; class Actinopteri; order Aulopiformes; family Paralepididae; genus Notolepis; species Notolepis coatsorum. The sequence continues at coordinate 176,294,040 of NC_140169.1, forward strand.
TGGCCCAACATGATGCTCTCTGGGTAATTGAAGTCACTCTTGTCGAGCGACGGCGTTGTCATTAATCAGGGGGGCTAACAGTAAAGAGAGGCACTCTAAAAGAAAACTGATTGTTGTTGATCTGCATAGGGCAACATGTCAATAACTCAGCTCGGTGCAGCCCACTCCATCTACTTTAATGGCATTAAGCCAGTCAAATATGGCAGCATTAAATAATATGCTACTCAAAGCGAATGGATCATTAAGAGACGTTTGATTGGATTGAAGCCAGATTGCTTTGCTAATTTGAATTATAATGCAGCCTTTCGTTATAATGAAAGAGAATGGGTCCCATTTAAAACTACTGATGAATACTACAGTGCCGAATAAGTCTTTTGTTGAGACACCCGGGCGCGGCACTATAGGGTTCTCCTCCCTGCACCCTCTCTCACTCATCCTCCTCTCCCAGCTTGGTGGCAGATGTGGTGGCGTTCAACTCCTCTTTCAACATGGAGTCCTTCCTGTCGTCCATCTTGCCCTTCATGAGGAGGATCCCCGACCACAGGCCCCGGGACCTGGAGCGCCTCATCCGCCCCAAGTGTCTCGTCCTCCACTTCCCCCTCCGATTCCCTGATGTCACAAGGTCAGTGTCATCATCCCCCGGCCTCAGTGGTTCGCCTTCCAGGGATAACCAGGCCACTGATTAAAAGGAAGCATGAGGCGAGCAGGCCGCGCGCTCTTAATCCGCCCCGCGGAGCTGATGGTAGTTTCGGGAGGCATGGTTAATGGCAATCTGCAAAGTTGTGTAAGAAGTCCAGATTAGAACAGACACCCTTTTAATATATTTTTCCTTGGGACCCCATCGGTCTCCTGCTGTGTGTGTGTGTGTGTGTGTGTGTGTGTGTGTGTGTGTGTGTGTGTGTGTGTGTGTGTGTGTGTGTGTGTGTGTGTGTGTGTGTGTGTGTGTGTGTGTGTGTGTGTGTGTGTGTGTGTGTGTGTGTGTGTGTGTGTGTGTGTGTGTGTGTGTGTGTGTGTGTGTGTGTGTGTGTGTGTGTGTACGGTTAACTGTGATTTTAGTTGATGAATGTGGAAATCCCCAAAGTTAGCACGGGACAGCTAACATGAAGAAGGCTTATTCTATGTTGTGCGAAAAGCTAATTGTAAGTTCTTCGATCAGAGGTTACTTTTCATTTAGTTTGCCCCTGTATTTATTTAATCAACAGATTACATTTGAAATGCACAATTCTGTTCATACTGTTATTTGAGTCAATACTCAAAAATCTGGATTTCCACTCTATTATTAGTACACAGTAACAGGAGTTTGCTTTTCTAAATAGAATTACATGCTCACACTGTAACGACTATAGAACAACTGTCATGGTGGATCGATTGGATCCAGGGCCGTCTTCATAAACCGTTGTCTCGGATCAGTGGAGACGGGGCGGTGCTTTTATATCGTTCTGTTCCAAAACAGCGCGCTGTGTGAATCGGCTCCAGGCTCTGGCTCCTGACTTCCTATTGGAGCCCCAAAAATTAACAGCAGCCACTTCTTCACATGAAAGCGACGACATCATTCACAACACAGTTCAGATTGTGAAACGTTAATGTCAGACGTGTAATTTTTTTTCAGCTTCAGATGTATCATTTGATTTGTTATAACTGTTTCAGTGCGCCCCCTCTCTGAGCACGGCCAACTCTCACAGTGTGTTGAGGGGGGGTGGCGTTCTGTTTACTGAAAGGGAATGTCAAGTTAGCATCATAATACATGAAGCTTTCAAATGTAAATAAATTCATGGCATTAGTGTGGTCAGTTGCTATGGGAGATTGACATTGGCTAACCTGTGCTAGCGGGTGATACATACTGTACATTGTCACAGTTGCTGTGGATGTTTTTGAATCACAAACACTTGCTACATTGTAGCAAAAATTGCTTCTTTGTGGACTAGCTAAATTATCCAAAGCGCTTTACAATTTTTGTTCCTCACATTCACCCATTCATGCACACATTCACACACAGATGACGGAGGCAACTATGCAAGGTGCCAACCTGCACATCAGGAGCAATTAGGGGTTAAGTGTCTTGCTAAAGGACACATCGACACATTGCCCGGGAGGAGCGGGAATCGAACCGGGAACCTTCTGACTACCAGACGACCGCTCTACCTCCTGAGCCACTGCCCCCCCCCTAGCTGATGTCCTTTACAACTACTGACTACTGACAGACTGACTGATGGGCCAATCAGGGTAACCTGAGTAGATTATGCAATCCCGTCAGGGAAGCTCATTGGCTATCTCAAATGGTTTGATTCTCTTGATATCCAGGGGGATGGAGATCAAAGTGCTTTAGTTATTATTTTATTATATATTATATTATTATAACAACAGTTCTAACATTTTGGGTTTACATCAATATACCGTCTGTAAAAAAAAATGCAACAAGATTACAAACATTTTCATTATACCGAATTTTTAAGCAGAAGTTGAGATGGATCCTTCCTGAATGAGATAGTTGTTGAGATGAATCCTTCCTGAATGAGATAATTGTTGATGCATCCTTCCTGAATGAGATACTTGTTGAGATGAATCCTTCCTGAATGAGATAATTGTTGATGAATCCTTCCTGAATGAGATAATTGTTGAGATGAATCCTTCCTGAATGAGATAGTTGTTGAGATGAATCCTTCCTGAATGAGATAATTGTTGAGATGAATCCTTCCTGAATGAGATAGTTGTTGAGATGGATCCTTCCTGAATGAGATAATTGTTGAGATGAATCCTTCCTGAATGAGATAATTGTTGAGATGAATCCTTCCTGAATGAGATAATTGTTGATGAATCCTTCCTGAATGAGAGAACTGTTGAGATGAATCCTTCCTGAATGAGATAATTGTTGAGATGAATCCTTCCTGAATGAGATAGTTGTTGAGATGGATCCTTCCTGAATGAGATAATTGTTGAGATGAATCCTTCCTGAATGAGATAATCGTTGAGATTAATCCTTCCTGAATGAGATAATTGTTGAGATGAATCCTTCCTGAATGAGATAGTTGTTGAGATGGATCCTTCCTGAATGAGATAGTTGTTGAGATGGATCCTTCCTGAATGAGATAGTTGGTTAAAACAGGTGCAACGCTCCGGCCGACATCATTTATATACGACTTCTAGCCACATCACGGCTGGAATTCCTTTTTCCCCCTCCACGTGACATTTTAAATAAAACCACAGTGCTATTTATTTCATTCATGGGGTGCACAGCATTTATTGAATAAAAAAAATTAAATTTCATAAACACATGATGCAGGTTTCCCGAAATTCGGGCTGCTTTCTTTCAGTGGCGTTCTCAGGGGTGATGCGTGCAGAGGAGGAGATGAAAGGAGCCTCAGCCGCTCACCCAAGTGCACATATTGTTCTGAGCATTCTCTTGTGCCGTATTATAGCTAATTATTTAAGCCTAGTCCACCCCCCCCCCCCCCCCCGAGGAGATGCCTGTCCATGAAACGTGTGTGTGTGTGTGTGACCCCGCCTGCAGTAATTGTGTCACATAGGCTCTATTTTATGGCTTTTCCCTCGTAGAGCGAGAGCCAGTGTGTGTTACGTGAAGCGAGTGAAGTCTGACATGATATGTACTGGATTCACTTATCCCTCCCCCCCTGCTTCTAATACCGACACGTTTCAGCTTTCAGCACTCTGACACAATTCACAGTTCCGGCGTCTCCGTTAGGAAAGTCTTATCCAGATTCAGTGTTTTTTCACTATGATGCACATATTTAGTAGTCCCATCCACCCCCATCCCCCCCCCACTTCCACCCCCCTCCCACGCGCGCTCTCGTTAAGAACAAGTTCCAACATTCCGGTAGACGTGCGCACGTGACAATGCATGTGTTTCTTTAAAGCATCTTCCAGTTCCCTCTCTCTCTCTGTGTGCGTGTGCGTGTGTGTGTGTGTGTGTGTGTGTGTGTGTGTATCACTACATGTTTTCATGTGTATTCGCCCGGGTAGGAAACACTGCAAGTGAGCCGCTACCGATGACGCAGGCCTCTTGCCCTGAGTGTTTTTCAGCTCATTTTCAGATGGTAATTTGCCTGATCCAAAGCAAACTCACAGAGTGTAAGTAAGCGATTATATGCATGGCCGACAATCCCCCCAACACGCCGCCGGTCCTTCTCCAAACACAGTTAGTCCAGCTCTTTGAAAATATAAAACGCTCGGAGAAACAAGACGAGGGGTTAGAGAGACACCAGATGATTCCCCCCATCCCCCCCCGCACGTAGGTATTTCTATATGTCGCCCTCTGAAGCGTCTCCTCTCGTCCGTCCGAGCCTTCGAAAACCCGTCCGGCGGGGGCTCAGTGGAACCAAAACACAGCCGCGGGCCCCCGAATGAGCGAAAACTAAAAGGCGTTTTTTTTTATAATTTTTTACGCGTTCGGGAAGAAGTCTGGGCTTTTTTTCTGAAAGCAGCGAGGGCTCTTTGTGGCCGGTGTGTTTGCGGTATCCATCTATCAATCAGGCCTTTGATGGGGTGGACTTTTGTAATTTAATAGCGATTGACCTGCGCCAGCAGCAACCTGCGGTGGCAGACAAAGCCATCACATTTATCATGGGAGAGCAGCAGGGCATTGACTTTCCTTTGAGTATTGTCAATCGGGGGCTGGTATGGTATAGGGAAGGGGGGTGGGGGGACGGGGGACGCGGAGGGTAATCAAATCAATGCGGGCCACGTGATCAGCAGGTGCCAACTTCTGGCAAGCTTTGGGACCCCGCCGCTGCCTTTTTTTCTCCTCTCTCCTCCCTCCACATTCACCACCCCTGGGTTTCTCCTTTTGCCTTTGTGCTGCTTGTGAGGCCGTGTATGTTTCTTTTCCTCAGGAGGCGAACGGCCCTGGTCAGGTGTTGAAAGTGTTTTTATTTTTTTACGGGGATTAATGCGATTAATCGTGATTAGCACTTTTGTTGTTTCCCCCCTCCCCCCCCCCCCCCCCCCCCTCCCCGAGCAGAGAGTGAAGTGTTTGCTTTTTAAAAGAACTTTGATTATGATGGATCTGAATGGTGGCCTGGTGGTTGTTGTTTCTTTTTGTTTTTACGTAGGCAGGTTGTTCATTGTTAAAAGCCCGGAGACAAAAGGACTCGTCTCCATGTGTCGCTGGTCTCTCTGTGTGTCTGCATTGAAAAGATATGAATGCAGGTTTCTCTGCCTTTGAAACTTGAAAGAGGAGTTTTTCTTTTCTTTTTTCTTTCTCTCTTTTCTTTTTCTAGACCTCCCCCTTGATGGCCGGTTTTCATTAAAGTCCCTTAACTCGCCGCAGATAACTGAAGCTACTTTTAAGTTGATTAGGAAAAGGTTCTCTCTCTCTTTTGGCTACTTTTAAAAGCCATTGATGTGGCTCCTTCTTGTGAAGCAGTCAAGTCAGTCAGCTCAGGTCTCGTGTGATTGACTTGTGGAACGAGGCGGCCCGGAGCAGATGGCAGGATATCCTGTTTGAAAACGTTCCTTTGAGAAGTTCAAATGCAACTGGACGTTTTTTCCAACAAGATGAAGATGGTGTGCTATAAGGGAACAAACCAAGCTGTTTCATGCCCTCACATAGCCCTCCACAATCGTATTTAATGTATATATTTTTTTTATTTTATTTTTTTATACATTCAATGTAAGATCATGTATTTACATTCAATGTTACTAGATTGGATCACGTCTCTTAAATAGTACGCATTTTCACGAATCCGAATGAAATACCTGCTAAATACGGTGTTTTCAGTTTTCCTGGCTCGTTTTTTGAAAGAGACCGTCTCTTGCCCCACGAAGAGAACATGCTGCGTGAGGCAAAAGCCACCCCTGAGGTATTGAAAGGTTTTCCAGATTATGGACAGGACATCTGACGGCATGTGTTGCCACGTGTTGCTACAGTAAGTCTGTTCTGCTCTGGGACCCTGGGAGCTAATTGGAAACATTAATGCAACGGGGGCAGAAGAATTTGAAATGCAAGGCCGTGTACCAGCGCTCGTGAGGAGCATTGAGTATTAACCCTCAGAGACCCACGCGGGGGCCATCGGCACCCCGGCCGACGTTACTGTCTTTCAGAGGCCGTAGCAGCTCAGTTTAAAATGTTTAATAAATTTAATTTATTTAATTTTTTTTATATTTGTTTCTATTCATTCTGTTTAAACCAATGGGGTTTTTCTTCACAGTTGCAGATACAGATTAGGCTACACTAATATTATAGTATTAAAAGAAACTGATGAGTTATATTCAGAAAGTTGATTTAATTGATTTAGTTGGCTGGGGCTTCTCCCTGGGCTGGGTCTGGGGCTGGAAAGTTGATATAATAAATAAAAATACTAATTTAATCAGATTAATCTCTTTATTCAAATTGAGGATTTAGTTTGAGGATATAAAAAAAACTATAAAAAAAAGAATTATAACAATAATTTTTATAGTTTTTTTATTTGTTTTAATTAAAAACGAAGGTTCGAAGGTTCGTTCGAAAAACCCTGACGAAGTTTGAATCCCAAAAACAGGGTTCGGGGACAGCCTTAGTATCCACTGGTACCAACCGCGTCATGCTAGCTCGTCAGAAGTTTGCCTTTGAGAACCAATGGTTCTCGAGCCGTAACGGCACATGGGGCAGGAGCCTATCTCCTGTTTCCGTAGCGTGAGGCAGCTTGATGTACAAGTACATCCCTTGGACATGACGCTAGTATGTCGCAAGGACTTCCCCCCAAACCAACCCTTGATGCTGAGTGTCAAGCAGGGAGGCTATGGGTACCATTTTAAATAGTCTTTGGTATGACTCGGCCGGGGCTTGAACTTCCAGCCTCCCGAACTCAGGGCGGACACTCTACCCACGAGGCCACTGAGCTCGTCAGGACGGGGGCTAAATGACGCTCCAAAGTTAGACGAAATTCTGGCGTGGGGAAAAACCGCCATGGCCATTTTCAAAGGGGTCCCTTGACCCCTCACCTCAAGATATCTGAATGAGAATGGGTTCTCCACAAGTCTCACTTTTATAGACACGCCCACTCCATGCTAATCCCACGTCATTTAGGTTAAAAACCATGCAGTTTTCTTTGCATGCAGTATGTTATTCTTGCCTATTCAAAAAATGGTGTATTTGAATACTTCTACATAATGAGCTCTTGGAATTGCATGAATTGAGTACGACTCAAAAACGGAGACACTTGTCGATCCATTGAGCCCAATTGTATTCATATGTGATGATGTCAGTCCTCGTACTAGCCATTTCATTGTAGTGAGACAAAAAAAATAAAAATTGAGAGAAACCTGACCTTACTATAAAATGACCTACAGTATTGTGACCTCTAGGATAATCACAGCTTAATTTATAACAGAACAGCAGTGCTCGCCATCCAATTGCTGAAAAATGCAATTCTTACAGAAATCTCCAAAGTCTCATATTTTATCAAATCACAGAATGTCTTTTTCTGTGGCGTTCTTCAAGGCCAGGGTGGCGCACCATGTAATGCACTGTAGTGCAACGTGGCCGTCCCTGGTTCGACTCCCGGACCCGGGGTAACTGAAGCTGTGATTATCCTAGAGGTCACAATTAGGGGTGGGGGGAAAAAATCGATACGTAGTAGTATCGCGATACTTTGCGTGGCGATACTGTATCGATACAGGGACGCCAAGTATCGATATTTAATTATTCATAACAAATAAAAATAAAATTGTATAAGGAAGTTGCATTGTTAATTTCGATACCTGTAATAGTACAGTAGTCCACACACACGCACACATGTGCATTCAGTTAAGTTGGAATATGACTGTAATACAAACAGTTCAGTTTGTCAGGTACATGCAACACAGATTACTGTACAGTGTTTACACCTGTCTGCTTGAGAAAATACCATGTTCTGCAATAAAAATGATTGAAGTGAGATGAACAGACTGAACTTTATTTTATTAGATAAAACATGTTGACAAAGTTATACTTTGCAGTTGAAAAAAGGTAATAAATCGCAATATATCGCTATATTAATATCGCAATACTCAGCATATCGCAATATATTTAGTATCGCAATACTATCGTATCGTGACTCAAGTATCGTGATAGTATCATATCGTGAGGCCTCTGGTGATTCCCACCCCTAGTCACAATACTGTAGGTCATTTTATAGTAAGGTTTCTCTCTTTTTTTTGTATTTAATTTTTTAATGTCTTCCCCCATATCTCTCTCCCATAAATAAAATAAATAATACAATATAAAAAAATATAAAAAAAAAATACCAGCAGGTTACTACCTAAGATAGATCTTACCTCAGTCAGAAAGTACTCCAAAATGAATAAATCCCAGTCGACCCCATGGCGGTCGCAATTACTCGTGTATATTGGGCATGGCTACCGTACGGGAAATAATATCTCTCTGAGGCACCAAATCTTCCACCGATTGCTTTGTTGTGATCCACTCCTAGGCGGAAACAGCCGGAGTTGATCCTCAGTTCCCAGTTTACATGATCCCAGTTCAAAGGAAAAGATCAAAGGACCAAAACCCGAGAAATCTCTGGTTTCTCTGGGTTTTGGCGTTCAACGCATGGCGAGATAACCCGACCTTTCTCGGGTTTGGCAGAGAAAGAGTTCATGTGGTATTTTGGAGGGATTTATGCCCGTGTTTATCAATTCTCGAGTGGGCAAAGATGGTTAAATTTTGTGCCAAATCTGTGTTAACAAATGGTATCAACCATTTGCAACAACCTACGAGACATACTGTACTTGATCATGGGAATGGCCATCATACACTTCCATCATAATGTTCTAAGCCCGTTATACACTCATAATTTGAATAGGCTCCTAACCAAAACACAATGTTTATTAGAGATTTATGACTAGAAAGACTTGACACACCTTCCTGAGCTGCATCTAAAATCTATCTTCAGGCTCCCAGCTTTCAAATGATGTATACCACTTCTATGTGGCATATACCGTTGACCTGCTAAAGATCCCCCCCCCCCTCTAAGGGTTAAACAGGTGTATGCTGGTACTTTATTGTGTTGCTCTGATGCTGTAGTCATATTAGCATGATGTTTATCCACTTAATACAATAAAGAAATATATACATTAGACCACCTTGTTTGCTTCTCTATTATTCTTGAATTTCCCCAAGGGTATTAATAACTTGACTATTGTGTATTTTTACCAGCCTGATTATCCCCATATGATGGGACTTCCTTGGGATTTCTCAAAGGGCCCCTGCTCATGAGGTTCATTGTCGCAGGAGATGGATATAATACACTGATTGGAATTAGACTGAAAAGGATCCCAGGGCCTGTGTTTATCAAGCGTCTCGCTGATCTGAGACCAGATTGGCTCATAAATCACGGTATAGGTATATTACGGTCATGTGACCCGAGTAGTGATCCTAGATCAGTACTCTCTCAAGTCTCGTGGAGGAGGTATGTAACATATGGGGCCCCCGTTTTATCTCCTTGTTTACATTCTAAAGCAGTAGGTCACATGTTTACCGTCTTGCATTACCTCGTAATACCTCATAAGTCTTCCATTTCTAATCTGGAAAATGACACAACCTGGCCACCAGACAACAGACTCGTCTACCTAAACCCTGCTGTGTTTTAAAGCCACCGTGTCGGCGTTCGGCACCCTGGATCCTCTCATCCCGACACTTGTCTCTAAAATAAATCCCCCTCGCTGATTACTTCCAAGTCCGCGCGGCGGTCAGCCTGGACCACTGGGAGCCGGCAGCAGGCTTGATGAGAAAAGGGGGGGGAAGCCTGTTCTCCTAATCACACCACCCAAGTCTTAATCCCATCGGTGACATGATGAAAACAGCTGTCGGACACCTTTTTTTCTTTTTTTCTCTCTCTCTCTCCATTTGACTTATTTGACGTCACACCTCCAGCCCCGTAATCCTTCCATAGCCGTATCCGCTGCCCGTCAGCCGGTCCCAATGAAATCTTCTATCAGTCGCAGGGGCGTATGGAACAATGCGCTATAGGGCTCCTAGCGGAACGTTTAGACGCTGGTCCTGGAACTCGAGGTACGCCGGCGCTGCCTCAGCCTTCGCAGGCGTTCATGTGCCAGGAGGAGCGACCACAATTGGGTCCATATGGGCGCTTTGAAGTTCAGGGAACTAACCGTGATGAATAGGAACGAATTAAGGATCAAACCCTCCATTGGTGATTCGTCGTTAATACCAAACTCTTAGCTAACACACCCTGGCATCTGTTCAGCGATGACATAATCGAGAAAGAAAGAAAAAAAACGCGTGTTTTCAAAACATGGCGACACAATTGAATAATCCCATCGCCAGGAGAGCCACGCTTTGTTCGAGGCGAAATATGTGTAAAATCCACGTGAACCCCCCCCCCCCCCCTCCCCCCAACCGTTTCTAATTCCCCCTGAAAGCCAGGTTCTGCATTCAACGGTATTGTATTGCGTTCGAAAAAGGATGAAATAAAACGTGTTTTGATGTGTTATTTTTCCCCCGGTTAACTCGATTGCCCCCGCTGAACTTCTGTGGAAGCCCCGTGCTAATAGGAAGAAGCCGAAATCGTACAGGACGGAGAAGGAGATCCGTTCCACGCACCACGGATGGACGGGTCTGAGCTTCCTCGAATCGAGGCGACTAAACCTGCCTTGCAGGTGGGCATTTTTTTTAAGGAGCCGCGGCGGAGCGATTTCCCACGTTGCCGACCCGAGGTGACTTTGCAAGCTTTCTTCTTGAGAATCCTCTCCCTCTCTCTCTCATTGTTTACGAAAGCCCTCAAATGAGATTTAGCCCTTTTATTCAGACACAGAAGGAGAACGACAAGCATGTAACCATGACTGCTTCAGTGACATCATGGGGATGCACGGGGTGTTTTTAATTGGAACAGAATGACTTCTGAGGCCCGGATTCCCGGGAGACCGGCAGACGCTTTTGTCTGTACGGCGGCGGAGCGCGCTACATCTATTCAGCGTTCCAACCCCAGACTAAAAACGATTGTCATTCTGTTAGGGGCAACAACCAGTGTTGACATACCGGAACCAAAGGGGGTCCCCCCCCTGTGCATGCACAGTACGAGGGGATTTACATGTCCCAGCTCAACCTGGATAGAAAATAATTGAGGCAGGTTATATTGGGTATTTGTTTTCTTCAGGGTATTACAACAGATCTGTGCCACACAAGCAGACGCCCAGGCTTCTGTGGCCTGAGAATAATCTGCTGTGTCCTGATGTCACATTTTGACAGCCATATGCATATTACATCATTTAATTTCACCCCCAACACACGCACGCACGCACGCACGCACGCACGCATGCACGCACGCACGCACGCACGCACGCACGCACGCACGCACGCACGCACGCACGCACACACACACACACACACACATAGCCACCACCAAAAGAAAATAACAATTCCATTTCACTTTCAGGAACTCCCTATAGCCGAACAATCCCTTCACTATAGGAGGCAAAAGAGCATCCACTCTCTCTCTCTCTCTCTCTCTCTCTCTCTCTCTCTCTCTCTCTCTCTCTCTCTCTCTCTCTCTCTCTCTCTCTCCTTTCCATCTCAATCTCCATCTAAGTCAGAACACTCCTCTGGAATTCCCCCGTAGGCCCTCTGACCAATGCCTCTCTGTGGCCACGCCACAGCCCCCCCACTACCCCCACCCCTACCGCTAGAAGTGGCGAGGAGTGGACCTGGGGTAGAGAGTGGACTGCGATAGCTTGTGACTCAGGGGTCAGCTCATAATGACTATAATGTAGATCTTAATGTGCATTAATGACCTGCTCAGTCCACTCCACACCGAGCCGAGGCCCCCTCTCCACCCCGGCCTGGCTGGCCCTCGTCAGGGCACTATCAGCGCTGCTAAATGGCCGGGGACTTAGTGCGTTTATGCTGATGAGATTGTTTTGAAGCGATTGCCCACGGGACGGTAACCTCAATGCTCAAACCTTTTGATGCCTCCTTTCTACTGTGACCTAACAAAAGTATCAGGGCAGTTTTCTCCCTGGGGGCAGGAGAGCAGGGGGCTATACTCCTCCAGACCACCTTAGTAGCGGTTCAGCTCCTGGTCACCCAACAACGCTTGCACTTTTTGTAAGTCGTGATGTTTGATCGCCGTTTGACCTTTTATTCCGATAGGTGGCATATCTTTAGCCTAGGTGGCGTAAAACAAGTGTAACCCTGTTAGCGTGGCGGTCTGTACAAGCACCGCTGTGCCGTGCGAATGCTCTCCCTTCACGTGCCTCTCTCCCTGGCAGACCAGCCCCGCCGTGGTCCCAGATCCATGCCGTTTTTCATTAACCGGCGGGGGAGACACTTGTGATTATTGCCAATAAAGGAAATGAGATCAAATGATTTTTGACTTTGACTCCCCCCTTCATCCTTTCACATTTAATCAAACGCAGAGAGGTAAAGTCATCACAGAAATTGCTGTTGATTTATAAATAAGCTAATTGGTGGCATTCTCTCTAAGTACCCCCCTCTCTCTCTCCCTCAGTCTCTCTCTCTCTCTCATGCCGGTAGACACAACCAGGTTTTTATTGCCCCTAGTCAAAACCTCTTCATCCAATTTCTAAAATGGCTTATCGAATAAAATTCTCCCATGGGGCCGTGAGGCAGCACCATTGGTCATACCTAACCACAAGCGCCTCCTTGTCAGCCCTCAGAATAGGGCTGTAGGAGAGAGATGAATCCATGTCCATATCTGTTATGTAATATATCCATCTGCCCACTCTCCCCACTTTGGCACTTTTATCAATGGCTTGTCAAGGTAATGTCTGGCCGCCTGTTTTCTCCAGCGCTACTCTAAATTGCCTTTATAGATCCTAATAATGCAAGTGCTCACTGGAGAGATGGGCAGAGTACAACATTTGTCCTCCGGGGCTCCGTCTTCTGTTTCCGCGCATTCTTTATGCTAATTCCTGTACACCTAAGGCAATATTATCACCCATTACTGCAGTCGTTCAGTCTTCCTAAGAGCGGCCGTATGAGATGACAGGGATAAGTGCTACGGGAGAGGAATAAGGAAGTAGCCATTAATCCATTTCACCCCGAGAACAGTCCTCCTCTCCTGCACGTCAGATGAAATATGTATTTTGAATTAGCGTCATATAATTGAAGGTGTGCCGTTTTTTTCTTTTGTTTTCTTTCCCCTGACAAAAAGAAGTGGAAATGTATCTGACTAAATGCAGGGGCAAATTAAAATCTCAAATGGCTTGTTTTAGTCATACTGGACATATCTGTCATACCAAAACTATATCCTGGAGGTTCGTACCAATTCCCCACGTTCATCATCTCAGTGGAGTTCCAGAGGCCGAGCTCCTATACACTCCATAAACACCTTAACTCATTCAGCGCCGGAGGCCTAGAGCATCTTAGTTCCTACTGGGCCAACACTCTAAGAGATAGGGGATAAGTGGCAGTGTTTGCAGGGCTATATCTATATTCTATATTATAGCTATGGATACAATACTATGGCCCATTTGACATAAATTATCTATCGTTCAATATGTGAACAATTATAAATGTTTTCATGCATACGTTCGTGTGTTATACCGTGGTGAATATAAGTATAGTTTCAGATTGATCCTGGCTAATCCCAGAAAACGGCGATATAGAGCAATACATGAATTTCACTAAAAGCGTTGACATTGCTCGCCTGGACACGCTACTATTTCCAAATAAAATGTATATAATAGTATTGGTATTATGTTTCATCATGAATGCATGAAATGGGGGGGGGGGGGGGGGGGTCGTTTTTTGATGCTTTGATCGTCACCAACGGCATACGTTGTGGAGTAACGTTACACATGGTTGTTGCGATCGATGAGAAATCATGGTTGGATCAAAGCAGGATTGATGTCATATAGTCCTTACCTTCACTAGGAGGTACCCCAAAAAGAATATTCCAATTGTCTGATCGCGATTCCCAGTATTGGTGTCCATCGCGTCGCCAACATAATCCACCACAACTCATCTGAACTGCGCCCGGAGAGATTTGAACGTAACACAGGGTAAGATACAAGGTTTCAAAGGGTGCTCGATACTGCCACCCAGCAGGATGGCGGCCGGTATTGCACGTTTGGCGATCTCAGACTCATTTCCTATGGTAACCCCCGATGTCCGTGTGAGAGAAATGAATAGAAATATCGAATAAAATAAATAACGATGAAAACCCCGACTATACTCGGGTCTGGCGCTGAGCGGTTGGCGGGATAACCCGACTATCCTCGGGTCTGGCGCTTGATTGAGTTAAAGGTAACCGGACGCTAAATCTGTCAGCGGAGATTGGTCACACCGTGATGTCATTCTCGCCACAGACCTCCCCCGGCAACAAGTGTCACCGTTGGCACACTTGGCTTATATCAGTAAACATTTTACACCTAAGACTACAAAAAGGTTTCGATCGTTTGTATCTTATTTTGTTCAGGGCCTTATAATGGAAAGTAAAGCCGTTCCATCTTGACAAAAGTGATGTTTAGACAACAGCGACTCCCTCCTGCGACCACACAGAGAGCGAAGGGAAGGGAAGAGGGAAAATAACTGGACCCGAGCGCCGATCAGAGAAGCCGAACCCTTTTATATACAGCCCCCTGTAAGCATGCAGAGCCCTACGCCCCTCCCCAGCCTTCATAAATTTACATTTACATTTAGTCATTTAGCTGACGCTTTTATCCAAAGCGACTTACAAGTTCTGTACGACAAGCCATCAGGAAGGGCACAACTCTATCAGCTGAGCAACAATGTTCATCAAAGTGTTGAGTGCTACAGTGTAGGTTAGTTTATTAGGACAAGTGCATGACAGTACGGTTAGTTAGGGTTAGATATTTTGTATTTCTTTTTTAATTTAGATAATGGTTGAAGAAGTGCGTCTTTAGTCGACGGCGAAAGATTGGACATGATTCGGCTGTCCTAACTGGGGTGGGTAGTTCATTCCACCATTGTGGGGCAAGGACTGAGAATAGGCGACTTCTCTTTGATGACCCTCCCGGAGCTTGGATAAGAGTAGGTCTGAGGCGGCCAGAAGATGCAGAGCGTAGGGGTCTTGAGGGTGTGTAGTTAGAGACCATTGACCGGAGGTAGGCGGGAGCGGTTCCCTTTGCCGCACGGTATGCTAGGTCGAGGGCCTTGAAGCGGATTCGTGCAGCAATGGGGAGCCAGTGCAGGTCCCTAAGAAGTGGGGTGACATGGGCCGACTTCGGTAGGTTTGAGATCAGGCGGGCCGCTGCGTTCTGAATGAGTTGAAGAGGCTTAGTGGCAGTGGCTGGGAGGCCAGCGAGCAGTGCGTTGCAGTAGTCGAGGCGGGAGATGACTGTTGATTGGACGAGGAGTTGGGTGGCTTCTTTTGTCAGGAAGGGGCGGATCCTTCTGACGTTGCTCAGGAGGAATCGGCAGGTTCTGGTCGTCGCTGCGATGTGAGTAGAGAAGTTCAACTGGTCGTCGAGGACAACACCAAGGTTCTTGGCGGTCGGGGACGCAGTCACAGCTGCATTCTCGACTGTGATTGAAAGGTCGGTTAGGGGGGAGGATTTGGCCGGCAGGTGGAGCAATTCTGTTTTGCTTAGGTTCAGTTTGAGGTGGTTGGTCGTCATCCAGGCGGAGATGTCGGACAGACAGGCCGAGATCCGCTCAGAGACGTGGATATCTGAGGGAGGGAAGGAGAGGAAGAGTTGAGTATCGTCGGCATAACAATGGTAGGAGAATCAATGAGACGTGATAATGTTACCCAGTGATTTAGTGTAGAGGGAGAAGAGAAGGGGTCCTAAAACCGAGCCCTGGGGGACACCCGTCCGCAGGGGGCGGGTGGCCGACTGGGTCCCTCTCCATGACACTTGGTAGGAGCGGTCATTGAGGTATGATGACAGCCATGTCAGTGCAGAGCCAGCCACTCCCATTCCTGCGAGGGCCGCAAGGAGGATCTGGTGGTTGACTGTGTCGAAGGCTGCAGATAGATCTAGGAGAATCAGGACAGAGGAGAGGCCTTTCGCTTTTGCTAAGTGAAGTGCCTCTGTGACCGCAATGAGGGCTGTCTCTGTGGAGTGACCAGTCCTGAAGCCTGACTGATTAGGGTCCAGGAGGTCATTCTGTAAGAGATAAGCAGTAAGTTGGTTGGATACAGCACGTTCAAGTGTTTTAGAAAGGAAGGAGAGAAGAGAGACAGGACGGTAGTTGCCTATGACGGTAGGGTTCAGGGTTGGTTTTTTTATGAGCGGCGTGACTCTGGCTTGTTTTAGGGAGGTGGGGACCACCCCCGAGTTGAGTGAGGAGTTGATGGTTGCCGTTAGGAATGGGAGGATGTCTGGTGCTATGGTCTGGAGGAGTAGGGAGGGTAGCTGGTCCAGCTGGCAAGTAGTCGGACGTTACCAGTGTCAGGGTCTCTGCTTCTGTAATGGGAGAGAAAGATGACAGAGTGAAGGATGAGGTTCTCGATTCAACATTTGGAATGGGTGGGGTTTGGGAGAAGGAGCTGCGGATGTTCTCCACTTTTTCCTCAAAGAAGATCGCAAAGTCTTCGGCAGAGAAAGATGAGGGAGGGGGGGGTGGGGGGTGAGTGAGCAGGGAGGACATGGTAGCATGCAGTTTGCGAAGATTCTTGGCAGAGGCCTCGATCCTATGGTGGAAGAAAGAAGCTTTGGCATTAGTGATGGTTTTGGAGAATGTTAACAAGAGGTTGTGATATGTGTCGATGTCAGCAGTGAGGCGTGACTAACTATACTTCCTTTCAGCTGCTCTAAGGACCTGTCTTTGTTCTCTCACTGGATCTGTCAGCCATGGACTGGGTGGGGAACGGCGGGCAGGTTTCTCAACGAGGGGACAGAGCTTGTTGAAGGAGGTTGCAAGGGCTGAAAGGAGGGTGGAGGTTGCCATCTCTGTGGAGAGAGCAGAGAAGGTGTCACTCAAAGGTAGAGCGGATAGTATGTCAGAGGAGAGGGTGGAGGGGGATAGGGAGGGCAGGTTGTGTCTGAGTGAGACTGTTTGAGTTGGGGTGAAGACCTTTCGGTTAAGCATGAGAGTTAGTGAGAAGGATATGAAGGAATGGTCAGATACATGTAACGGAACGTAAACCAATCCCGGTCACCCTCTTTATCTGGGAACGCCCAAACCCAACTTCGGTCACGCCCCATCTTGCGCGGCATTCTGGATCTTTCCTCACAGCCCCACCAGATTTTCACGTCGAAAGGTAGGTGATATGAAATCATACTTATTTTAGAGTATATATATCAAATTTCATGAGTATTCATCTATATTTAGTCATCTAAAGACTACTAGATGTGAACGTTTGTACCACTGCAACGTTATAATTGTTCGAATGTGTTCGGGGCGACGCTGATTTCCAAGTAAAAGTAGCTTCCTGTTCCTTAAACACGAACTCCCACTCGCCCCAAGATGAAGTCAGATTGTTTGGTTATGTTGCTAGCATATATAGCCAGTGTTTTGTCCGACGAAATGTGTTGTACATTTGTAATCTTAATAAGAGATCTAAGTTTGTCTGAACGAGTGATGAACTGAGGTTGCGCGAAAATAATCGAAGGGAGAACAATAATTTTCGCGGGGAAAATAATGAACTGGTTTTCTCTCTCTCTCTCTCTCTCTCTCAATCTCTGTATAAAAAAACATCTGAAGCATAGACAGTGACAAAGTCCAGAGACAGCACAGCAGACACGGTAGGTTTGTGTGTGCTTGTTTGTTTCTCTACAGGTGAATGGAGGTGTGTGTGTGTGTGTGTGAGGCTGCCATGCTGAACTGGGTGAAGGTAAGGTTGTGTGTGTGTTTGCATGTCTGGTAATATTTCAGCATAATCATTTTGGTTTCATGCTCATTCATATTCAAGTTCATTAACAAAAGGCAAGATGTTCTTGATACCTTCCATTGTTCTGCATCTTTTCATCAGAATTTCACTCATATCCAACAAACCATAGCAATAAACTAAATTCATCATTGAGGTCAACAACCTCCTTATCCATATTCAAAAAAACAATTCAAATCTAATTTAATTTCATCATAAATCACTCACATAAGTTCCCTCCTAGCACTGTTTTTTTTAAATAATGTGCTAAATAAATCAAATAAAATAAACTCGTCAGTCGTACAATAATAATAAAGTTCATATTATTTTACTTTCTTGTTTAAAATATTTTTGTGTGTTTGCAGAGCATGCCTAATATCCGGCAAATGCGGAAGAGGGAGAGGAAGGTGCGTCTGTGGACCCAGGAGGCCATGGATCAGGCCATTGCAGAGGTCAGAGCAGGCAGGTGGAGTGCGAGGCGGGCAGCCACGTTGTTCGAGGTCCCTAAGTCCAGCCTGATCGACCGACTCAGCGGAAAGGTGTCTCTGGCCTGCAACATCGGCCGGGGCACCTATCTGACCCCTGAAGATGAGAGTTCCCTGGTGGAGTACTGCTTGTACTCTGCCAGTTATGGGTTTCCGCTGACGAGGTCGCAGGTCCTGGCCCACGCCCTGGCCATCTATAACCTCCGTCACCCAGGGAACCTAAAAACATCCCTTGGCCAGGGGTGGTGGATCAATTTTAGGGAGAGGCAACACCATCGCCTCACGATCCGGATCCCGGACACCATTGACCGTGGGAGGGCAGCCTGCGCTAAGAGGGGGGCCATAGAAGAATACTTCAAGCTCCTCACCAGCACTGAGGGTTTGGTGTCGTGGGTCCAGTGTGACAACTGTCACAAATGGTTCCACACCATGTGTGTCCAGTGGGAGGAGGAGGAGGACGAAGATGCTAGTTTCTGGTGTTACTGGTGTTTGGATGAATGAGTGTATGAATGAGTGAGCGAATGAAAACATTTATAAATATGTATGGTGTGCTGTAAATAGTTATTGTTCTAAGTTATGTTTATTGTATTTTTTATATAATGTTTATAAAATTTTATGAAGTGCTGGCTGTTGTGTTAAATTTGTCATATTTTTGTTGAAAACACATGTACTCACAAATGTTAATGTGACAAGTGATTGTGATTAATATTTTGTTTGTTAGACAAATAAAATGGGGATGTTGTTTGCTCCTGAGATGAGATGGTAGACAAACGACACTACCTTCCAGCTGACAGTAGATGGCAGCATTGATTTTAAAGGATGAAAACAGGTTCAAACAAAAGAACTCCATTTTCCAAGACCTTTTTTCACAGTTCACAGGTCAGCAGGTCGGTAAAAGTTGATGAAAATGCGATCTGAACACAGGAGCGTTAAACTATGAATGCGCCCTCACGTCACCTCAGTACAGTGACCGTGAATGGCCACCTAATTATCATAATTAAAGTGCATCATTAGCATTATGTTTGTTGTCTAAAGGGAACTAAAATGGTAAAATTTAAGTTTTTAAATGATATCCGCATATATAGGACAAATAAAACAGCGTTGTTTTGTAAAAAACTCCAATGAAAACGGCGCAAGGTACGTAATATTCGCTATTGTTATGCAAATGTGATAGAATCCTATAAAAAGGTGGACGCACTTGGGCACTGTGACGTTAGGGGAGTTACCGTGGTGTTAATGATGCTGGAGTTACGGGAAAATATGAGATCCAAGGAGTTGCCTGCTTTGTGGGTGGGAGGCATGGCAGTGGGAGTCAGGTCAAACGATTGTAGGAGGGAGACTACTATGACTGACTGAGATGAGTCAGGCAGGTTGAAGTCGCCCAATAGAAGGAGAGGGGTACCATCTTCCGGTAAGGAGCTTAGAAGCATGTCCAGCTCATCTGTGAAGTGATCGAGTGGACCTGGAGGGCGGTAGAGTGTAACAATGGTGAGATTGAAAGGATTAGAGACAGATACTGCATGATATTCGAGAGAGGAGAGTGACAGTTCTGGGAGTGGTGTTACGTTTGTAGCCCATGAAGGAGATGTCATGAGGCCAGTGCCTCCACCCCGTCTGGAGGGTCGAGGTGTGTGAGTGAAGTTATAGTTTGTAGATAATGCTGCAGGTGTTGATGAGTTATTGGGGGTTATCCAGGTCTCAGTTAGAGCCAGGAGCTGCAGATTTAGACTATGGGCATAGGCAGTAATGAAGTCAGCTTTCTTGACTGCTGATTGACAATTCCATAAGCCTCCCCGTACTGTGACAGGTGTATTAGTGGCTGTAGGAGGGTAGGAGAGATTAGCCGGGTTGCTAGCAAACTGCCGTGGGTGGGTTGAATCTGTTCTAGAGGAGCAGATTGTGGATATAGGTATGAGACACATTGTCTTGTCAAGAGTGGCAGGGAGGAAGTAGAGAAATAGCAGAGTGGGAGGGAAATTGTGTAGGATTATGGTGTACTTAGCACTGGGTGGATCGGTGGATCCCTCGGCGGAGAACTCCAGGAAAACTCCTCCTCTTTGTCCTCCTCTCCTGCACGTCAGATGAAATATGTATTTTGAATTAGCGTCATATAATTGAAGGTGTGCCGTTTTTTCTTTTGTTTTCTTTCCCCTGACAAAAATAAGTTGAAATGTATCTGACTAAATGCAGGGGCAAATTAAAATCTCAAATAGCTTGTTTTAGTCATACTGGACATATCTGTCATACCAAAACTATATCCTGGAGGTTCGTACCAATTCCCCACCGTTCATCATCTCAGTGGAGTTCCAGAGGCCAAGCTCCTATACACTCCATAAACACCTTAACTCATTCAGCGCCGGAGGCCTAGAGCATCTTAGTTCCTACTGGGCCAACACTCTAAGAGATAGGGGATAAGTGGCAGTGTTTGCAGGGCTATATCTATATTCTATATTCTAGCTATGGATACAATACTATGGCCCATTTGACATAAATTATCTATCGTTCAATATGTGAACAATTATACATTTTTTCATGCATAAGTTTGTGTGTTATACCGTGGTGAATATAAGTATAGTTTCAGATTGATCCTGGCTAATCCCAGAAAACGGCGATATAGGGCAATACATGAATTTCACTAAAAGCGTTGGCATTGCTCGCCTGGACACGCTACTATTTCCAAATAAAATGTATATAATAGGTATTATGTTTCATCATGAATGCATGAAATGGGGGGGGGGGGGGGGGGGTCGTTTTTTGATGCTTTGATCGTCACCAACGGCATACGTTGTGGAGTAACGTTACACATGGTTGTTGCGATCGATGAGAAATCATGGTTGGATCAAAGCAGGATTGATGTCATATAGTCCTTACCTTCACTAGGAGGTACCCCAAAAAGAATATTCCAATTGTCTGATCGCGATTCCCAGTATTGGTGTCCATCGCGTCGCCAACATAATCCACCACAACTCATCTGAACTGCGCCCGGAGAGATTTGAACGTAACACAGGGTAAGATACAAGGTTTCAAAGGGTGCTCGATACTGCCACCCAGCAGGATGGCGGCCGGTATTGCACGTTTGGCGATCTCAGACTCATTTCCTATGGTAACCCCCGATGTCCGTGTGAGAGAAATGAATAGAAATATCGAATAAAATAAATAACGATGAAAACCCCGACTATACTCGGGTCTGGCGCTGAGCGGTTGGCGGGATAACCCGACTATCCTCGGGTCTGGCGCTTGATTGAGTTAAAGGTAACCGGACGCTAAATCTGTCAGCGGAGATTGGTCACACCGTGATGTCATTCTCGCCACAGACCTCCCCCGGCAACAAGTGTCACCGTTGGCACACTTGGCTTATATCAGTAAACATTTTCCACCTAAGACTACAAAAAGGTTTCGATCGTTTGTATCTTATTTTGTTCAGGGCCTTATAATGGAAAGTAAAGCCGTTCCATCTTGACAAAAGTGATGTTTAGACAACAGCGACTCCCTCCTGCGACCACACAGAGAGCGAAGGGAAGGGAAGAGGGAAAATAACTGGACCCGAGCGCCGATCAGAGAAGCCGAACCCTTTTCTATACAGCCCCCTGTAAGCATGCAGAGCCCTACGCCCCTCCCCAGCCTTCATAAATTTACATTTACATTTAGTCATTTAGCTGACGCTTTTATCCAAAGCGACTTACAAGTTCTGTACGACAAGCCATCAGGAAGGGCACAACTCTATCAGCTGAGCAACAATGTTCATCAAAGTGTTGAGTGCTACAGTGTAGGTTAGTTTATTAGGACAAGTGCATGACAGTACGGTTAGTTAGGGTTAGATATTTTGTATTTCTTTTTTAATTTAGATAATGGTTGAAGAAGTGCGTCTTTAGTCGACGGCGAAAGATTGGACATGATTCGGCTGTCCTAACTGGGGTGGGTAGTTCATTCCACCATTGTGGGGCAAGGACTGAGAATAGGCGACTTCTCTTTGATGACCCTCCCGGAGCTTGGATAAGAGTAGGTCTGAGGCGGCCAGAAGATGCAGAGCGTAGGGGTCTTGAGGGTGTGTAGTTAGAGACCATTGACCGGAGGTAGGCGGGAGCGGTTCCCTTTGCCGCACGGTATGCTAGGTCGAGGGCCTTGAAGCGGATTCGTGCAGCAATGGGGAGCCAGTGCAGGTCCCTAAGAAGTGGGGTGACATGGGCCGACTTCGGTAGGTTTGAGATCAGGCGGGCCGCTGCGTTCTGAATGAGTTGAAGAGGCTTAGTGGCAGTGGCTGGGAGGCCAGCGAGCAGTGCGTTGCAGTAGTCGAGGCGGGAGATGACTGTTGATTGGACGAGGAGTTGGGTGGCTTCTTTTGTCAGGAAGGGGCGGATCCTTCTGACGTTGCTCAGGAGGAATCGGCAGGTTCTGGTCGTCGCTGCGATGTGAGTAGAGAAGTTCAACTGGTCGTCGAGGACAACACCAAGGTTCTTGGCGGTCGGGGACGCAGTCACAGCTGCATTCTCGACTGTGATTGAAAGGTCGGTTAGGGGGGAGGATTTGGCCGGCAGGTGGAGCAATTCTGTTTTGCTTAGGTTCAGTTTGAGGTGGTTGGTCGTCATCCAGGCGGAGATGTCGGACAGACAGGCCGAGATCCGCTCAGAGACGTGGATATCTGAGGGAGGGAAGGAGAGGAAGAGTTGAGTATCGTCGGCATAACAATGGTAGGAGAATCAATGAGACGTGATAATGTTACCCAGTGATTTAGTGTAGAGGGAGAAGAGAAGGGGTCCTAAAACCGAGCCCTGGGGGACACCCGTCCGCAGGGGGCGGGTGGCCGACTGGGTCCCTCTCCATGACACTTGGTAGGAGCGGTCATTGAGGTATGATGACAGCCATGTCAGTGCAGAGCCAGCCACTCCCATTCCTGCGAGGGCCGCAAGGAGGATCTGGTGGTTGACTGTGTCGAAGGCTGCAGATAGATCTAGGAGAATCAGGACAGAGGAGAGGCCTTTCGCTTTTGCTAAGTGAAGTGCCTCTGTGACCGCAATGAGGGCTGTCTCTGTGGAGTGACCAGTCCTGAAGCCTGACTGATTAGGGTCCAGGAGGTCATTCTGTAAGAGATAAGCAGTAAGTTGGTTGGATACAGCACGTTCAAGTGTTTTAGAAAGGAAGGAGAGAAGAGAGACAGGACGGTAGTTGCCTATGACGGTAGGGTTCAGGGTTGGTTTTTTTATGAGCGGCGTGACTCTGGCTTGTTTTAGGGAGGTGGGGACCACCCCCGAGTTGAGTGAGGAGTTGATGGTTGCCGTTAGGAATGGGAGGATGTCTGGTGCTATGGTCTGGAGGAGTAGGGAGGGTAGCTGGTCCAGCTGGCAAGTAGTCGGACGTTACCAGTGTCAGGGTCTCTGCTTCTGTAATGGGAGAGAAAGATGACAGAGTGAAGGATGAGGTTCTCGATTCAACATTTGGAATGGGTGGGGTTTGGGAGAAGGAGCTGCGGATGTTCTCCACTTTTTCCTCAAAGAAGATCGCAAAGTCTTCGGCAGAGAAAGATGAGGGAGGGGGGGGTGGGGGGTGAGTGAGCAGGGAGGACATGGTAGCATGCAGTTTGCGAAGATTCTTGGCAGAGGCCTCGATCCTATGGTGGAAGAAAGAAGCTTTGGCATTAGTGATGGTTTTGGAGAATGTTAACAAGAGGTTGTGATATGTGTCGATGTCAGCAGTGAGGCGTGACTAACTATACTTCCTTTCAGCTGCTCTAAGGACCTGTCTTTGTTCTCTCACTGGATCTGTCAGCCATGGACTGGGTGGGGAACGGCGGGCAGGTTTCTCAACGAGGGGACAGAGCTTGTTGAAGGAGGTTGCAAGGGCTGAAAGGAGGGTGGAGGTTGCCATCTCTGTGGAGAGAGCAGAGAAGGTGTCACTCAAAGGTAGAGCGGATAGTATGTCAGAGGAGAGGGTGGAGGGGGATAGGGAGGGCAGGTTGTGTCTGAGTGAGACTGTTTGAGTTGGGGTGAAGACCTTTCGGTTAAGCATGAGAGTTAGTGAGAAGGATATGAAGGAATGGTCAGATACATGTAGGGGAGTTACCGTGGTGTTAATGATGCTGGAGTTACGGGAAAATATGAGATCCAAGGAGTTGCCTGCTTTGTGGGTGGGAGGCATGGCAGTGGGAGTCAGGTCAAACGATTGTAGGAGGGAGACTACTATGACTGACTGAGATGAGTCAGGCAGGTTGAAGTCGCCCAATAGAAGGAGAGGGGTACCATCTTCCGGTAAGGAGCTTAGAAGCATGTCCAGCTCATCTGTGAAGTGATCGAGTGGACCTGGAGGGCGGTAGAGTGTAACAATGGTGAGATTGAAAGGATTAGAGACAGATACTGCATGATATTCGAGAGAGGAGAGTGACAGTTCTGGGAGTGGTGTTACGTTTGTAGCCCATGAAGGAGATGTCATGAGGCCAGTGCCTCCACCCCGTCTGGAGGGTCGAGGTGTGTGAGTGAAGTTATAGTTTGTAGATAATGCTGCAGGTGTTGATGAGTTATTGGGGGTTATCCAGGTCTCAGTTAGAGCCAGGAGCTGCAGATTTAGACTATGGGCATAGGCAGTAATGAAGTCAGCTTTCTTGACTGCTGATTGACAATTCCATAAGCCTCCCCGTACTGTGACAGGTGTATTAGTGGCTGTAGGAGGGTAGGAGAGATTAGCCGGGTTGCTAGCAAACTGCCGTGGGTGGGTTGAATCTGTTCTAGAGGAGCAGATTGTGGATATAGGTATGAGACACATTGTCTTGTCAAGAGTGGCAGGGAGGAAGTAGAGAAATAGCAGAGTGGGAGGGAAATTGTGTAGGATTATGGTGTACTTAGCACTGGGTGGATCGGTGGATCCCTCGGCGGAGAACTCCAGGAAAACTCCTCCTCTTTGTCCTCCTCTCCTGCACGTCAGATGAAATATGTATTTTGAATTAGCGTCATATAATTGAAGGTGTGCCGTTTTTTCTTTTGTTTTCTTTCCCCTGACAAAAATAAGTTGAAATGTATCTGACTAAATGCAGGGGCAAATTAAAATCTCAAATAGCTTGTTTTAGTCATACTGGACATATCTGTCATACCAAAACTATATCCTGGAGGTTCGTACCAATTCCCCACCGTTCATCATCTCAGTGGAGTTCCAGAGGCCAAGCTCCTATACACTCCATAAACACCTTAACTCATTCAGCGCCGGAGGCCTAGAGCATCTTAGTTCCTACTGGGCCAACACTCTAAGAGATAGGGGATAAGTGGCAGTGTTTGCAGGGCTATATCTATATTCTATATTCTAGCTATGGATACAATACTATGGCCCATTTGACATAAATTATCTATCGTTCAATATGTGAACAATTATACATTTTTTCATGCATAAGTTTGTGTGTTATACCGTGGTGAATATAAGTATAGTTTCAGATTGATCCTGGCTAATCCCAGAAAACGGCGATATAGGGCAATACATGAATTTCACTAAAAGCGTTGGCATTGCTCGCCTGGACACGCTACTATTTCCAAATAAAATGTATATAATAGGTATTATGTTTCATCATGAATGCATGAAATGGGGGGGGGGGGGGGGGGGTCGTTTTTTGATGCTTTGATCGTCACCAACGGCATACGTTGTGGAGTAACGTTACACATGGTTGTTGCGATCGATGAGAAATCATGGTTGGATCAAAGCAGGATTGATGTCATATAGTCCTTACCTTCACTAGGAGGTACCCCAAAAAGAATATTCCAATTGTCTGATCGCGATTCCCAGTATTGGTGTCCATCGCGTCGCCAACATAATCCACCACAACTCATCTGAACTGCGCCCGGAGAGATTTGAACGTAACACAGGGTAAGATACAAGGTTTCAAAGGGTGCTCGATACTGCCACCCAGCAGGATGGCGGCCGGTATTGCACGTTTGGCGATCTCAGACTCATTTCCTATGGTAACCCCCGATGTCCGTGTGAGAGAAATGAATAGAAATATCGAATAAAATAAATAACGATGAAAACCCCGACTATACTCGGGTCTGGCGCTGAGCGGTTGGCGGGATAACCCGACTATCCTCGGGTCTGGCGCTTGATTGAGTTAAAGGTAACCGGACGCTAAATCTGTCAGCGGAGATTGGTCACACCGTGATGTCATTCTCGCCACAGACCTCCCCCGGCAACAAGTGTCACCGTTGGCACACTTGGCTTATATCAGTAAACATTTTCCACCTAAGACTACAAAAAGGTTTCGATCGTTTGTATCTTATTTTGTTCAGGGCCTTATAATGGAAAGTAAAGCCGTTCCATCTTGACAAAAGTGATGTTTAGACAACAGCGACTCCCTCCTGCGACCACACAGAGAGCGAAGGGAAGGGAAGAGGGAAAATAACTGGACCCGAGCGCCGATCAGAGAAGCCGAACCCTTTTCTATACAGCCCCCTGTAAGCATGCAGAGCCCTACGCCCCTCCCCAGCCTTCATAAATTTACATTTACATTTAGTCATTTAGCTGACGCTTTTATCCAAAGCGACTTACAAGTTCTGTACGACAAGCCATCAGGAAGGGCACAACTCTATCAGCTGAGCAACAATGTTCATCAAAGTGTTGAGTGCTACAGTGTAGGTTAGTTTATTAGGACAAGTGCATGACAGTACGGTTAGTTAGGGTTAGATATTTTGTATTTCTTTTTTAATTTAGATAATGGTTGAAGAAGTGCGTCTTTAGTCGACGGCGAAAGATTGGACATGATTCGGCTGTCCTAACTGGGGTGGGTAGTTCATTCCACCATTGTGGGGCAAGGACTGAGAATAGGCGACTTCTCTTTGATGACCCTCCCGGAGCTTGGATAAGAGTAGGTCTGAGGCGGCCAGAAGATGCAGAGCGTAGGGGTCTTGAGGGTGTGTAGTTAGAGACCATTGACCGGAGGTAGGCGGGAGCGGTTCCCTTTGCCGCACGGTATGCTAGGTCGAGGGCCTTGAAGCGGATTCGTGCAGCAATGGGGAGCCAGTGCAGGTCCCTAAGAAGTGGGGTGACATGGGCCGACTTCGGTAGGTTTGAGATCAGGCGGGCCGCTGCGTTCTGAATGAGTTGAAGAGGCTTAGTGGCAGTGGCTGGGAGGCCAGCGAGCAGTGCGTTGCAGTAGTCGAGGCGGGAGATGACTGTTGATTGGACGAGGAGTTGGGTGGCTTCTTTTGTCAGGAAGGGGCGGATCCTTCTGACGTTGCTCAGGAGGAATCGGCAGGTTCTGGTCGTCGCTGCGATGTGAGTAGAGAAGTTCAACTGGTCGTCGAGGACAACACCAAGGTTCTTGGCGGTCGGGGACGCAGTCACAGCTGCATTCTCGACTGTGATTGAAAGGTCGGTTAGGGGGGAGGATTTGGCCGGCAGGTGGAGCAATTCTGTTTTGCTTAGGTTCAGTTTGAGGTGGTTGGTCGTCATCCAGGCGGAGATGTCGGACAGACAGGCCGAGATCCGCTCAGAGACGTGGATATCTGAGGGAGGGAAGGAGAGGAAGAGTTGATTATCGTCGGCATAACAATGGTAGGAGAATCAATGAGACGTGATAATGTTACCCAGTGATTTAGTGTAGAGGGAGAAGAGAAGGGGTCCTAAAACCGAGCCCTGGGGGACACCCGTCCGCAGGGGGCGGGTGGCCGACTGGGTCCCTCTCCATGACACTTGGTAGGAGCGGTCATTGAGGTATGATGACAGCCATGTCAGTGCAGAGCCAGCCACTCCCATTCCTGCGAGGGCCGCAAGGAGGATCTGGTGGTTGACTGTGTCGAAGGCTGCAGATAGATCTAGGAGAATCAGGACAGAGGAGAGGCCTTTCGCTTTTGCTAAGTGAAGTGCCTCTGTGACCGCAATGAGGGCTGTCTCTGTGGAGTGACCAGTCCTGAAGCCTGACTGATTAGGGTCCAGGAGGTCATTCTGTAAGAGATAAGCAGTAAGTTGGTTGGATACAGCACGTTCAAGTGTTTTAGAAAGGAAGGAGAGAAGAGAGACAGGACGGTAGTTGCCTATGACGGTAGGGTTCAGGGTTGGTTTTTTTATGAGCGGCGTGACTCTGGCTTGTTTTAGGGAGGTGGGGACCACCCCCGAGTTGAGTGAGGAGTTGATGGTTGCCGTTAGGAATGGGAGGATGTCTGGTGCTATGGTCTGGAGGAGTAGGGAGGGTAGCTGGTCCAGCTGGCAAGTAGTCGGACGTTACCAGTGTCAGGGTCTCTGCTTCTGTAATGGGAGAGAAAGATGACAGAGTGAAGGATGAGGTTCTCGATTCAACATTTGGAATGGGTGGGGTTTGGGAGAAGGAGCTGCGGATGTTCTCCACTTTTTCCTCAAAGAAGATCGCAAAGTCTTCGGCAGAGAAAGATGAGGGAGGGGGGGGTGGGGGGTGAGTGAGCAGGGAGGACATGGTAGCATGCAGTTTGCGAAGATTCTTGGCAGAGGCCTCGATCCTATGGTGGAAGAAAGAAGCTTTGGCATTAGTGATGGTTTTGGAGAATGTTAACAAGAGGTTGTGATATGTGTCGATGTCAGCAGTGAGGCGTGACTAACTATACTTCCTTTCAGCTGCTCTAAGGACCTGTCTTTGTTCTCTCACTGGATCTGTCAGCCATGGACTGGGTGGGGAACGGCGGGCAGGTTTCTCAACGAGGGGACAGAGCTTGTTGAAGGAGGTTGCAAGGGCTGAAAGGAGGGTGGAGGTTGCCATCTCTGTGGAGAGAGCAGAGAAGGTGTCACTCAAAGGTAGAGCGGATAGTATGTCAGAGGAGAGGGTGGAGGGGGATAGGGAGGGCAGGTTGTGTCTGAGTGAGACTGTTTGAGTTGGGGTGAAGACCTTTCGGTTAAGCATGAGAGTTAGTGAGAAGGATATGAAGGAATGGTCAGATACATGTAGGGGAGTTACCGTGGTGTTAATGATGCTGGAGTTACGGGAAAATATGAGATCCAAGGAGTTGCCTGCTTTGTGGGTGGGAGGCATGGCAGTGGGAGTCAGGTCAAACGATTGTAGGAGGGAGACTACTATGACTGACTGAGATGAGTCAGGCAGGTTGAAGTCGCCCAATAGAAGGAGAGGGGTACCATCTTCCGGTAAGGAGCTTAGAAGCATGTCCAGCTCATCTGTGAAGTGATCGAGTGGACCTGGAGGGCGGTAGAGTGTAACAATGGTGAGATTGAAAGGATTAGAGACAGATACTGCATGATATTCGAGAGAGGAGAGTGACAGTTCTGGGAGTGGTGTTACGTTTGTAGCCCATGAAGGAGATGTCATGAGGCCAGTGCCTCCACCCCGTCTGGAGGGTCGAGGTGTGTGAGTGAAGTTATAGTTTGTAGATACTGCTGCAGGTGTTGATGAGTTATTGGGGGTTATCCAGGTCTCAGTTAGAGCCAGGAGCTGCAGATTTAGACTATGGGCATAGGCAGTAATGAAGTCAGCTTTCTTGACTGCTGATTGACAATTCCATAAGCCTCCCCGTACTGTGACAGGTGTATTAGTGGCTGTAGGAGGGTAGGAGAGATTAGCCAGGTTGCTAGCAAACTGCCGTGGGTGGGTTGAATCTGTTCTAGAGGAGCAGATTGTGGATATAGGTATGAGACACATTGTCTTGTCAAGAGTGGCAGGGAGGAAGTAGAGAAATAGCAGAGTGGGAGGGAAATTGTGTAGGATTATGGTGTACTTAGCACTGGGTGGATCGGTGGATCCCTCGGCGGAGAACTCCAGGAAAACTCCTCCTCTTTGTCCTCCTCTCCTGCACGTCAGATGAAATATGTATTTTGAATTAGCGTCATATAATTGAAGGTGTGCCGTTTTTTTCTTTTGTTTTCTTTCCCCTGACAAAAAGAAGTGGAAATGTATCTGACTAAATGCAGGGGCAAATTAAAATCTCAAATGGCTTGTTTTAGTCATACTGGACATATCTGTCATACCAAAACTATATCCTGGAGGTTCGTACCAATTCCCCACGTTCATCATCTCAGTGGAGTTCCAGAGGCCGAGCTCCTATACACTCCATAAACACCTTAACTCATTCAGCGCCGGAGGCCTAGAGCATCTTAGTTCCTACTGGGCCAACACTCTAAGAGATAGGGGATAAGTGGCAGTGTTTGCAGGGCTATATCTATATTCTATATTCTAGCTATGGATACAATACTATGGCCCATTTGACATAAATTATCTATCGTTCAATATGTGAACAATTATACATTTTTTCATGCATAAGTTTGTGTGTTATACCGTGGTGAATATAAGTATAGTTTCAGATTGATCCTGGCTAATCCCAGAAAACGGCGATATAGGGCAATACATGAATTTCACTAAAAGCGTTGGCATTGCTCGCCTGGACACGCTACTATTTCCAAATAAAATGTATATAATAGGTATTATGTTTCATCATGAATGCATGAAATGGGGGGGGGGGGGGGGGTCGTTTTTGGATGCTTTGATCGTCACCAACGGCATACGTTGTGGAGTAACGTTACACATGGTTGTTGCGATCGATGAGAAATCATGGTTGGATCAAAGCAGGATTGATGTCATATAGTCCTTACCTTCACTAGGAGGTACCCCTAAAAGAATATTCCAATTGTCTGATCGCGATTCCCAGTATTGGTGTCCATCGCGTCGCCAACATAATCCACCACAACTCATCTGAACTGCGCCCGGAGAGATTTGAACGTAACACAGGGTAAGATACAAGGTTTCAAAGGGTGCTCGATACTGCCACCCAGCAGGATGGCGGCCGGTATTGCACGTTTGGCGATCTCAGACTCATTTCCTATGGTAACCCCCGATGTCCGTGTGAGAGAAATGAATAGAAATATCGAATAAAATAAATAACGATGAAAACCCCGACTATACTCGGGTCTGGCGCTGAGCGGTTGGCGGGATAACCCGACTATCCTCGGGTCTGGCGCTTGATTGAGTTAAAGGTAACCGGACGCTAAATCTGTCAGCGGAGATTGGTCACACCGTGATGTCATTCTCGCCACAGACCTCCCCCGGCAACAAGTGTCACCGTTGGCACACTTGGCTTATATCAGTAAACATTTTCCACCTAAGACTACAAAAAGGTTTCGATCGTTTGTATCTTATTTTGTTCAGGGCCTTATAATGGAAAGTAAAGCCGTTCCATCTTGACAAAAGTGATGTTTAGACAACAGCGACTCCCTCCTGCGACCACACAGAGAGCGAAGGGAAGGGAAGAGGGAAAATAACTGGACCCGAGCGCCGATCAGAGAAGCCGAACCCTTTTCTATACAGCCCCCTGTAAGCATGCAGAGCCCTACGCCCCTCCCCAGCCTTCATAAATTCACCCTTAGCCACGAACACTTGCCCCGGTGCCAGAGCTTTCAATGTGTTTCCCATTCCTCCTTCAATGACATCAGCATCTTTTCCATGCTTGTTCTCTTCCTCATCCAGCAGCCCCACCCCCCCCACCCCCCCTCCAAGGGAAGCAGAGAGTCGCATGGCGGCTGGGCGATTTCAATAGCATCGGGGGAAGATACCCTTTCTGTTTGTTTTTCAGTTGTGAATCGGCTCCTCTAAAAGGATGCAAATCACTCACCAGCTGAATACAACGACGATGGAGACGAGAGGGAGGGAGGGAGGGGGGAGGAGTTCTACGGCTACTGAAATAGTTGTGAACTAGTATTTTACAAGTGCTTGATTGGTAATATTTACTTTATGCTCTTCACCAGGTTTCTCCCCGAACACAAGCTCGACCGCAGGCCGGCGGCGTTGTCTCGCGGCGATGACGTCAGCGCCCCGCTGGCCCAGCAGCACCGAGAGGCTCCACGGTAAAAAACACTTTGACACAGAGGGAAGTGGTGACCGCTGTCCAGTGCTACTGTAGTTTTTCTTTAGGAGCTTTCCACCAGCTTTAACAAGTCTAAAAGCAACATGTTTTCTGGGGTGTGTTGAGTGCAAACATGCCATTATTTGATTTCAGTAATTGCTTTTTTGCATTTGTGTTAAATCAACACGTGGTCATTTTGCCTTGCTATTCTCACCGTGCAGCACACTCCAATCTGTGATGTCAGAGTACCTCAGGTACTATCAGAGTATGTCTAGGAAGAGGTACTGTGACAGATTGTACAGGGAAGAGTGTGAAACAGGGTGAAAATAGTTGCAGCCTTTTCAGAAACTTACACAGCCTGATGGGTCACTGTGATGATGACCCCTACAGGCCTGAAGAGCCATGCTCACACCCCAGTATCTGTCCTGCTGCCAAAGTGTTATGCCTCAACCTGGAGGCAGGGGGCATCATGCTGGAGCAGGAGCAAGGCCCAGGGCAAGACCCAGCTTACCCAGGGCAAGACCCAGCTGACCCAGGGCAAGACCCAGCTGGCCCAGGGCAAGACCCAGCTGACCCAGGGCAAGACCCAGGTGACCCAGGGCAAGACCCATCTGGCCCAGGGCAAGACCCAGCTGGCCCAGGGAAAGACCCAGCTGACCCAGGGCAAGACCCAGGTGACCCAGGGCAAGACCCAGGTGCTGCGGCCCAGAATGAGGGTCACGTCAAGCCTCTGCATATTGTCTGGCCCCACAGATGGTAAGTTGTGTCTCGCTATGTGAACAGTCAATTGAATGGACACACACACACACACACACACACACACACGCACACATACACATACACACACACACACACACACACACACACACACACACATTTGAAATGTTTATTTATGTCCACATGAACAGAAGTACAAGGAGGCCTCATACAAAGGACATAAACAATGCGAGTGCAATCAGAAAATTATGAAGAACAGTCAGGTACAAGGTGCATGGACGGCAGAATCACACACACACACACACACACACACACACACACACACACACACACACACACACACACACACACACACACACACACACACACACACACACATACACATATACACATGGTTACTCCTCGAAAGTTAAAGGGTAAGTTCAGAATTTTGGACCCATAGCCCTATTTCATACTACTTGATGATGTTGTTCAAGGGTAGAGTCCTTTCTCATTGCAATATGTGATACCTAGCTGCTCCTTAGTTAGCCACACAACTAACGTAAGGTTATGTATATAACCAAGTTCTATGAATTATGGTGACGCTCAGCGTCATCTGCACGCAGTTCACTTCGTGCACGAGCACTGAATAAATAAATAAAAAATTCCACAATGTACCTTTACATCCCAACATTCGTCTGGCCACACCCCTATCCGCTTACCTTCATAACTTTCACCACAAGGTGAGATCAAGGGCCGCAGTGGCGTCCTGACACTGAGCGTCACCATAATTCATAGAACTTGGTTATATACATAACCTTACGTTCTATTTCATTATGGCTGCCGCTCAGCGTCATCTGCACTACAGGAGCTGAGCGGGAGCCTGAAGCTCGACAAATGTACCCCACTGAGGCCCCCCACAACCATCAGACCGGGGAGGACCGAGCCCCCCGACCCTAATGGAGGATACCCTCCCTATTGGAGGACGGGAGGGAGACGGATCCGACCGTGCGAAGAGGAACTCACAGGGTCATATCAACGCACAGGGTGAGCAGATCGTGGCTTGACCCCACGACTACGCACACGCACAACCCGCATGCCACCAGGGAACGAACGGAAGGAACAACCCTCGTTACTGCCCCCAAAATCACGGAGTCAAGAGCAAACTCAACCCCGTGGCAAGGCCGTAGCAGCAGAGCGCGAAGGAAGACCCAGACCCACTGAAGGGACTGGATCCCCTGGAAAAAAGGGGGGCCCGGAGAGGTCAATGACGCCAGGCATCAAGACCCCACCAGGCGGTCACTTAGTGACACCGCCCCCCACATCGCCAGCGTATTCGGATAGGGCCCCTCCAAGAGCGGGCCCTTTCCCCCCAATAGTACACCGCCTGGCACACTGACCCTGCAACACAGGCAGTCAGCATGGCCGTAAAGCACTCAAAAAAGGTTAACCAACGGAAGCAGGCAGCGCACCGGGGAAACCAGGCAGCAGGCTGTAGACCTGAGCCTGGAGCACTGCGGACGAGACAGGCGCCAAAGGGGTCAACTGAAAACAGCCCCCCCGGCTGAAGGGGCGTATGCTGGCGTTGTTGAGCACCATGCACAAAGCCTCCATCAAAAAAAACCCACCCAGAGGGGTCGAGGCAGAGAAGGCTGACACGATTGGCAGACGTCATGAACGTGCAGGGGCACACTCAACGGGGTAACCCGGGAGTTGACTCTGCTCCAACACACCAGGGAATCAACCACCCTCTCGGTACACAGACGGTGGCTGTTCCTATAACCCCTCAAGAAAAACTCCAAAACACACCTGCCGGTATACACCAGCTATACCGCAGTACAAGTGTTTCAGTTTCCAAAAAAGGGTTATCCCAGGCCTACGGTTACAACGAAACATTACTTCGGACCGGGCCCGGCGGCTCGGGAAGCACACAGGGTTACCAGAGGAGGTCCAGAAGACCAGCCCAACAGCCCCCTCTTCGCCATGCGTGAGAGAGGAGCGAAAGAAAGGAGAACCAGCCCCTTATAATAGTGCCAGGTACAAAGTGTACCCAACAAAGGGTCTCCATAACGCCTAACCCTGTGACACCCGGGCCGACCCGGCATTTTTCCCCCTGAAAAAAGCACAAGTCCCTCAGGGTACCAGAACAGCAGATCTGCGTCCCCGGCGGACAACGGGTTAACTGACCTGGACCAGCGTGACCAGAACCAATCCCGTGCCCTAACCACGCCGACATGCCCACTCCAGGAGAGGGGGCAGGAATGCGTGTTGATCTAAAACATGAAAAGAGGGCGCGACTCAGACGGTCCTATTTATACCGTGCTCAGTGGCCCACCCCAAGGGCGTGAGACCCCTCTGCCTATGTTCTGATCTATTCCGTTAACATCCCCCAGATATGAATGAGAATCCGTCGAGACCCAGTAACAGGCTCTCGGAAGAGGAAAAAAACCCCATCCCAGTTGCCCTATAAAAACGCTGTTTTAATAACAAGCAACCAAGGCGTACTAGCCTCCTGCATGATTCTTAACAGAAACACCCCGAGCCAGCACTATGTATGCGTCGGGACCCAAAAACATATCAACGGACAGTCTAACCAGATCCCACATTGATCCTTCAAGGCGCCTGGGAGAACGACAAGAAGGTTGTCGTGCTTCATATTCTCCACTCTTTTTTATTAAAAAAGAAAGAAACACAGACTGACATGAATCCCACGTGACGCAGCCGAGGGTAATTTTTTTTTACATTTTCACATCCCACCACCCTCACTACAGAGGAGAGACGGAACTCCTCAGCGAGACTTCCCACGTGAGCCATAGATTGAAAAGTCACGGTAACATTGAGTCATGTGACCAACTGACTCAAGTTACACGTATATCGAGCGTAGTAGAACAGTAAGTTCCTACCCTCTGCCCCGACAACTTGACAACAACAGACCCTACATACGGGTCTAAACTCGCCGTCGTCCAATAGAAACGTGCCTAGTGACGTTTTCTATGACGGGGGGAAACCCAAGACTCAACCGCCCGTGATAGGTGCGGAGTCTGGGAAACCCTTCCCCCCCCCCCCCCTCCTTGCCAACCGCCTAACAGCTTGGCCCTGATCGAATGAAAAGAGATTCCAATAACCCCCTGACCAATCAGAAGAGGGAAGGAGGGGTTTATCCGGTACCCCCTCACAAGCCCAACCCTTGCATACGACAACAACAATAGCCATATGATACCTTCAGTAGCAATGCTAATGAATAGCGCAAGCTAAATCACTGCACGCTAACCACAGACACATCTGTGAACAGGGTTTATAGCAAGACCAAGTTGTGTGTGTGTGAACCCGACACCCATATCTATGTTGTAAGACACAGAAAATCTGATAGAGAGAGAGAGCGGCTGAGCCGCGGTACGTTTTCATACGAGCATTACTGCAAACCAACACAATAGTGTTGCAGCTCAATATCACTGTTTAAGCAACAGAGCACACAACTAACCTCTACTGTTATGTGGAGATTCAAGTCGAGGCAGAAAAAACCCTTTTTCAACCGAGTGTAGGCTGCAGGCCTTGCTTAAGCTCTAACATGAAAATAACGTCTAGCCCTCCTATCAAACCCATACTAGCGAAAGAGTCACACAATGAATCCCCATCATATGTTTGGTGAATAAACACACAGTTTGTTAACAAAAAAATACAGTCCCCCTTTAGGACTGTATATACACCTGCCACGAGCCGCTTGGGGCTTCCCACCCCGTGGAGCCCCGGAGGGACGGTAAACGATCTGCGGCTGGTCTCGACGATCCCTACCGTCACCTCCGGGTGTAGATGGGCCGGCTGCAGTGGCGGAGGCGCCCTCTCTCCTCCTGGCCTTCTTCGCTGAAGGTCCAGCAGTGGCAGTGGTAGCAGCGGCGGCCACGGCGGAGGAACCTTGACGACGCGGCGGCCGTCTGACTCCACCGGCAACATCGGGCAGGGGGAAATGAGGCTGGAGCACGGAGCGCTCCTCCTGCATCTCCCTGCAGGTTGAGGTCATCAGCTGCAGTGCCGACCCGAATAGTCCAGCCTCGGAGAGGGGTGCCGTCAGAAGGGGAGTCCTCTTCTTCTCCGGCACACGCGCCTGCTCCAGCCAAAGGTGGCGCTGGATCAGAGTGGCCAGGGCGCGCACTTTCCCAGCGGCTATAGCCTGCGGCTGAATCAGATGCAGGATGGCTCCTGCCGACTGGGCGAGCTGATCATGCTGTAATCAGTCAGCTCCGTGCCGCCCGTCAATATCCCGGACATGAATCTCGCCAGCTGCGCTCCCACACCACCTCAGGACAAAGGAGCGCCCCCATCGGCCTATCAAGCCGTGGCACGCCCTCCTTCATGCCGTCTACCAAACCCACCACCCGCGTGACTTGCACATAGGCGGGAGTAAGGCCCATGATGTGGGAGACCACCTGGCCCTGACGGACATAGGCCGCCATTGAGGGGAAAAATGGGTAGACAACGTCCACCCCTCTCACCGGGCGACGTTGCCATAGATGACCTATGAGATCATCAGGGACAGGAACAGGCAGTGGCTGCGGCAGCAGCACGCCGTTTGCGACTGCCGCCGCCGCCATGAGCTCGGGAAACAAAGCATGCAGTTCCCCCTGCATACTTTCCTCCTCCCTGTGGAATTTTTTATTCAGTGCTCGTGCACGAAGTGAAGTGCGTGCAGATGACGCTGAGCGGCAGCCATAATGAAATAGAACTTAAAGTTAACCTCCCTAGTCAGCCACAAAACTAACTTAAAGTTAACCTCCCTAGTCAGCCACAAAACTAACTTAAAGTTAACCCCCCTAGTCAGCTACAGTACAAAACTAACTTAAAGTTCTATTTCGTTATGGATCTCGCTCAGCATCATACTGCACTGTACTTCACTACGTGCACACGCACTGAATAAAAAATTCCACCATGTACCTTTACATCCCAATATTCGTCTGGCCACACCCCCATCCGCTTACCTTCATAAGCAGGTGTGTGGTCACCTACTCGCCTCCTTCTTCACTTTCACCACAAGGAAGTGCCTTCGGTAGATCCCACACTTGACAAGGTTGTTAGCTGAAGAAAGTTGAGACGTGTTTACATTGTTGCTTGTTTTTTTCTTCTCTCATATATTTCGATAGAAAAAAACTAAACTAAACTAACATAATGTCTACTTCGGAGAGTCGCGCTCGCAACGCTACTCTTCACCAGCGGTTCTCCATTTCCGCCTCCGTCGTGTGTCTTGGAGCGGGGCTGAGACCTCTCTCGTGGTCGGCAGCCACACCCGGTAGGCGCCCGATGGGTAGTTTTCCTCTCCAAGGAGCCGGTGCACCAGTGCCGTCTCCTGTGCGATGGCCTGGTTCCGGCTCTGGTTCCTCTGCTTCCGGGGAATCGTCCGCTGTTGGGCGGCCGGTTCCCTTGGTTGCGGGGGATTTGAGACGCAAACCTTTTGAGTCGGCTCGCTCCCGTCGCAAGATGGTGGCTTGCAGACGTGAACGGCCCGGTTTTGGTGAGTTGCTGGAGCCAGGTGAGGATGCGTCGGTCTCTGCATGCCCGATGGAAACAGAGGACTACATGATAGAGGCGGACGGGTTCTTATTTGAAGGCCCGGTGGAGACATGTCTCCCGGCCGTCCAGGTAACACTGGAGGGGGGTGAGATGTCTCCTTGGGGCGCCTCGTTCGAAGACGTTGGGGAAGAACCTCTGATTCGTCGGCGGGATTCCCTGCTATCAGCCACATTGGAGTGTGGCTCCTTGACCAGTAGTAGCCTACTGTATGTGAGGGATGCGGGCTCGGTGGAGGAAAGTCTGCTGGGGGAACTGCACGCTTTGTTTCCCGAGCTCATGACGGCGGCGGCAGTCGCAAACGGCGTGCCGCTACCGCAGCCACTGCCTGTTCCTGTCCCTGATGATCTCATAGGTCATCTATGGCAATGTCGCCCGGTGAGAGGGGTGGACGTTGTCTACCCATTTTTCCCCTCAATGGCGGCCTATGTCCGTCAGGGCCAGGTGGTCTCCCACATCATAGGCCTTACTCCTGCCTACGTGCCAGTCACGCGGGTGGCGGGTTTGGTCGATGGTATGAAGGAGGGCGTTCCACGGCTTGATAGGCCGATGGCTGCGCTCCTTTGTCCGGAGGTGGTGTGGGAACCGTTACGGAAGCCGGTTCCCCAACGGAAACCGGCGAGGCGGTTGGCATATTGGAGCGACCAGTCATTTATCGCCGGAACACAATCTCTAGCTGCCGCGTCTAACATCGCGCAGCTGGCGAGATTCATGTCCGGGATATTGACGGGCGGCACGGAGCTGAGTGATGTACAACATGACCAGCTCGCCCAGTCGGCAGGAGCCATCCTGCGTCTGACTCAGCCGCAGGCTATAGCCGCTGGGAAAGTGCGCGCCCTGGCAACTCTGACCCAGCACCACCTTTGGCCGGAGCAGGCTCGTGTGCCGGAGAAGAAGAGAGTTCCACTTCTGACGGCATCCCTCTCCGATGCTGGACTGTTCGGGACGGCCCTGCAGTTGATGACCTTGACGTGCAGAGAGATGCAGGAGGAGCGCTCCGTGCTCCAACCTCATTTTCCCCCTCCCGATGTCGCCGGTGGAGTCAGACGGCTGCCACGTCATCGAGCATCCTCCACCGTGGCCACCTCTGCCACCACCGTCACTGCTGGACCTTCGATAAAGAAGGCCAGGAGGAGAGAGGGCGCCTCCGCCACGACAGCCGGCCCATCTACGCCCGGAGGCGACGGTAGGGATCGTCGAGACCAGCCGCCGATCGTTTACCGTCCCTCCGGGGCTCCACGGAGCGGCTCGTGGCAGGCGTCGCTAGGACCCAGTGACTTTTTCCCCCTGTGGTCCCCCTCTGTTTCCCTTCCCGGCCCCACTATATGATTTTGTTCGTAAATAAAGAGTCCCCTCTAAAGGGGGACTGTATTTTTTGTTAACAAACTGTGTGTTTATTCACCAAACATATGATGGGGTTGCAACGTGTGAATCTTCGCTAGTATGGGTTGATAGGAGGGTTACATTCATGTTAAGAGCTAAGCAAGGCCTGCAGCCTACACTCTGTGAAAAAGGGTTTTTTCTGCCTCGGCTGAATCTCCACATAAAGGTAGAGGATAGTTGTGTGCTCTGTTGCCTACACAGTGATATTGAGCTACAACACTGTTGTGTTGGGTTTGCAGTAATGCTCGTATGAAAACGTACCACGGCTTTGCCGCTCTCTCTCTCTCTATCAATGTTTTTCTGTGTTACAACATGGATGCGGGTGTAGGATTCACACACACACGCGACTAGGTCTTGTTATAAACCCTGTTCACAGATTATCTGTGGTTAGCGTGCATTGTATTAGCTTGCGCTATTCGTTAGCATTGCTACTAAAGGTATCATGTGACTAAGTTGTTGTTGTATGCAAGGGTTGGGCTTGTGAGGGGGTACCGGATAAACCCCTCCTTCCCTCTTCTGATTGGTCAGGGGGTTTATTTCCTCTCTTGTTAGTCCAGTCAGGGCCAAGCTGTTAGGCGGCTTGGCAGGGAGGGGGGGGGGGGGGGGGGGGGAGGGTTTCCCAGACTCTGCACCTATTAACAGGCGTTGAGTCTTGGGTTTTCCCCCCGTCATAGCACACGTCACTACGCACGTTGCTATTGACGATGGCTTCCGTGAGTTAGACCCGTATGTAAGGTCTGTTATTGTCAAAATGTCGGGATAGAGCGTAGGAATTACGGTTCCACTACGCTCGATATATGCGTACCTTGAGTCGGTTGGTCACCTGACTCACGGTTACCATGGTTTTTTCAATCTATGGCTCACATGGGAATTCTCTCTGGGGAGTTCCATCTATCCTCTGTGGTAGGGATGACGGGATATAAAACTTTGAACAGTTTTTATCCTCGGCTGCGTCAAGTGGGATTCATGTCAGTCGGTGTTTCTTTCTTTTTTAATAAAAGAGTGTGGAGTATATGAAGCACCACACCCTTCTTGTCGTTCTCCCAGGCGCCTTGAGGGA
The DNA here is from genome assembly GCF_963971535.1 of Notolepis coatsorum. Classification (NCBI taxonomy): domain Eukaryota; kingdom Metazoa; phylum Chordata; class Actinopteri; order Aulopiformes; family Paralepididae; genus Notolepis; species Notolepis coatsorum. The sequence goes on from NC_140169.1 coordinate 176,334,727, forward strand.
TCAATGTGGGGTCTGGTTAGACTGTTCATTGATGTGTTTTGTGTCCCGACGCATGCATGGTGCTAGCTCGGGGTGTTTCTGTTGAGAATCATGCGGGTGGCTAGTACGCCTTGGTTGCTTGTTGTTAAAACGGCGTTTTTATAAAGCAACTGGGATGGGGTTTTTTCCTCTTCCGAGAGCCTGTTACTGGGTCTCGACGGATTCTCGTTCATATCTGGGGGATGTTAACGGAATAGATCAGAACATAGGTAGAGGGGTCTCACGCCCTGGGGGTGGGCCACCGTGCACGGTTCAAACCGGGCCGTCTGGGTGGCGCCCTCTTTTCATGTTTTAGATCAACACGCATATCTGCCCCTTCTCCTGGAGTAGGCATGTCGGTGTGGTTAGGGCACGGGACTGGTTCTGGTCACGCTGGTCCAACTCAGTTAACCCGTTGTCCGCCGGGGATGCAGATCTGCTGTTCTGGTACCCTGAGGGACTTGGGCTTTTTTCGGGGAAAAAATGCCGGGTCGGTCCGGGTGTCACAGGGTTAGGCGTTATGGAGACCCTTTGTTGGGTACTCTTTTGTACCTGGCACTATTGTGAGGGGCTGGTTCTCCTTCTTTCGCTCCTCTCTCACGCATGGCGATGAGGGGGCTATGGGGTGGTTTCTGGACTCCCCCCAGTAATCCTGTGTGCTTCCCGGGCCGCCGGGCCCGGTCCGAAGTAAAGTTTTGTTGATACCGTAGGCCTGGGATAACCCTTTTTGAAACTGAAACACTTGTACTGCGGTGTATACCCGCAGGTGTGTTTTGGAGTTTTTTTTAGGGGTTATAGGAACAACCACCGTCTGTACCGAGAGGGTAGTTGATTCCCTGGTGTGTTGGAGCAGAGTCAACTCTCGGGTTGCCCGGTTGAGTGTGCCCCTGCACGTTCATGACGTCTGCCAATCATGTCAGCCTTCTCTGCCTCGACCCCTCTGGGTGGGTTTTTTTTAATGGAGGCTTTGTCATGATGATCAACAACGCCAGCATACGCCCCTTCCGCCGGGGGGGCTGTTTTCAGCTGACTCCTTTGGCACCTGTCTCGTCCGCAGTGCTCCAGGCTCAGGTTACAGCCTGCTGCCTGGTTTCCCCGGTGCGCTGCCTGCTTCCGTTGGTTAACCTTTTGAGTGCTTACGGCCATGCTGACTGCCTGTGTTACAGAGTCAGTGTCCCAGGCGGTGTGCTATTGGGGGGGAAAGGGCCCGCTCTTGGAGGGGCCTTATCCGAATACGCTGGCGATGTGGGGGGCGGTGTCACTAAGTGACCGCCTGGTGGGGTCTTGATGCCTGGCGTCATTGACCTCTCCGGGCCCCCTTTTTCCAGGGGATCCAGTCCCTTCAGTGGGTCTAGGTCTTCCTTCGCGCTCCGCTGCTACGGCCTTGCCACAGGGTTGGGTTTGCTTTTGACCCCGTGATTTTGGGGGCAGTAACAAGGTTGTTCCTTCCGTTCGTTCCCTGGTGGCATGCGGGTTGTGCGTGTGTGTAGTCGTGGGGTCAAGCCACGGTCTGCTCACCCTGTGCATTGAGTTGCTTGAGTTCCTCTTCGCACGGTCGGATCCGTCTCCCTCCCGTAAGCCTCCAATAGGGGGGGTATCCTCCATTAGGGAGGGTCGGGGGGGCTCGGTCCTCCCCGGTCTGATGGCCTCAGCTGGGTATATTTGTCGGGCTATGTTTCTCGCTCAGCCTCCCTTGTGCAGTATGATGCTGAGCGAGATCCATAACGAAATAGAACGTAAGGTTATGTATATAACCAAGTTCTATGAGTTATGGTGACGCTCAGCATCAGACGCCGCTGCGGCCCTTGATCTCGCCTTGTGGTGAAAGTTTGGGAAGGAGGCGAGTAGGTGACCACACACCTGCTTATGAAGGTAAGCGGATGGGGGTGTGGCCAGACGAATATTGGGATGTAAAGGTACATGGTGGAATTTTTTATTCAGTGCGCATGCACGTAGTGAAGTACAGTGCAGTATGATGCTGAGCATCACCATAACTCATAGAACTTGGTTATATACATAACCTTACGTTAACCTCCTTAGTCAGCCACAAAACTAACTTAAAGTTAACCTCCCTAGTCAGCTACAAAACTAACTTAAAGTTAACCTCCCTAGTCAGCTACAGTACAAAACTAACTTAAAGTTAACCTCCCTAGTCAGCCACAAAACGAACTTAAAGTTAACCTACTTAGTCGGCCACACAACTAACTTAAAGTTAACCTCCTTAGTCAGCTACACAACTAACTTAAAGTTAACCTCCCTAGTCAGCCACAAAACTAACTTAAAGTTAACCTCCTTAGTCAGCCACAAAACTAACTTAAAGTTAACCTCCCTGGTCGGTCACAAAACTAACTTAAAGTTAACCTACTTAGTTAGCCACAAAACACACTTAAAATGTAGCTGCTTAGTTAGCCACATAACTAACTTAAAGTTAACCTACTTAGGGGCCGTGTCCACAGATAGCGTTTTTTTCAAGGCGGACCGCTTTGAAAATCAAAAATATGCATGCCCAGAGCGTTTCCATAGCGTTTTTCCAGAGCGCCGTATATGACTTGATTGTCCGACACCGCAACAATTAGCCTCTCATCTGCCATTTCTTGTGTATTTAGTTGGAATGATAGATAGAATAATTTGCAGTGTGTGTGTCGATGTCGAAATAATTTGATGTAGCCTATACCGTTGAACTTGGACCTCAATCTGCTTGAGTCTCACGACTCCCGCGGCTCTGCCACTTGCTCGATTTTGATTGGTCGGTCGAAAAAAGTTACCTTGATGAGCAGCGCTCCTCTCCAAAAGTGGAACTATTTTCAACTTTATGCGCTGGGAGCGCTCCGCCCAAAAAACGCTAGCCGCCGAGAGCGCTAAAACGCGAGGCGCGGCGCTGGGAAAAGGAGCGCGCCTGTCGCGTCTTTAGCATAGAAATTAATGACAGAAAGGAGCTGGCAACTCATAAAAAGCTGGTTGTGGACACGGCCCCTTAGTCAGCCACAAAACTAACTTAAAATGAAGCTGCTTAGTTAGCCACAAAACAAACTAACTTAAAGTGAACCTCCTTAGTCAGCCACAAAACTAACTTAAAATGAAGCTGCTTAGTTAGCCACAAAACAAACTAACTTAAAGTGAACCTCCTTAGTCAGCCACAAAACTAACTTAAAATGAAGCTGCTTAGTTAGCCACAAAACAAACTAACTTAAAGTGAACCTCCTTAGTCAGCCACAAAACTAACTTAAAATGAAGCTGCTTAGTTAGCCACAAAACAAACTAACTTAAAGTGAACCTCCTTAGTCAGCCACAAAACTAGCTTTAAGTTAACCTACTTAGTTAGCCACAAAACTAACTTAAACGTAATGCCCTTAGTCACCCACATAACTAATTTTATTTTTTGTATCTACTTTTTGTCCCCATTTTCTATTTTTCTCCCATCCCAATTTCGTATTATCCAATTCTACCCTCCCCTGTCTCGAACGTTGTTAGGCCATGCCTCCCACTGGCCGGCTGCAATGTGGACGAAGCCTTGCATCACGTGGCCCCTCCGGTACACGAGGAGGCAGCCGTCGCATCTTTTCACCTGTACAGCGCGATCTCTCAGCGGCGAGGATTAACGCGTGGGAGGCTCACGCTGCCCCCGTTGCTTCCTGATTCTGCTGTACAGGCGCACCAACCGACCTGTAGGAGTCGCTGTCCACAACGTCCGATCCCCACCCACCGGCTTTCCCACCCCCTAATACTGCCAATTGTGTTAGTATGAACGACCAGCCAAGCCGGAAGCAACGCCGAGATTTGGGCTCGAACCCAGCATATCCTACGTTAGTGGCGAGCGCCTTGCCCACTGCGCCACTTAGCCGCCTTCCCACATAACTAACTTAAAGTGAACCTACTTAGTTAGCCACAAAACTACCTTAAAATGAAGCTGCTTAGTTAGCCACAAAAAACTTAAAATGTAGCTGCTTAGTCAGCCACAGAACTAACTTAAAGTTAATGTCCTTAGTTAGCCACAAAACAAACTTAAAGTTAACCTCCTTAGTCAGCTACAAAACAAACTTAAAGTTAACGTCCTTAGTCAGCCACAAAACAAACTTAAAATGAAGCTGCTTAGTTAGCCACGAAACTAACTTAAAGTTAACATTTAAAGGGAAAATCCATCCTAAAACAGATTTCACCAGTGTTACTTCTATAATATTTTATGATCAGCTCAGTTTTGATGTGTGAATATGAATTCACAAGTCTCTCCTGAAGCTGAACACCTGGGATACTAGACTCTAGTGATCATGTCCAGGGGTGTAGCTCCAGATTCTGGGCCCCATGAAAGAATGTATTTGTCGGCCCCCAGTGAATGCGAGCGCACGTAAGCGCGCGAGCGGATTTTTTTTTTGCCATTTTTGTATTGATGAAAACGCATAATATGGTTTTTACCTATACATTCGGATCAGCAGTTCAGCACCTGCACTGTTGGTGGGTGAGCCTAGTAAAGGATGTCGCATTGCGTTCATCTTCAATGAATGGACCAATGCAATAGTCTACCAAAGCCCCCCCTCTCTCTCTATATATCTCACACACACACACACACACACACACACACACACACACACACACACACACACACACACACACACACACACACACACACACACACACACACACACACACACACACACACACACTTCAGAAACAAACATAGTATCAATGAGAGCATCAATAATACACCTGAGTGATGTCTAGTAAAAAAAAATAATCATCCTAAGCTACCCCCCCCCCCCCCCCCCCCCCAGCTACGCCCCTGATCATGTCATCAAGGGATAAGTCATGGAGCTGCTCCATAGACTTCTTGGACACTGATAGTAGCCATGGTGATTCTACTGGGATATAGGTAACATTTTCTGATTCAGAGCTGTACGGCCTGCAATAAATTTTTTTTTTATGTAATATCAAACATTTTACAAGCCAAACGTCTGTCACAATTCATTGTCAATTGACCAATTAAAAAAAAGTGTTGCTTGATGATGACATAACAAATTTATCACAAAGTCTTAATGCTCTGACTTCCGGCTGAGGGAGACGGTTGTCCATGTTTGTCGATGTTGACTTAACTGCCACAGATCATTGGAACAACAACAACGTGTGTTCTGTTTTAGGGCGTATTTATCCTTTTTAAACATACTCAAAAGTAAACAGTTTTTCTTGGGGTGCACGGCCGAGTAGGATTCAACGCTTATGTCAATTATGCCCCATTAACTTGACATTAGTTTTGTGGCTACAGTAACGAGCCACAGCTGCGGGGATCAAGTTTGAGGACTCTTGCTGATCGTCAACATCATTGGTGAGTGAGTAGAGGACACAGGGCCACTAAGGCTGTCCCCAAAGCCTGTTTGTGGGATTCGAACTTCGTCAGGGTTTTTCGAACATTTCAAAACAATTTTCAATTTCTTTTTTTATTATTATCATTTTTTTTTTTAATAAATATCCTCAAACTAAATCTTCAATTTGAATAAAGTGATTAATCTGATTAAATTATATATATTTTTTTTTTATTAAATCAACTTTCCAGACCCAGCCCAGGGAGAAGCCCCAGCCAACTAAATCAATTAAATCAACTTTCTTTAATGAATATAACTCATCAGTTTCTTTTAATACTATAATATTAGTGTAGCCTAATCTTTATCTGCAACTGTGAAGAAAAACCATAATAAAAAAAATATAAATAAATAAAGTATAAAAAATTCGAATGTTGATTTAGAATTCGAATGCCAACGTAACGAACGAAGGTTCGAACATTTGGGCTCAGCCCTAAGGGCCACGGGGGTCCAGAGTCCTGAACAACGTACACATTGAGAGTAGGATCCGTAATGCTGTCAAACAGCGTTGTGCGCCGGTCGGAGTTGAGTGGGGATTAGGGGACGTTGTTGCCATCGCTGGCCACGCATCAGGCTCTATCTAGAAAGGTCTGGAGAAATTCACAGTATTATTATTATTATTAGTATTATTGTAAAATAGCTATACATATACTTTTTCTCCCCATTTTCTATTTTTCTCCCATCCCCAATTTTCGTATTATCCAATTCTACCCTCCCCTGTCTCGAACGTTGTTAGACCATGCCTCCCACTGGTCGGCTGCAATGTGGACGAAGCCTTACATCACGTGTCACCTCCGGTACACGAGGAAGCAGCCGTCGCATCTTTTCACCTGTACAGCACGATCTCTCAGCGGCGAGGACTAACGCGTGGGAGGCTCACGCTGCCCCCCTTGCTTCCTGATTCTGCTGTACAGGCGCACCAACCGACCTGCAGGAGTCGATGTCCACAACGTCCGATCCCCACCCACCGGCTTTCCCACCCCCTAATACTGCCAATTGTATTAGTATGAACGACCAGCCAAGCCGGAAGCAACGCTGAGAGCTGGGCTCGAACCCAGCATCTCCTGCGTTAGTGGCGAGCACCTTGCCCACTGCGCCACTTAGCCGCCCTAGCTATACATATTATATTATAACTAGGGATGTTCTATATTGGCTTTTTTTTTTTACCGATATCTGATATACCGATATTGTCCAACTCTTAATTTCCGATACCGATATCAACCGATACCCATATATGCAGCCCCCCCCCCCCCCCCAAATGGAATAATTTCAGGTAATTAACATTACATATCTCTTGTCGTGGAATTAACACAACATTATGCATACTTTTGACAATAAATAAAATAAGAATTTGTTCTTACTTGCTTGCCTGGGTAAATAAAGGTAAAAAAATATATATATATATATATTTTTTTGAAACCAATGCAGATAATTTCCGACATCACATTTTAATGCCAAAATCGGCCGATAATATTGGACATCTCTAATTATAACTGTATATATTGTAGCTATATATTTCTAATAACATTATATTAATCTCTAACAGCGTGACTTCCTCCAGAGGAATTGGCAGAGCCTGAGGTGTGGCCAGCAGTAGCAACCCCTCCTCTATCCCCACCTCAACTCCAACCCACACAATCAGACCAAAACAACAACTGTCAACAGTAGGGCTGCAACGATTAGTCGACATAATCGACGGCGGCGATCATAAAAACTTGTCGACGCAGAATTTTTGCGTCGATGCGTCGCAATTTTTTTTTATGTTTTTTAATTTTTATTTACATTTTATTTTTTGCATTACCTATCTTTGTGAAAGTGGCTTCTCAGCTCTGGTCCAGCTGAAGACAAAGCAGAGGAACAGATTGGACATTGAGCATGACCTCAGAGTTGCTTTGTCTACCATCGCCCCAGACTTTGAGACTCTTGTCAGGAGCAAACAACATCCCCAGTTATCCCATTAGTTCCCCGGGATGTTAAGCTAAGAAGTCTGCTAAGAAGGATATATTATTTATTATTATTATTATTATTATTATTATTATTATTATTATTATTATTATTATTATTATTATTATTATTATTATTATTATTATTATTATTATTATTATTATTATTATTATTATCGTCGCCGATGACGTGTTTAGACGTCATTCCTAGCCATGCTCATTCTGCCGAAGACGCCGTAACTCGTCTTTGATATCAATATTTCAAAAATCTGTGATCGTAATCATATACCTGAGATACACTGCAAAGCTCCACTCAACTCTCTAGCGGTTCAAGAGCGCCATCTGGTGGGCGATTGGCAGATCGCCAACAGGAAATGACCCTGTGAACCGGAAGTGCTCATCCATATGTCGTCCGGGCACTCGCTATCGTTAGAGAGACTCCGTCTTGACACAGTGAACATCGATCGGTGCAAATAACTCGAAAAAACAACATGATTTGGACGTATATACTATTATACAACCTGGAAATGGATCGGGCATTTCTCCATCCCATAATAGAAAAAAATTCTGTTCCACGCTCATCTGCCAGCGGTGCGAGGAAGCCACGGTGAGTTGCAGCGTTATATTCTAACGTGTTCCATATAAACTTCTATGATGATCATATGACCCACACTGGATGAATCATCTAACGCTGCCCACGGAATTATAAACGCCCCCTCGCCCATCCGGTCAATATCAGATGATACGTAGTAACTTCTAGAACCACGTCCAGTTGAAATGTTTTATCTCGCGCCGATTGCTATCAAACTGTATTTCATCATCAATATAATGCATTTGGAGCTATAAATCAAGTTCTGGAGAAAGCTGCAGAAAACGATAAAAACATACTTATACTTTAGACCATATTTTAGTATGAATATGTGAATGAAAAAGTTTAACGTTGCTACACCCTGAACAATACATATAGGACATTGAATGGGCCATAATAATGGCAATTTAGCAATAGAATTTAAAAAGTTATAGCCCTGCAAAGAAGGGGAACTTCTCCATAGACAAATAGAGCTGGCTAGGGATGGTAAATTATGAATTTAACCCATGGCGATCAAAGTATTATTATTATTATTATTATTATTATTATTATTATTATTATTATTATTATTATTATTATTATTATTATTATTATTATTATTATTATTATTATTATTATTTATTTCATTGTGTTTTTAGCCCTAGTTGCACTTTTGTTGCAACCCCAGTTATCCCATTAGTTCCCCCAAACTTACTGTCGGTCTGTTATGTTAAGCTAAGAAGCATGCAAAGAGCCCGGAAAAGGAGCCGCGCCCACAGGAAGCAGAGATGGAGGGTGTGACAGAAATAATCGTTAGATTAGTCGACTAATCGAAAAAATTATCGACAGATTAGTCGACTACCAAAATAATCCTTAGTTGCAGCCCTAGTCAACAGCAAGGTAGATAAGATAAGATATTCCTTTATTGATCCCCTTGGGGAAATTCAGGCAGCTTATTGCTTATTGACAGCGGAAGAGTGTGCCCGAGTGCTTCCGCGTTTTCCCTGATTGGCTGCGACACGCGGAGCTCTGCGGCAGAGCTTGCGGCATTATGTAGCCGTAATCGCCGATGATTTTCATTCGAAGCTTAGCTCACCTGGCAGCGCTGCGGTCCTGCGGTCCGTTGGTTACAAGTTCGAATCCCTTCAATTTTTTTTTTTTTTTCTTTTTTAACATGTATTCTTTCGCCGGTTAAGGTTAGGCATGGTTAAGGTTAAAGGATAACTCCACTATTTTGGGAAATTTGCTTATTTAACATCTTCCCTGGAGTTAGACAAGAAGATGCATACCTTTTTTATCTCTGTGCGTGCATTTTAGCTTTGGGAATAGATGCTCCGTTAGCATAGCTTAGCTTCATCACTGGAAGTGAGGCAGGACAGTAGCCTTACAGTGCCTTACAGTGTATTGCAAGGTCTGACATTGACCAAACTTGATATGCATGACCTTGGTGGGCTCTAGGTCAACTCCTGAAAAGGGGGTCAATGTCAGACCTTGCAATCAAAAGTTAGGGGCGCACTGAAATTATGGCAAGGGTTATTAGCCCCCTAACTTTTGATTGCAAAGTCTGACATTGACCCCCTTTTCAGGAGTTGACCTAGAGCCCACCAAGGTCATGCATATCAAGTTTGGTCAATGTCAGACCTTGCAATACACTGTAAGGCACTGTAAGGCTACTGTCCTGCCTCACTTCCAGTGATGAAGCTAAGCTATGCTAACGGAGCATCTATTCCCAAAGCTAAAATGCACGCACAGAGACAAAAAAGGTATGCATCTTCTTGTCTAACTCCAGGGAAGATGTTAAATAAGCTAATTTCCCAAAATAGTGGAGTTATCCTTTAAGGTTAGGCATTGTTTCGGAGTTGGTTAAGGTTAGAAGGGTTACGTTTAGGCGCTGTTAAGGAGCTGGTTAAGGTTAGAGTTTGTCTTAGAGAATGGCAATATTCTTTCTATGGTTAAGGTTAGGCATGGTTAAGGTTAAGGTTAAGGTTAGGCATTGTTTCGGAGTTGGTTAAGGTTAGAAGGGTTAAGTTTAGGCGCTGTTAAGGAGCTGGTTAAGGTTAGAGTTTGTCTTAGAGAATGGCAATAGACAGCCTATTTCCGCACTGCCGCTCTCTCGCGCTGCCGCGGTCACATGGTCACATTGTCACATTCTTGCACTCTTCCGCTGTCAATAAGCTACACACATTCAGGCATCATAGCAGTATGGGGGAAGGGGGGCGTATGGGCATGGTAATAGTAGAAGACATAAATACAGGCAATACAATTATAGTACAGTAGAAAAGTAAAAATAGGCAGTGTAAACAACATAATTAACTCTGAATATATGCATATGAGCAAGTAGGCAGTGTAATCAAAGGTGCAGATGAGGGTCTGTATGCCATATCAGTTATATTATACATTACAATAAATATGGTCAATAACAGACTCTGTAAATACACTATGAGTAAGTAAGGTATACAGTATGTAGGTGCAGTATCCATTAGGTACCCTAACTGGCAAGATATACTGTATGTCACACGTCAAAGTGCAGTACCAAGAAGTGCTATTTTGCCTAGAGGTCGCTGTTTGACACCATTACAGATGACTAGTACCTTTATAAAAGGGGGGAGGCTACAGTAACTGTTTCTCTCCTGATGCGGAGATCTTCTCTTACCATATCAAAACACTTGTCCGGGTGGAACCAAACAGGATCCAAACTCAGCCCAGCAGGGCCTCCTGTCCACCTTGTGTCTCTTTGTTGTATGTGTTTGTCCCCTTCGGGGCGCGAGTATCTTTTGTGTTTTATTATAAATAAATGTTGTGTGTTTGCCCCTCCTGGCGTGGCATGGCATGACTCGGAACAAAGCAGTCACGCACGCCGTAATCCAAAGATCATGTCGTCCGCCCCTCCTGGAACCCTTGCTGACCTGAAAGCACCTCAGCACAATGCCGACTGTTTGTTCCAGCCGCGCCAGAGACGCATTTGCTTTGGACCGTTGAGACAGTTGTTTGACAACAAACCGAAGGCATGGAAAATGACTAACACACGTTTTCAGTGTAACAATGCAACAAAAACCTGGAGCAACTGTTGAGATCCTTTTGGTCGTGTTTTGAGCTCGAACAAAGTTGACAAACGGTGAGTATTAATCATGGCCTCCAGCAGACTTTTACGTTAAAAAACACGTTATATTAACTCTTTGGGTGCCAAAAACATAATATCTTGTGTTTCCCTGCCAAGCGGTGAGTGCCAAAAACGTAATATCTCGTTTTTTAGATCGTTTGATCCTTTTCTTTGATCCCTGTTCTATACGGTCAGCCGGAGCCCTCTAGGTGTCCCTGGCTCATCTGCCTACGTTGGAATTGCAATGACAATCGAATCTCACCAGGTGGCAGTATCGCCTACCTTTTGAACTGGAATGGCTTGGTGTGGATACACCTTTTCCTTTTTTTTGTGTGCAAGGGCTCCTCCTCGGAGACAGAGAGACACAACGATCGCCTCGAGATTTTGTTGCCTGAAGCCTATTTCCCATATACACGAGTATACCTGGAGTATAGACATATACACGGGTAATCGCGATGGCGATGCGATCACTGGGAATTATTCTTTTTGGAATACCTTTTGGCTAAGGTAAGGTATATTCTATGTCTATTTTACCGAACCTGAAACATGTTTTTGTGTCGTGTTTTACCGGACGTAAAACATGCTCGACAAACACAATCGCAGTTTCTAGTTGAAACAACCCCCCCCCCCCCCGATGATTTTGTGAAGGCACATATGTACATGGTATATACCTTTGATTTGGGAGTATTTCGGGTTTCAGGCGATCAACCAGAACGATTTGGGCTTATTGCATATAACGCGTCATATCTCGCGATCTATGGAAAAAGACTGGATTATTTTGGAAAGGGGCGATGTTTAGCATGTAGCGTGTAACAAACTACAGTGTGTAGAAATTAACTAATTAGTCAGTAATGGACTATGAACAATACCTGTCAAATGAGCCATACTATTGTCTCCATAGCTATAATACAGAACACACGTTGTCGTTGGGTCTGCAAACATCACTAAAATGGTGAATAACACTGGCGCCAGCCAGTACAGACAGGGAAAGTCGGTGGCACTCAAAGAGTTAAGACGTGATTTGTATTATGCCGGCGACATTATGGGGGGGGCAGGGCTCAGGAGATAGAGCAGTCGTCTGGTAATCCAAAGGTTCCTGGGTTCCTGGTTCGATTCCCGCTCTGCCCAGGCAGCATGTCGAAGTGTCTTTGAGCAAGACACTTAACCTCTAATTACTCCTTATGAGCGGGTTGGCACCTTGCATGGTTGCCTCCGCCATCGGTGTGTGAATGTGTTAATGAATGCGTGAGTGAATGTGTGAGTGAATGGGTAAAATGTGAGGAACAAAATTGTAAAGTGCTTTGGATAAAAGCGCTATATAAATGCAGCCATTTACCATTTATTATGCCATCATGGCTGCCCTTTTGTCACAGTAAGGGAGAGTAATATACATTATGAGCTTAGGGTAGGTATGTTTCCGTAGGTGTACTGTTTATCTATTAGTCGTAGCGTTTGTGTTTGTATTTTATTTTCCCAGTTTAGGTCCATTTTATCTGGCGCACTTCCGTTCTTTCTGCACCATCGAACCTCCGAGCCTGAAAGACAACAGGCCTTTTCTGTGGTGTCACCCTTTCCTCTCCTGACCCCGTCCTCTGGTTCCCTGTTAGGCAGCAAGCCCGCCGCTTCCTCGCCAGAACATGCCCGTAAATCACATTAACAACCGCAGAGACCACCATCCAACCCTCGTAGTTCCTCGCTCACGTTTCTTTTTTGTTGCCATTGTTTGGTGATGGTATCCGTAGCGCCCCCCCCCCCCCCCCCCCCCCCCGTCGTCTCTCTTTGTTTGAGGCGGATATCTGTTTTTCACCTACTCTTATATCAGTAACTAAAGCACCCGCCATGTAATCTTCTCTAAACTGAGCAAAACACACATGGATTATCGCTCCCAACCTCCCAAGCTTCATAAACGTTTGCTTTATTCTGGGGCTAAATTAGGATTTAAACACACACAGAGGGAGAGAGGGGGAGAGAGAGAGAGAAGAGAGAGAGAGAGAGAGAAGAGAGAGAGAGAGAGAGAGAGAGAGAGAGAGAGAGAGAGAGACAAGAGAGAGAGAGAGAGAGAGAGAGAGAGAGAGAGAGAGAGAGAGAGAGAGAGAGAGAGATTCCCCGTTAATCTCCTCGATTGAAGCTGCTCTCAGTTTTTTCCATTCCGTTCTTTCTCGTATATATATTTTTTTGTCCTCGCCGGGTTGCAGATTGTTAATCTGTGTGTGGCCTGGATCCTCAGATTACAGGACTATTTTATTGCAGGCAACTGCTTTCCAGGCGAAGGAAGGAAGGAAGGAAGGAAGGAAGGAAGGAAGGAAGGAAGGAAGGAAGGAAGGAAGGAAGGAAGGAAGGAAGGAAGGAAGGAAGGAAGGAAGGAAGGAAGGAAGGGAAGGAAGGAAGGAAGGAAGGAAGGAAAGGAAGGAAGGAAGGAAGGAAGGAAGGAAGGAAGGAAAGGAAGGAAGGAAGGAAGGAAGGAAGGAAGGAAGGGAGGGGAGGGAGGGAGGGAGGGAGGGAGGAAGGAGGAAGGGAGGGAGGGAGGAGGGAGGGAGGGAGGGAGGGAGGGAGGGAGGGAGGGGGATCAGATCAGATCAGGCTCCAGCTGCAGCTGTTTACAGGTGAAGATGGCTCCGTGCCACAGCGGTGTTAACCAGCCGGCTAGCAGCGGAGGTTAAACCTCCCCAGCGGGGGCTTTAGCTCTTACAGGCCTGGGAACACTAAAGGTTCATCAGGGATCAGCTTTTACCTCAAAGGTTTGACATCCTGGTCGCTACTCTGATTGAAAAAAAAAAAAAATTTAAACAAAGCAAATCACCAAGGATGCAGGTATATTCAGACAAATATGGATATGCCGGATGGATATGTGGTAAATACACATGTTACTGGATATAGGACGGCCAGTTGAGTTGGGGCTGGTGTGTCATGGTTTTTATTTATTTAGTTTGTTTGTAAATGTGCGTCTCTGGGCCGGGCCGGTGATCCGAGCCACGCCGACACACTCGGATCAGGGGAGCCCGGCGCCACCAGAGCAGCAAGTGGGCCCACGGACGGCAGCAGAGTCTAGCCAGGGTCGCCTCCCCTCGTGAAAATTCTGGAAAGGTTATGGAATTTGAAAAATATGCTTTCCAGGCCATACATTTTTTTTGGGAAATTATGAAATACCCCATAAACAATTGTAAGAGTCATGGAAATCATGGTCCTAAGAGAGAGGGGGAGATAGATAGGAAATAGGTCAGACTGTGGTGGTTGCAAATCGCGAGCGCGATTCCAACCTCTAGCCACAGTAAAGCTTTCCTAACAAGTTTACAATGTCAGAGCAGTGAAATTAAAGGTTTTTCATTCATTACACCGCATAAATACAGGCATGGACATTTTGTATGAAGTTATGGAAAAGTTATGGAGAAGTCTTGGAATGGAATGGGAAAATAGGTGTGGAAGCCCTGTTGGCCCTTGTCCTGGGCTTTCCCCTGGCATGGCTGTGGCTCGTACCCTGGCCCCGTCTATAGGATAGGACCAGTAAATTAACACTCACAGGGTTCGCACAAGGTCCTTGAAGTGCTTAAAGTGCTTGGTTAAAAATAATAATAAAAAGGCCTGGAATTATGAGGCGGCTGGGTGGCGCAGCGGACATTGCGCTCGTCACCAACGCACGAGACACCGGTATCGAATCCGGCTGTCGGCGTTGCCTCCGGCTTGGGCCGGCCGTCATACTAACTCAATTGGCAGAGTTAGCGGGTGGGAAGTCGATGGTAATCTGGATGTTGTAAACAGCGACTCCTACAGGTCGGTTGGGGCGCCTGCACAGCAGAGACAGGAAAATGGCGGGGCCAGTGTGAGCCTCCCACACGTTACTCCTCGCCAAATGAGAGTCCGCGCTGGCAGGTGAAAAGATGTGACAGGCTGCCTCGTGTATCGGAGAGGACACATGATGCAAGGCTTCTATCCTCCCTACAACCGGCCAGTGGGGGGCACATGCAAGCAATGTTCAAGACAGGGGAGGGGAGAATTGGCATGGCTAAATTGGGATGGGAGAACAAATTGAAAAATAGGAGAAAAAGTGGACCAAAAAGAAAAAAGGCCTGGAATTAATTGAAAACAGCAAAAAAAATTAACAAGGTGCTTAAAAAGTAATTGAAATTCAAATCAACCATTCGCATTGAACATTTTGTTCATCCATGATAAACATTTTCAGAATCAAGAAATTAAATTTTTTCTATTTAAAGTGTAACACATTTTCGGAAATTCGTTTTTTAAGCATATTGGATCAGATTATTTTTTCTATAAAAAACAGCATTTCAAAGTTAATTTGATCATTTTAAATGCCCTTTTAAAATGAAAAAATAGTGCCTGGAAAAGTACTTGAAAGTCCTTGAATTTCATTTTGCAATGTCTGTGGGAACCCTGCACTCAACAAGGGGGGACACAAGCTGTCTGACTCTTACCCAGGTGCCCTATTTTGAAAATGGCCTTTTCCTGTGTTTTGCAAGTTTTTTCTTTTTAACAGAATGTTAAAATACTGATAACATTTTATTATGTACATAGTGCTGTTTCTGAAGTTCAGCTGTGACCTCTTGAAACAAGCCATTCGGAATTGCAGCCACAATCACCGCAGTTAATAACGTTGTATGTGTGTGAGATCTCATGTGCGTACAAAATGGCACCTTGCTCATAAATCTTCTATTTTATACCTAAAGCTAAATTATGTTTCTTACAACACTTTTTAGCGGTAAGCGTGATATGCTATTGCTGGATCTTGAGTCATATTTGATTCGCAACATCTAGTTTGACAGTTTGATCTGAATTTTGTTCCGACCGTACAGGCTCATGCACCACTACTACTAGATGTGCGGTAATTATCGTATTTGCATGATAAAATCGGTTCGCTCATTACAGGCACAGAAACAGCTCATTCAGGACAGGACTGAAACAGAAAGGTATAGAGGCTGTTACAAAGGTTTTTTTGTGTGCACAAAACGTCAAAGACCTAACATGTTGAAAATGTCCCCTTCAGTGGAATCCTTGAGATGAATAGCCATATTTATTATAACAAAAAATAATTTTCATGTCAGCAAATGTTAAAGGAAAACTCCAACATTTTGGGAAATTTGCTTATTTAACATCTTCCCTGGAGTTAGACAAGAAGATACATACCTTTTTTGTCTCTGTGCGTAGAGCTGCCGCGGTATTGCTGTTTTCCTTACCGCACAAATTTGCAAAATATTTCCTACCGCTGCGGTATTACCGCACGCACAAAAAAAAAAAAAAAAAAAAGTTTGAATGCATTTTTTTTTAGTAGTAGTCTACTCTTTATAGCATATAGCCTGCCTCTAGTCTAAATGTCTATCTTTAGAGGATGACTTTGCAGCATGAATATTGTTTGGGATTCGGCAAGCACGCATTAGTTATTGAAAGTGAAACACGGATTCGAAGTTTACCCTCTGGTCGTGCGCAGTTCACTCGGTGTCGCGGGCAGGGCTGGTTACCCCCCCCGACCCTTTCTTATTATTATTACTATAAAGTTACTACTTTATAATAAAGGCATTCGTTTTGTGGCATTAACATTATATAGTTATACGTTCAATAACATCACTGAGCGTATTTACCGGACGATAGCAAGGCAAGCAATACTCTATTCATATCTCAGTTCCTTTCTTTGCTCAGAGCGTGCTGAGTTGTCCCATTCTGCGGTCTGTTAATAAAGTTTTCAATCAGACAAGTGTATAGAACGAAGGGCTTTTATTATAACATTTGTTGCAGACAGTAAAATCATTATGTCTCGTTTAGTACTCCTGAAGAGCGATGGTAGTCCACTCCGGCGGAGAGTTAAAGCTAACGTTATTAGCCGTGTTGTGATGAGCTGACATTCAGGACGTAAAAAACGTGTGACGCGTCTCTCTTCTGACCAATCAGTGGTCTGCAATGTTTCACGTGACTTTTCTGGTACCCAATAGGGTCGCTTGGAACCTCGATAGAGAAGTAGGGTATATCTGCAGAGCCGCAAGCCCAACGAGAGGAGGGTAATTTATTATTATTATTATAAAAAACAGCGGTGACGCGGTATTCAGCCTACTCTGCGGTGGCCGTGATGTAACAGCGATGCCGCGGTAATGCGGTAATCGCGGCAGCTCTATCTGTGCGTGCATTTAGCTTAGGGAACAGTCGCTCCGTTAGCATAGCTTAGCTTCATCACTGGAAGTGAGGCGGATCCGGAGCCTTACAGTGTATAGTTTGATTGATTGATTGAAAAGTTTATTAACAGATTGCAGAATACACTCCAAATACAACTCCAAAACGTTCATGTAAACATGTTGTGAACTGTGTATTCACCACGTGGAGAAATACAAAATAATTGAATTAGACAATTACGTTTTATAAGCAAATATACTCGGAACTATTTTTTTGCCCAACCACTCCTCTCTGAGCGCAGCCAGTGATTTAAACGTGACGCCGTGTTTGTTTACATTCTCATTCATTCAAAAGATCCGAACCGATTGAAGTTTATGGATACCATGACTTGAAATCCTCTTACCTTGACGATTAAAAGCCTCCCCAATTTAGAAAACAGTAATCCAAGCCCTGGTATATTGTTATACCGGACGCTCTGAGCTAACCGGAGCTAACGCAGAACAGGAGGATGGTAAAGCATATATAATGACTTCCTTTCTGGGGTTGTCAAAATAAAAGTGCAACGTTTATAGCAGCGGAAAACATTTATTTTGTACATTATCTAACGTTAACACGAACCTAAACTAACGTTACAACTAACCTAAAGTTAGTTTAGGTTCGTGTTAACGTTAGATAATGTACAAAATAAACGTTTTCCGCTGCTATAAACGTTGCACTTTTATTTTGACAACCCCAGTCAAGTCATGGTATCCATAAACTTCAATCGGTTCGGATCTTTTGAATGAATGAGAATGTAAACAAACACGGCGTCACGTTGAAATCACTGGCTGCGCTCAGAGAGGAGTGGTTGGGCAAAAAAATTGTTCCGAGTATATTTGCTTATAAAACGTAATTGTCTAATTCAATTATTTTTTATTTCTCCACGTGGTGAATACACAGGTCACAACATGTTTACATGAACGTTTTGGAGTTGTATTTGGAGTGTATTCTGCAATCTGTTAATAAACTTTTCAATCAATCAATCAAACTATACACTGTAAGGCTCCGGATCCGCCTCACTTCCAGTGATGAAGCTAAGCTATGCTAACGGAGCGACTGTTCCCTAAGCTAAATGCACGCACAGAGACAAAAAAGGTATGTATCTTCTTGTCTAACTCCAGGGAAGATGTTAAATAAGCTAATTTCCCAAAATGTTGGAGTTTTCCTTTAAATATCTCCTGGAATGATGTAACGATGATCATACCCCACCCCCCACCAAAAAAATATATTCCAGCTTTTGGATAAGGACATTTTGCACCCATCTGAAAGTTCGATTGGATTTGATTTGATGACTTTTCGTCTCACGGCTTCGGTCACCAGTTAACCGCGAACTGCACCAAACGCTCTCCTGAAGTCAACCATTGCGTGCGCTGTTCGGCAACGTATATCTACTCCTGAGAGCGAGAGGAAGGCGCACCACTGTTCTCATCCCTCACATCAAAACTATGCAGCATTCGCCGTTTAATTTCTACTGTAGCACAGCCCCCACGTTCACTTTCTCCCGAGCTGTACACGACTGCACAGTATCTCGAGACTTTGCACGCAACGGAGTTGCCAGATGGTTGCTTTGAGAAAAAAAGAAGAAAAAAAAGGAAGTGGAATGTGCCTTTTTCTTTTTAATCAAGTGTTATAAAACGTAAAAGTGTATCTGTTCCTCCTCCACTTTGCCTTGTAGTCGACTTGTCACAACCTCTCCGCAGCGATCCCCTCTTCTTTGTCTTTCAAGTGTCCCCTTAATTAGGGCTTCAGTCGTTGGGTTTCTCAGTGATTGGGCTCGTTTCACATTGTGCATCGGAGTAAATAGTATTTGAATTTTAAAACGCACCTCTTGGGTGCAACATAAAGGGGAATATTTAATCGCGGATCTGTAAATGAGAGGGATCTTATTTTCTTTTGGGTTGGTGTGTTATGCATATTAATGAGGCGTCTCTGGTATCACACGGAAGATAGATACTTTTTTCTCCACTTGATCTTTTTCTCTTTTTTTTCTTCTTCTCTCACTCTTCATCTGCACCATTCATGTTGCAGGTCACAGGGGTGATGAAGCAGCGAGGGAGGGAGGGAAAGGGATAGAGGGCCGTATAGGGGAGTACAGTATGGATCGGGGTGCAAAATAAACAAACACAAAAGACAGGAGCAATTGATGGGAACAGCAGTCCAATCCATACTGTATTTCTGAGAAGATTGTACTACAATCCACACTATTTTGAGATGGTTGTCCTACAATCCCTACTGTATCTTTTGACATGGTGGTGCTACAATCCCTACTGTATCTTTTGACAAGGTGTTGCTACAATCCCTACTGTATCTGTAACTGAGGGGTACAATTCCCTGACTGTATTACTAGATATGATACTTACTACCACTACCTTTGTACTTAATATTCGGCCACCCAGTACACGGCATAAATATATTATCATAAACACTCTCACGTAGATGAAACGGATCCAACACAAATTTACGAAGTCGAAACAGGTCTTTATTTCTACACAGCGATGGTGTGTAGAACAAGCACTTAATCACTTAATTACATTTATGAATTGAAATAGTATGCACTTTTATGGCAAAGAGTATTCGTCGGTATATCAATAGAGAATGTCCAATCTCTGAAGGCGCAGGTGGTAAACATACGACCTGGAATAGTTAAGGAACAACAGCAATGATACTTTAATGATTATATACTAGATACACTAGAGGGGGTTAATCCGGTCGCTTGTAAGCCGACAGGAGTAGGAGGGGGGGGGGGGGGTAGAATCCGGCTGCCTCGTCCGGCCAAGGGTATCCCAGGTGAACCCACTGTAGTGCCGTTCAATGCGCCGGCGATCCTTGGACCACAGATGAAAGCAGGTGGACTCTTTGTGGGCCGGCTCTCTCCGGTCCACGGGGGAGAGACGTGAAGCGACCTCGTCTTGCAGAGCGTCTCCTCACCTTGCGTCCTCTCCAGGGGGGGGGGGTTCCAACACACGGCAGTGTCGGGGGTCTTTATCCATGGAATAATCAAAGTATACAAAGCATAATCCGTGCCTGGGAAGGCGGGCTGTCGTCGGTAGAATAATCCGGTATACAGGTCCACTCGCTCGTCGGCTCTGGGGCTCCTCGGGTGCAGCTTCACGTAGGGTCAACCACCCTGGGTAAGCAGCCAGTTCTCTGCCCGAAACGATGGGGTACTGACTACGGTAGTATTCTCACCGCACGAAGCACTATATATTAACAGACTATTATTAGCTTAATAGACTTCGTCCAACTCGACGATATAGTGCCAAATATGACTATTCAAATATTAATATACACGATGTCTCAATACCGATGGTAGGCGAACTTGGCCTTACTCCCACACGTGGCGTCGCGGGGAGGCTTTACGTCTGTGACTCTATTGGAGGGTAAGAAACTGGACTGAAAAGAAAGTCCTACTTTAGTAGCGCAGTATATATACGCACTATGAACAAATAGTCCCATTAGTGGTGCGGTAGCCAGATTCCTACGCGGAACTAGGACTTGTTCGTACATGTGGAGCGGTACGTTTGAACTGGGTCTGAGGGGTATGGCAGCCTGGCACCAAGGTCTCGACCAATAGTAGAATGGAGACTATTGTGGGATGTTCAGTAGGCTAGAATGGATATTCAATGCATATTGTACAAGGAATATACAACGGATATCAGGGAATATTAGAGAATATACAAATACAATTAAATATATATATATAAATAAATATATATATTCGGTTTAATCTGGCCCTTCACAACAGCCACCCCCTGAATAGGTCCCAGACCTAATCAGTTAAACAGAGACAGATTAATCGCGTTGTCTATTTACACATAAGGGTTTGCTGTAGGGGTCAGTCAACTTCACAAAGTCATAGGGTTGTAGGGTCATGGTCATCATCGATTGTGTCTGGGAGTCGAGGCAGTTCTATGAGCCTCGCCACGGGACGGGTGTAAGTGCGACCCTGGACGAGCACTTCAGCTGCTCGGACCTTGCCGTCGGCACCGGTGATCACTTTGCTTACACGGCCGGCCGGCCACATAGCTCTGGGCAGTGATTGATCAATAATCATGACGACTGTTCCTTCTGTCAAATTGTCTCTCTCCTTTACCCACTTCTGGCGGGTCTGTAGAGACGGTAGGTAGTGCAGTAGGAAACTGTTCCAAAACTTGTCGGCTAATACTTGGCTGTACCTCCACATTCGTCGGCCGTTCGCTTCTTCAGGCCGGTACATTGTCTGGGGTAATGCAGGATCTAGCCGCCCCATCAGGAGTGTGTTGGGGGTAACTGGGTCGATATCCGCCACATCACTGGAGACATATCCGAGGGGCTTCGAGTTAAGTACTCCCTCAATCTCCGTGAGGACTGTCATTAGGACTTCTTCCGCCACAGTCTGGGCCCCAAGTACTGCGTACAGGGCTGTCTTTATGGAGCGCACTTCTCGTTCCCAAGTGCCACCGAAGTGGGGTGCGTTTGGGGGGTTGAATTGGAAATCAACCTGTGCTGGAGCGAGGTGGGTCTTAAGTTCTGGGCCCATAGCTTGGAAGCTCTCTCTCAGCTCTCTTTCGCCGCCTTTGAAGTTTGTCCCATGATCGGACAATAGGGTAGACGGTCTTCCTTTCCGTGATGTGAATCTTCGGAAGGCCATAAGGAATGAGTCTGTGCTCATGGTCGGGAGAAGCTCGATGTGTATCGCTCTGGTGGTCATGCATTTGAATACAATACCCCACCGCTTCTCGGTTCCTCTTCCTTTCTTTATGTGCAGCGGGCCAAAGCAGTCCATACCCGTTGAGTGGAATGGCTTGTCACCGATTCGGAGGCGACATGGAGGAAGGTCAGCCATCCTTGGTATGCTGGGCTGCGCGCGCCACTTGCGGCAGTCTAGACATGTTCGCTGGAAGCGTCGTACCGCCTCTCTTCCTTGTAGGATCCAGTAACGACGTCTGATTTCCGCGAAGACTCTTTCTGCTCCTGCGTGATGTACATCCTCATCGTATTTCTTTATAATCAGCTCTGTGACCTTGTGTCGGCTGTTCAATACGATCGGGTATTTAATGTCATTCGGTAGATTGGGGGCTCTGCGTAGGCGACCACCCACTCTGATGAGGGTATGAGCGTCGCTCTCGGGGGCCAGGTGAATTAATCTGCTGTCGGATGGGACGGGCTTTCCTCCCTGTAGACAGGCCAATTCATCGGGGAACGAGTCTCTCTGGGCTCGCTGCAGTAGAAGCAATTCTGCTTCCTCGTAGTTAGCTGCTGACATATCAGCGGGGGACTTGCACTCCGGGTGGTACCGCAGGAATGTTCTTTGTTGTGCACTCTCTATGGACGTGCAATCGTCTATTTTAGGGTCGGTGGAGGCTACGGTGCTCAATCCACAGAACACAGACTTCTTATTTTCCACCTCCTCTGGACTTGCTTCCCTCGGGATAGGCATGGGCCACTGTCCTTCCGGGAGTCTTAGGAATGCGGGGCCGTCACTGTAGACATTGCGACGGGTGAGGTCATCCAGGGGCATCCCCCGGGTGATGACGTCAGCTGGGTTCTGTTTTGTATCAACGTAGCGCCACTCTGTTTCTCCGGTTAACTCTTCGGTTAAGTCTTGAATCTCGGTGACTCTGACTCCCACGAAGACTTTGTACTTGCATGAGTCCGATTTGATCCAGGCGAGTACCGTCGTGGAATCTGACCACAGGATTGTTCTAGACACCGGTATGGTGAGCTCACGTTGGATGAGCGTGGCTAGGTGCGCTCCGGCTAGGGCTGCGCAGAGCTCTAGACGTGGGATAGATTGTTGCTTGCGTGGGGCTATTCTCGAGCGGGCGAGGACAAATGCTGTGTAGATCTCTCCCCCCTGGTCTTGGGCCCGCAAGTAGGCTACTGATCCGTATGCGACCTCTGAGGCGTCACTGAAGACGTGTAAGTCCATTTTACATGTCTCTGGCCTCACCGTGGGTGGGAAGTAGCTTCGGCGCATATTAACGCCTGGGAGTGAGTGGAGCTCCATCTCCCACTCTCTCCAGGTGGATGCAAGGTGTGCGGGAATGGGGTCGTCCCAGCCCTGGTCCTTGTCCCACAATGCTCGTACAATCATTTTTGCCCTGGTGGTGTACGGTAGAATACATCCTAGCGGGTCATATTGTCGGGCGAGTGTTGTGTACACACTCCGTCTGGTGGTCGGCGCCGCCGCCGGCCTTCCCTGCTCCGTAGTCAGGGGCTTGTGTCTGTAGTGAAGCGAATCTGTTTTGAATCGCCACACCAATCCCAGGGTCATCTCCTGGGCTTCTCCCGGGATTGTAGCCATCCAGGTCTCGCTGCTGGCTGCCTTGTCCTCGGAGGAGAGGCTGCGCAGTACTTGCGGATCGCTGCTGGCCCACTGCCTGAGATCAAAGCCGCCTTTGATCAATGAGGCGCGGAGTTTAATCAGGAGAGCCTCGGCTTCTTCCTGGGTTGAAAGGCTTTGTAGACAGTTGTCTACGTAGAAGCTGTTCTTTACGCTGTGTCGGACCTCTTCGTCCGCTGCTGGGTCCTCTGCTACATGTTTCTGTAGTGCAAATGTCGCACAGCAGGGGCTGCACGTCGTTCCGAAGGGGAGGACTTCCCATTGGTAGATGGCTGGGTGCTCATCTCCTGGCTTCTCTCTCCATAGGAACCGTAACAGGGGCTTGTCCGCCTCTACTAATCTCACCTGCAGGAATATTCCTTTAATGTCCATCTTTGTGACGTGTCCCGCTGTGATGAGCTTCTCAATCTCAGCGCGGTATACACTCTCTTGGGCGGGGTTCTTGGCTAAGCGCCGCTCCGTGTTCAGCAGGTACCGTTCTGTGGCGTCTGTCTTGGCGTGGAAAGTAGGCATTCCTTCTCGCCGCAGGAGTGGCGTGGCGTATCTCAACACGCCGTTGACCGGGACTCTCTTGGTCCCTGTCTCGAGGAGGTGAATTGCGTAAATGTCATCTTTAGAGCGAATGTCTTTCTTTCCGTTCTTAAAGGGCATTTGTTCCAAGGTCCATAGCCGCTCTACGTGTTGCAGGAGTGCGGTTTCTCCCTCTGTGACTCGGGAGTGGAGACATCTAGTGGCTGTACTTCGGTTGAGAGATTTGGCGAGCGGGCCTTGGAGAGTCCATCCCAAACGGGTCTCGACTGCTGCAGGACAGCCTCGGGGTCCGGTATGAACCCGGTCTATCGGGACAATGAGGTCTGCATGGTCGGAGCCTATCAACAGGGTCGGCATAGCATTGTCTATGAGCGGGATCGGTAACTTGCGCAGATGTGCATATTTCTCCATCAGCTTGGCGACGGGGTATGTGTACCGCGACAGTCCTATTTCTTGGCTGGTGAAAGCGTCTGCAATCTGGTACCGTCGCTCAGGCTGGCCGCTTGCTGCGATAGAGAATGAGACATTCTCGCCCTTTATCGTCTTCAAATCTCGTCTTATTGTCCGAATTGTCATTTGGGTTTTGCTTCCCCGCAGCCCTAGCTGGGCCGCAGCGGAGGCGAGCAGCAGGGTCTTCTCTGACCCGTCATCGAGGACGGCGTAAGTGTCCAGGACTTTATTCTGGTAGCTTAGTGTCACACGCACTACTTTTAGGAGTACTCGGGCTCCACTGCTGCTGGCGGGATCGATGTACATGACGCTCGCTTTGCGGCTGGATGGTGCAGGTGAAGGGCGCCGTCTGTTACTGTCGTGAAGTATGTCCAGATGGGCTCCATCGCACTTGGTGCACCTTTTCTTTAAGCGGCATTCGGCTGCCATGTGTGAGCGCGCACAGCGAAAACAGCGCTTGTTGGACTTTATCCATTGACCTGCTTCCTCCGCGTTCAGCTTGGGGAAGGAGTCACATTGCGCTAGCCAGTGTTCTTTCTCACAGTAGGGGCACACTATCTTCCACTTCTCCGTTCTGGAGGGGGTACTGTGGCTCCTGCTGCTCGGTACTGACTCCGATTGGTGCATCACAGTCACCGATCTTCTTCCATCATTTAGTCGTCTGGTTCCTTCTCTGGAGCCAGGGGTGCTCCGTCCGAATGTATCTAGCCGTAGGCTGCTGACTTCTCTCGCCAGGAAGTCTGCTAGATCGAGGAGGTTCGGTTCGGGGCCATTCGGGTCTCTGTGGTCCCTCTGCCGCCTAAAGCGCTCCTGACGAGCGGGCGGCAGCTTCTCCAGGATCCTTTCCACATTTGAGTTGGCGTAAAGTTCATGCCTCCCCTTCTCTCTTTGCGCTCCCAACATCCCTACCAGGGACTGCACTCTGATGGACAGGTCGTCCAGTGCTCGATTGTCTATTGCTGGGGGTAAGCGGTCGATGTGTCGGATCTCCTGGATCACGTAATCCCATATGCGCCCATACCTCTGGTCCAATGCTACCAGCGCTGCTGTGTATGGGGTGGTGGAAGTCGCGTAGGCGAGCGCTATATTATGTGCGCGGGGTACCTTTAAGTGCTTCAGTAGGATGGCGTATTTGTGGCGTTCATCCAATACATCCACCAACATGGTCTCCAGACACATGCGGAGTTCTGTATACTGGGCCCGGTTCTCTTGGGTGAAGTCGGGTACCATAGGCGTGCCAATGTATGACGCTGACTGTGGATACATCGGCGAGCGTTGGGGGAGAGGCCTCCTAGGCGAGTCTCCTCCCGCTCCTTGGTATGGGCTGGTACCGGCAGTGTACCATGGCCCGCTTGTCCAGGTGCTGTTCCTCGGTGCGGGTCGTGCGTCGTGCTCACCCGGGTATAGAGTCGGGGGTCTGTAGCGCAGCTCCGCGGGAGTATAGCCTGGGCTGTACCGGGCCTCCTGGTCCGGTAGAGTACTGTGCTGTCTTCGGGCGTGGTTCTCCTCCTCTTCCTCTTCGTCTTCAGTTAGGTCATCCAGTGCTTGTAGTCTCTGGTTTAGCCTCTCCACAGGATATGCTGCTCCTTCCCGGTTGCTAGGTCTCGCTTGGACCGGTGGGGGGAGGTGGTCTGTGGGGGGTATAGACCTCGTCTGTTGGTCAAGTTCAGGGTTATTTACTCGGCTAGGGGATGCCGCCCTGGAGGTGTGTCTAGACGAGTTCCTGGAGCCTCTGGCGGAGGGAGAGGGTGTTGTCCGTCTGATCAGCTGTTCTATTAGTTGCGACTGCTGTCTGTCGCGCGCTGCGTCCCGTTGAGCACCGGCTCGTTCTCGGGCCACATTCTCTTCCATCTGAATGCGTCTTATTTCTAGACGTATCTGCTCGTGTTCGCTTCGCTGCTGGATCTGCAGTCGGTCGCGTTCAGCAGCGGCGTTCAGGCTGATGAGGAAGGCCTGCTGTAGGGTCCTCTCTGCCTCGCTGGGAGAAGGCGGTTGTATAGGGGAGCCTTCCCTCGGGGTACTCCTTGCGGAGCCTTGGAGTTCTATCTCCACGGTGCTCTCCCCGTCTTCTTCCGTGCCGAGTTCTCTCTCGGTAGCGTTGTATTCCTCCCGGGACTCATCGGGGACTACTTCTTCAGTACTGGCGGGGTGTGAAGTCATGTCTGGTTCCCACTGGTCCCCACCGTGAACTTGGTCAGTTACATTAGAGCCCGTAGGGGCCTCTATGGTCGGGGTAGTCTGGGCGTTGGGGTTAGACATACTTTTACTTTCTAGTTTTACCGCGTTTACTGTTAGTAGAAGACTAGGTTGTTGACTGACAGCGTAAGCCTCTAAGTACTGAGGGAGCCGTCGTTCGCGCTGCGGGCGTTGGTTAGGAGGATCGTTTCGTGGAGTGTTCATCATAGGCCATTTCAATATTAATAACACTATATTAATATTACACTAATTACCATCCGGCTCGAAGGACCAATTGTAACTGAGGGGTACAATTCCCTGACTGTATTACTAGATATGATACTTACTACCACTACCTTTGTACTTAATATTCGGCCACCCAGTACACGGCATAAATATATTATCATAAACACTCTCACGTAGATGAAACGGATCCAACACAAATGTACGAAGTCGAAACAGGTCTTTATTTCTACACAGCGATGGTGTGTAGAACAAGCACTTAATCACTTAATTACATTTATGAATTGAAATAGTATGCACTTTTATGGCAAAGAGTATTCGTCGGTATATCAATAGAGAATGTCCAATCTCTGAAGGCGCAGGTGGTAAACATACGACCTGGAATAGTTAAGGAACAACAGCAATGATACTTTAATGATTATATACTAGATACACTAGAGGGGGTTAATCCGGTCGCTTGTAAGCCGACAGGAGTAGGAGGGGGGGGGGGGTAGAATCCGGCTGCCTCGTCCGGCCAAGGGTATCCCAGGTGAACCCACTGTAGTGCCGTTCAATGCGCCGGCGATCCTTGGACCACAGATGAAAGCAGGTGGACTCTTTGTGGGCCGGCTCTCTCCGGTCCACGGGGGAGAGACGTGAAGCGACCTCGTCTTGCAGAGCGTCTCCTCACCTTGCGTCCTCTCCAGGGGGGGGGGGTTCCAACACACGGCAGTGTCGGGGGTCTTTATCCATGGAATAATCAAAGTATACAAAGCATAATCCGTGCCTGGGAAGGCGGGCTGTCGTCGGTAGAATAATCCGGTATACAGGTCCACTCGCTCGTCGGCTCTGGGGCTCCTCGGGTGCAGCTTCACGTAGGGTCAACCACCCTGGGTAAGCAGCCAGTTCTCTGCCCGAAACGATGGGGTACTGACTACGGTAGTATTCTCACCGCACGAAGCACTATATATTAACAGACTATTATTAGCTTAATAGACTTCGTCCAACTCGACGATATAGTGCCAAATATGACTATTCAAATATTAATATACACGATGTCTCAATACCGATGGTAGGCGAACTTGGCCTTACTCCCACACGTGGCGTCGCGGGGAGGCTTTACGTCTGTGACTCTATTGGAGGGTAAGAAACTGGACTGAAAAGAAAGTCCTACTTTAGTAGCGCAGTATATATACGCACTATGAACAAATAGTCCCATTAGTGGTGCGGTAGCCAGATTCCTACGCGGAACTAGGACTTGTTCGTACATGTGGAGCGGTACGTTTGAACTGGGTCTGAGGGGTATGGCAGCCTGGCACCAAGGTCTCGACCAATAGTAGAATGGAGACTATTGTGGGATGTTCAGTAGGCTAGAATGGATATTCAATGCATATTGTACAAGGAATATACAAGGGATATCAGGGAATATTAGAGAATATACAAATACAATTAAATATATATATATAAATAAATATATATATTCGGTTTAATCTGGCCCTTCACAACAGTATCTTTTGACAAGGTGGTGCTACAATCCCTACTGTATCTTTTGACAAGGTGGTACTAACATCCCTTCTGTATCTTTTGACAAGGTGGTGCTACAATCCCTACTGTATCTTTTGACAAGGTGGTGCTACAATCCCTACTGTATCTTTTGACAAGGTGGTGCTACAATCCCTACTGTATCTTTTGACAAGGTGGTACTAACATCCCTACTGTATCTTTTGACAAGGTGGTGCTACAATCCCTACTGTATCTTTTGACAAGGTGGTGCTAACATCCCTACTGTACCTTTTGACAAGGTGGTGCTACAATCCCTACTGTATCTTTTGACAAGGTGGTGCTACAATCCATACTGTATATTTTGACAAGGTGGTGCTACAATCCCTACTGTATCTTTTGACAAGGTGGTGCTACAATCCCTACTGTATCTTTTGACAAGGTGGTGCTACAATCCCTACTGTATCTTTTGACAAGGTGGTGCTACAATTCATACTGTATCTTTTGACAAGGTGGTACTACAATCCATACTGTATCTTTTGACAAGGTGGTGCTACAATTCATACTGTATCTTTTGACAAGGTAGTGCTACAATCCCTACTGTATCTTTTGACAAGGTGGTACTAACATCCCTACTGTATCTTTTGACAAGGTGGTACTAACATCCCTACTGTATCTTTTGACAAGGTGGTGCTACAATCCCTACTGTATCTTTTGACAAGGTGGTGCTAACAACCCTACTGTATCTTTTGACAAGGTGGTGCTACAATCCCTACTGTATCTTTTGACAAGGTGGTGCTAACAACCCTACTGTATCTTTTGACAAGGTGGTGCTACAATCCCTACTGTATCTTTTGACAAGATGGTGCTACAATCCCTACTGTATCTTTTGACAAGGTGGTGCTAACATCCCTACTGTATCTTTTGACAAGGTGGTGCTACAATCCCTACTGTATCTTTTGACAAGGTGGTGCTACAATTCATACTGTATCTTTTGACAAGGTGGTACTACAATCCCTACTGTATCTTTTGACAAGGTGGTGCTACAATCCCTACTGTATCTTTTGACAAGGTGGTGCTACAATCCCTACTGTATCTTTTGACAAGGTGGTACTAACATCCCTACTGTATCTTTTGACAAGGTGGTACTAACATCCCTACTGTATCTTTTGACAAGGTGATGCTACAATCCCTACTGTATCTTTTGACAAGGTGGTACTAACATCCATACTGTATCTTTTGACAAGGTGGTGCTACAATCCCTACTGTATCTTTTGACAAGGTGGTACTAACATCCCTACTGTATCTTTTGACAAGGTGGTGCTACAATCCCTACTGTATCTTTTGACAAGGTGGTGCTACAATCCCTACTGTATCTTTTGACAAGGTGGTGCTACAATCCCTACTGTATCTTTTGACAAGGTGGTACTAACATCCCTACTGTATCTTTTGACAAGGTGGTGCTACAATCCCTACTGTATCTTTTGACAAGGTGGTGCTAACATCCCTACTGTACCTTTTGACAAGGTGGTGCTACAATCCCTACTGTATCTTTTGACAAGGTGGTGCTACAATCCATACTGTATATTTTGACAAGGTGGTGCTACAATCCCTACTGTATCTTTTGACAAGGTGGTGCTACAATCCCTACTGTATCTTTTGACAAGGTGGTGCTACAATTCATACTGTATCTTTTGACAAGGTGGTACTACAATCCATACTGTATCTTTTGACAAGGTGGTGCTACAATTCATACTGTATCTTTTGACAAGGTAGTGCTACAATCCCTACTGTATCTTTTGACAAGGTGGTACTAACATCCCTACTGTATCTTTTGACAAGGTGGTACTAACATCCCTACTGTATCTTTTGACAAGGTGGTGCTACAATCCCTACTGTATCTTTTGACAAGGTGGTGCTAACAACCCTACTGTATCTTTTGACAAGGTGGTGCTACAATCCCTACTGTATCTTTTGACAAGGTGGTGCTAACAACCCTACTGTATCTTTTGACAAGGTGGTGCTACAATCCCTACTGTATCTTTTGACAAGGTGGTGCTACAATCCCTACTGTATCTTTTGACAAGGTGGTGCTAACATCCCTACTGTATCTTTTGACAAGGTGGTGCTACAATCCCTACTGTATCTTTTGACAAGGTGGTGCTACAATTCATACTGTATCTTTTGACAAGGTGGTACTACAATCCCTACTGTATCTTTTGACAAGGTGGTGCTACAATCCCTACTGTATCTTTTGACAAGGTAGTGCTACAATCCCTACTGTATCTTTTGACAAGGTGGTACTAACATCCCTACTGTATCTTTTGACAAGGTGGTACTAACATCCCTACTGTATCTTTTGACAAGGTGATGCTACAATCCCTACTGTATCTTTTGACAAGGTGGTACTAACATCCATACTGTATCTTTTGACAAGGTGGTGCTACAATCCCTACTGTATCTTTTGACAAGGCGGTACCGATGCACCTGCTGTACATCCCGCCGAGGGTCATGGTGGGTGAAAGATCAGACCCCCCTCTCTGCTGAACTACAAGCTACCTATTCTCCTTCAGATTAGCGGGAGGACAACCTCTATTCGCCTTAGCTGCAGATTAGCGAGGGCAGTGAGGAGGAGGAGGAGGAGGAGGAGGAGGAGGAGGAGGAGGAGGATGATTATGCTGAAGACGATGATGATTATGATGATGCCACGTAGCTTTTGTTTGTCACTCACACACTAATCAGCGCCGGGCTGACAGCTCAGACTTGGTCTGCTGTCGCTGGGGGTTAACGGTCCTCATTAAAAGATCTAGGCCATCAGTAGGGAGCCGGGGCTTTTATACAGGGGAGGTGTGTCTGTGTGTGTGTGTGTGTGTGTGTGTGTGTGTGTGTGTGTGTGTGTGTTGGCGTGTGTGCGTGCGCCCGTGTGTGTGTGTGTGTGCGTGCGTACTGCTTGCATGTGTAATCCATACTTGTGATGAGTCCATTTGTGTTTGTGAATGTGCAGTATTGAATATGTGTGTGTGTGTGTGCGTTAGTGTGTGTGTTTGCGTGCGTGCGCATACGAAGAGGTCGCTCAGGAGGCTCATCCTGACAGTCGTAACCCACACATTAATTAACACTCATTTTCCTTCAGAAGTCGGGAGGAGGAGGGAAGGGGGGGGGGGGGTCTCAGTTATCACCGTTTCATTCACTCATTGTCCTTCTCTCCCCTGTATCGGTAATAAGGGAATAGGGATTCACGCCTTGTGCAAGGAGTTAAAAAGGGCTAGGAAATAAGGGAATTAGCTCTTTATCCACAGGGGAAGACCGTGGATACGAGGCTGTGGAAATGAGTATAAATAAGCCGTCGCTAATACCTCACCTAAGAAAAGCCCACTGAGGTGGCGAGCACAGCGAGCGCTCCTTTGTCACTTTAACCCGCTGCTTTGTACGACGCCGTTTGACCTTCAGGTGTTTCAAGACTTCCTGTAGCTAAAACAATATCAAACCCAAAAAAAATGGTTTCAATGCGAGAGAATCGTAGCACCCACAACCCAGGTCGGCGTGCGATGATGCGCGACGGCTCATTGTCGTGCCAGGCCGCCGCCGACGGAGCGGAGTTGAAGAGTGACGAGTGAAGCCGCGCGAAGCGCAAGGATGACGGTTTTTCGAGGCGGCGCAGGAATGTAAAAGCCTAAGTGAATTTTAGTGTTAATGCTGGAGATATTGAAAAATTCAACAGCGTTCAGATTGGGAGCGGTTGATTTAGCGCTCCTTCCTTCCCCCGGCCCCCGGGGCGTCGTGGGGTTACTGAACAGTTCACAGATGAGAGCTCTACTGTCTGTATGGTGTGTGTGGAGGGGGGGGGGGGGGGGTGGGGGAGGCGGGCGGTGCAGGCAGAACCCATCCGATCACTATACCAGATAGACCCCCCCGATCTCGCTGACTAAGTTGCTTCACACCGAGGCTTTTGTTCACACCCCACTGTGTAATAATAATAATACATGACAGAACACATAGCAGGTGACAAATCAACATTCGAAGCACATTTGTATCGTAGGACGTGAGGGGGGGTGTAGGGGGGGGTGCCAGAGAAAGTGAGCGCGTTATCTTTTGTGCCCCCCGTCAGCTCGCTATACTTAAACCCCCCCCCGCGATTAGCATGGAGATGAGTGGCAGGCCACTGGCGCGCTGTGACATCTGCTCGGCAGCTGAGCGCAGCACCTGTGTGCTAACAAGGAGAGCTCAACCTCTCGCAGGCAAAGAGTACACATCAAGGATGAGTGCCTCGGTGAGCCAACGGAACAGGGATCTCTCTGTCAGCTTGTTAAGTCCCCCCACCTGGCGCACGCCGCCAGCTACAGATATCACAGTCAATTGCCCTCCGGGGACTTGCTGTGATCTTTCTCGCAGTTTGCTGCCGCTTGGTACAACCTGGGCTGTCTGCTCTGCTCACACGTGCGTGTGGTGGTGAGAGTTTGGAGAGAGAAAAAACACACGGCTATAACCGCTCAAGAAAGAGAACAGAACCTGTGGATAATCAGAAATCATCGGCTCGAGTGACAGGAGACGAGAAGACGGCCCAGCGATCACAAGAAGATATAATAATAATAATAATAATAATAATAATAATAATAATAATAATAATTATAATAATAATAATAATAATAATAATAATAATAATAATAATAATAATAATAATAATAATAATAATAATAATAATAATAATGCAGGATTTAGGTAGTCTTTATTTGGCATGCAAACGACACACACATGCGATGGGCGGCACACACACACACAGGAACACACACATGCAATTTCTTGTGTCGCCTAATGCGATTGAGTCTCTGCACTTGACCCATCCCGTCGTCCTTCCCCACCAAGGGCAGCCGGGAGCAGATAGGGTGCCGACGTGAGCCGCGCCCCACAGGGACCAATCCAAGTGCTCCTGCCCGTCTTCGTCAAGGACACGACAGCGTTAGCGATCTGTTGTTGTTCATGTTTTTCCATTGGGTTTATCTTATCGGGAAAATCACGGGGAGAACATGCAAACTCCACACAGAAAGGCCCGGGAGATACCCCACCTGGGTACCTGGCAACGCGGGAATCGAACCCTGGCCCTTCTTGCTGTGAGGCGACAGTGTTAACCACTACACCACCGTGCCGCTGATGGTCCTTTATCACAAGAAGACACTCCTTTATCACAAGAAGACACTCCTTTATCACAAGAAGACGGTCCAATGATCAAGTGAGAGAGTGTTCCAGTGTGTGTATGTGAGTGCTTGTGTGTGTGGGTACAACCCGTGCTATCTGCTGTGTGTGTGTGTGTGTGTGTGTGTGTGTGTGTGTGTGTGTGTGTGTGTGTGTGTGTGTGTGTGTGTGTGTGTGTGTGTGTGTGTGTGTGTGTGTGTGTGTGTGTGTGTGTGTGTGTGTGTGTGTGTGTGTGTGTGTGTGTGTGTGTGTGTGTGTGTGTGTGTGTGTGTGTGTGTGTGTGTGTGTGTGTGTGTGTGTGTAGGCGTGCACTGGAATAAATCAGAGACGTGAGTTTGAAGCAGGAGTGTGAGCCCTTAGGAGAACCTTGCCTGTCCTGTGTGTGTGTATCAATGTGTGTGTGTGTCACTATCAATGTGTGTGTACGTGTAGCAAGGCCCAGGATTGTGTTTGTGTTGTGTGTTTGAAGGGAACATGACAAGGGCCCCGAGCTGTTCTTCAACACCCTGCTGAAGCTGAGAGAGAGAGGCCTCCCCTTTCAACTCTCCGTCCTGGGGGAGACCTTCACCGACGTGCCAGGTACACACACACACACACACACACACACACACACACACACACACACACACACACACACACACACACACACGCGCGCGCGCGCGCGTTGGTTTCTCAAAGCGGAGACTGTGTTTGGTTGGAAACTCAAGGGTCTTAGAGGGGAGAGAGAGATAGAGACTTCTGCTGACTTCTGCTCACCTTTAAGAAGTTGTCCGGCTTATATCGCAGTTTATTGAACGTCTTTGCACCCGCGGTGGATGTAAATATTAGGCTTTTAAATGTTCTTAGTTATTAGATTAGATTAAGGGCTAAGGTCATCTGACACAGGGCCAATGCCCCCCCCCCGGGACACATTTTAATTGATAAAATACACTTTCCATTTTGCGAACTGATGATGCTATAATGACTTTGGGACACTCAAACGTATTTACAGTGCAGTGTTAAGTTAATTAATACACACTCGCCGCCATGGCTGGGAGCAAAAAAAAGAAGAAGAAGAAAAAAACAGTTACAGGAAACACACTCTCTTATATTGGGATGTAAACTTTTATAGTAGCATAAACAGATGGAAAGCCCCAGCCATAAATTTGGTCTCATATTTAGTAATTAGGTTTATGATTGCTCGGAAGGCAATCACATTAGGACGATTTTAATCTACTTTGATTTTCTTAATAGGGTCACACCGTATTGATTATGTTCACCCTCTTACCTGTTTTTTCTTTCCCCCTCCGTTTTCTTATTATGATGGTTTTTTTTCTTCTTTTCTTTTGAGTCGCGAATCATCAAGTCGAAAGATTATCCTTTCAAGGTTTTTTTTTCTGTCCTATTTGGAAAATTTGATGAAAATGTGGGTTTTCATGATTCTCTCTCTCTCTCTCTCTCTCTCTCTCTCTCTCTCTCTCTCTCTCTCTCTCTCTCTCTCTCTCTCTCTTTCTCTGGGAATGGACTGAATAGAGGACTTTCTCCTTAAACACTTGCCTCTCCAGACGACTTCCTCTGGCTCATCAGGCTTTTCTTCGGAGCTCATTATGAATCCAAAATGTCACGGCAGATGGCTCCCCAATGATACGCGTTGGACTTGGCGTTATTTCATTTATTTTTACTCTCCATTAAACCGAAAACTCCCTTAAATGGGATTCTAATTGGCTGTATGGCTGGCCTCGGTAATAACGTGTTCCCCTAAACCAAACGGTGTGCCTATTGGTCCTGACAAGGCCGGTCCTCTTGACATTTTGACTCCGAATCGGATGAGGACATATCAAATCGTGCCATTTCGATGGCGATCGTAAAATATCAAAACAAATGTATTTGTAAAGCCCGCAATCACACGTTAATGTCCCCATGGGCTGGACATGTCTTCTTTAAACAAGTCAAGAAGAAACATCAAAATAAATCAAAAATAATAAAACACATAATGAAACACTCCCAGACATACCCCAGCGAAGGTAAGGAAAAACTCACTAAAAACCTAGCAATAGGGAAAAAGCACCACAGGCAATGTGGAGGAGAGAAACCTTAGAAGTGCCGTTCAAGGGGTAATCCCCCTTCTTGGATGTCGGTCATAGTAGTGTTGCTAAGGAAGATCGATGGGTGTGGAATAAAACAGGCAAAATAGTTGGTATGTATGAACATATACGTGTAATAAATAAAACACATATATGTTCATGCAATAGCAACTGGGGTACATACGAAAAAAAATTAAAGATATAAATAGAAGCTAAGAACAGCAACAACAAGAGAGACAGCATAGGGAGGCCATCAGGATGCTCAATGACAATTAATAACACTATGTAACAAACCATCAAACACACTCACAGCACACACACCCACACGTACACACCCACTTTAAATGGACAACTCACTGTAGCACCCACTTTACACACTTTAGACACTAACACACTTTATATTTATATATTATATTATTGGCAACTCATTGCATATAGCCAAGCCTTGCACCTTACCTTACCACCACAAGGTGGCACCACAAGCTACCTCATCCCATTTACCTCATATCATGTATATTGTATTGTAACTACTCTGCATTGTATATTGTATGTATATTGTATATTGAAAATGTTTGTCTTGTTTACACTTGTACTTGACTTTCTATTTTTATACTTATTATACTTTTTATAATTATCAATTTTTACCTATAGCACACTCTCAGGAGCAAAACAGAAAGAAGCATTTCATACAAAAGTATCCTGTATTTCTGCATGACAACTAATAAAGAAACTTGAGAAACTTGAGATGAGCGCTAGTGTGATAATAGAATAAAGGCTAAAATGTCATGGCCTCCAACAAAGGATGGCTATAGCGTCAGCCATGTAGACGCCGCTGTGTCTTGCTTCCCTCGTCCTGCTCCAGGCATCTTCGCTGAGGCCAGAGGGCAACTGGCCGCCCACATCCTCCACTGGGGCTTCCTGGCCAGTAAGGACGACTACCTCCGAGTGCTGTGCCAAGCAGACGTGGTCGTCTCCACTGCCAAGCACGAGTTCTTTGGAGTGGCCATGTGAGTTCACCCACTTATTACCACCACTCCAGAGGTACTGGAAGAGAGACCAGGTTTGGTTTTTCGTCCGAGCGAAATGTGTTGGTGTTTCCAGTGCATCTCAGTGGAGAGAGACGTCAAATGTGCACACACGTGTATAACGTGTGTGTGTATAGACCATACATATAGTATAATATATGATGAAGAAGTCGTTATTCATTGCACACATTGACAATGTCGCCATGCAGCGACACACACACACACATGCGATGGGCACACACAGGAACGCACACATGCAATTTTTGGTTCGCCGATGAATATGTATGCACTCACACTGATGTGTGTGTATGTGCGCACACATACATACATACATACTGCACACACGCACACACACACACACACACACACACACACACACACACACACACACACACACACACACACACACACACACACACACACACACACCTGACAGTGGGCACCTCCATGTAGCAGGATAATTGAAATACTGTAGGTTCACAGAAGAGAGAGGGAGAGAAAGAGAGACACCAGGCTTCTGCACCTTGAGGGCCAAGAGTCCAAAGCATGTTAGGTGAACCATTGATCAGACGCGTATGCCTGGAAACCCCAACTTCAGTCACCTGTGCATTGCATTTGAAGGGGTTTCATCAGATCATGGCCAGAGTCAAGGTATACCAGAGATAGATGGAGAAGAAAGGTTATGTTCCATCTACAAAACCAGATCTAATGCTAGACTTACATAGGAGCTTAGGTTTCATCTTCAAAACCAGATCTAATGCTAGACTTACATAGGAGCTTAGGTTTCGTCTAAAAAACAGATATAATGCTAGACTTAGATAGGAGCTTAGGTTTCGTCTAAAAAAACAGATATAATGCTAGACTTACATAGGAGCTTAGGTTTTGTCTACAAAACCAGATATAATGCGGGCGGCTGGGTGGCGTAGCGGAGATTGCGCTCGTCACCAATGCAAGAGACTCCGGTCTCGAATCCTGGTGTCAGCATTGCCTGTGGCTTGTGCCAGTCGTCATACTATCTCAATTGACAGAGGTAGCGGGTGGAAGTCGATGGGTGGGGATTGGACGTTGTGGACAGCGACTCCTACAGGTCGGTTGGGTGACGCCTGCACAGCAGAGACAGGAAGTATCGGGGGCAGCGTGAGCCTCCCACGCGTTACTCCTCGCCACTGAGAGTCTGCGCTGTCTGGTGAAAAGATGCGACAGGCTGCCTCCTCGTGTACTGGAGGGGACACGTGATGCAAGGCTTCTATCCTCACCACAGCCGACCAGTGGGAGGCATAGTCTAGCAACGTTCAAGACAGGGGAGGGGAGAATTGGCAATACGAAATTGGGATGGGAGAAAAATAAGGAGAAAAAGTGGATACAAAAAAAAACAGATATAATGCTAGAATTACATCTGAGCTTAGGTTTCATCTACAAAACCAGATATTATGCTAGACTTACATAGGAGCTTAGGTTTCATCTACAAAACCAGATATTATGCTAGACTTACATAGGAGCTTAGGTTTAATTAGCAAAACCAGATCATACACTAGACTTACATAGGAGCTCAGAGTGTTTCTATAACACTAACATTAGTTTGCTCGCCTACAATTGACCAAATGTAATCGTGTCTGCTGACGCATTATCTTTTACATTTAGTTTGATGTGTTGGTATTACCGTGTCTGACGACATTGTTGTCCGTTGGTCTTCTTTATCCAAAACTCACACAATTACAGCTGGATTATGGTCATGTTCCCTCCATGCCACTTAACCAGAGAAGGGGGGGGGGGGGGATTTGTAGTTTGAAAACACAATGAACTACTGTACCACCAGTCACTGAAGGTGTTGCCAAAATCCACCTAAAAGGCGATCTTCAGGCTTAAGTAATATGTGTATGTGTGGTGTGTGTATGTGGGGTTTATACAGTAGAGGAGAGGAAAAACAAGCGAGGCTCCCACAAAAGCACACAGCAGAGGATCTCAGATCTGTGTGATAATGAAGTCATGTGCTAATTAAAGCGTTGCAAAAAGACTGTCCTTCTGAGTTTGAGCAGAGAGAGACGTCCCTTTGGGGGGGAGTCCTTTACAGTGATGTTTTCCTCATCCCTTTGATCCAAAACCTGAGGGATCTGAGACACACAGCCCACCCACCATGCTCTATTGATAGTCCGCTAACTGTGGTTGTGTGTGTGTGTGTGTGTGTGTGTATGTATGTGTGTGAATGCATATGTGTGTGTTGCACATGTGTTTTTTTTTTATACCATCCACATACAGTATACACACAGGAACAAGCACATTGCATGGGTCAATATCAACATGGGTTCCCCTCTGAGAGACTCACTCAGGTAGAGGAGCAGTGAATATCGCTGCAGCCTCAAAACTGGCTTTGACAATATGTGTCACAGAAAACGAATTGATCGGTCACCATTAGCGAAAATCGAATCAAATCGAATCGTGACCTTATTAAAATCGAAAGCCAAATTGCTATCGAGCTTGAATGGCAGCTGCTGTTTGATGTGAAGAGTGCACATGACAGAAAGGTAAAAGCTTGTGATTTAAAAAGTTTAAATCCTAAAATCGCATCAAATCGTGAAAGTCAAATCGAACCGTGGATCTGGAGAATCATGACATGGCCCTACTTTGAGGGCGCGTTCACACCTACCCTGTTTGGTCCACTTTAAGTGGACCATGGTCCCTTTAAGTGGACCATGGTCCCTTTAGATCAATAGTCCGTTTGGTTTGTACAGGTATGAACGCAAACCGAACTATAATGAGGACCAAACAACCGAACCATGGTCCTCTTCAAAAGTTGGGACTCGGTTCGTTTCAAAGTGGACCATGGTTCGTTTGCTGTTGGTGTGAACGCAAAACGAACTTTATATAGTATCTAATCTAGAGCAAATAAGTGACAGGTGCCTAGTGGCGGCGGTCGCGCGACCCAACTTGACAGCGCCAAGTGACAGCTTGCGCGCGACCCAACTCAAATGAATGACAGGCGCGCGGACAGTCTCTCTGTTCCTCTCTCTCTCTCTCTACCTCTCTCTCTCTCTGCCTCTCTCTCTCTTCCTCTCTCTGTCTCTCTAGACTGGCGCCGTGCGCGGACAGTCTCTCTCTCTCTCTCTCTCTCTCTCTCTCTCTCTCTGCCTCTCTCTCTCTCTGCCTCTCTCTCTCTTCCTCTCTCTGTCTCTCTAGACTGGCGCCGCGCACGGACAGTCTCTCTCTTCCTCTCTCTGTCTCTCTAGACTAGTCGTCTCTCTCTCTATATCTCTACTCTCTAGTCGACTTGCGCCACGCTCGTAATGACAGTATCTCTCTGCTTTATCACAAGAGACGCTGTTGGCAACTGTTTACGTTTGTGAGTGCTAGTCCAATAGATGAACGACTTGGCGACAGCATGTCCTTTGTTTACTAATTAGATCCGCACCAAACAGGGTAGTGTGAACGCAGACCAAAATCAAACAATGTATCATTTTCACATTTGGTCCACCAGAAAGTCCGGACTATCCACGGATAGTCCGGACCAGTGATGCCACTAACGCGTTCTGTAATCTGATTACTTTTCCCCGAAAATAGTAATCTAATGCGTTAATCTTTACAAGCCAGTAATCTGATTGCAGTTACTTGTCCAAGTGGCTGTGCGTTACTATTTCGTTACTATCTCATCATAATGGAGGCGGAATGCAGTATTTTCTTTCGTTTTCGACAGTCAAATATACGTTTGGAGAGCTTTTCCTAGTATTGGGCAGTGACGTCACAGCACGCAACCTCGCGTGTTGATCCATGCTGGTGGGCGCGGCTGTTATTGTTATTATCAGGCTGACCTAAACTGCGAGCTAGCAGGGAGACGCTCGCGCTGGTAACGCTTTCTTGCACTGGAAGTTCACTAGTCTACTTAACGTTTGTGTCAGCTAAGCCGGGTGAAAAAAACATTCACTTTGCGGAGGAAACAAAATACTGTCTACCGCATATGGAATATACAGCACAGCACGACCATCGACTTCTACAGGACTCGGAGCGTCGGAGGTGCACCAGCCAAACAGTATGTTCCACCTTTGAGTTAAACATCTTTTGCATTGCACTATTCATGAACATGGAACACCATACTGCAGTATGTAGGTTGTCAGTACAGCTACATATCAGCCTACATGTGGTGTTATTGACCATTTATCTTTTGTGAAATCTATAGATCTATAGATTGATTGATTGATTGAAAAGTTTATTAACAGATTGCAGAATGGGTACAGTACAGTACAGCTCAATACATACAATTGTTAAGGGGATGCAGACCAGAGAAAGACTTTCGTCTTGTTTACATCAGGGTCCCCCATTTTCAATTCATCATAACGACACACACGACATAGAGATAGACAGTACTGCTACATCTATACATTTATGACATACCAGATTTGCAAATACAGTACTGTTTGTGATACAAAAAGTGTCCAGAAAAGAGTGTATCATCTTCATCAGTCTCCTCCCTCCCTCTGTCCATGCATTCATTTGGGGGCATTTGAGTGGCTCAGTGTTCTGGGGTGCATTTCAAAAGTGTCTCATGACCCCTCGTCACCAGGATTGGTAGGGTTACTCTATTTAAATGTATTCCGTTACAATTACAAATGACCTGTTGAAAAATACATTCAGTCCTGCAAATTTTGCATAAAACGCCTGTTGATTGCATACCCAAAGTAAATTGAAAGCTATTCTTGAACCATTTATAGCACATACCTGAGTCTGGCCTCTTTTGAAAGGAAACATTCTGAATTTTCTAATAGTTTGATTGATTGATTGAAAACTTTATTAACAGATTGCAGAATGGGTACAGTACAGTACAGCTCAATACATACAATTGTTAAGGGGATGCAGAACAGAGAAAGACTTTCGTCTTGTTTACATCAGGGTCCCCCATTTTCAATTAATCGTAACATATATGACATACATGACATACAGATAGACAGTACTGCTACATCTATACATTTATGACATACCAGATTTGCAATTACAGTACTGTTTGTGATACAAAAAGAGTCCAGAAAGATAGGCCTACATGCCCTATTAGTACATTTTACTCAAACTGAGTACATTTTACTCAATTTTTTTTGTCATTCTTATGTTGTGGCAGCAGCAGGGGGGACGACTTCGTAACCTAGTTACTTTCAAAGTAACTAAGTTACTCTGATAATCAAGTAATCAGTAAAGTAACTAAGATTACTTTTTAAAGGAGTAATCAGTAATCAGTAATCAGATTACTTTTACAAGTAATCTGTGGCATCACTGGTCCGGACTATCCCCGGACTTTCAGGTGTGAACACACCCTGAATATATATATTTTTCCCCCATTGTTCTTCTCTTAACAGATATCTCCTTTTATTTTCATAACTGCTGCTGTAGTCGTTACACTATAGCCCTATTCCTCACTTGAAAGAGTAAACAATTAAGACCAAGAGAGCAGCTTCAACAAAAAGAACAGTCCACTATTACCGACTGAGGTGTCACTGATGCGTTTCATCCTCATTATTGTTGAATTTGGTCTAATCTGATTAATTATGGGCAGGCAATGTGAGCAGACGCCTATTCATGCCCTGCAGTGAAGAAGTAATTTAGCCCAGCGAAATTATCAGCTAATTATATTTGAGATGAAAAGCCTGATAACCATTTGCACGCTTACACATTACACCACTGGAACGGAACTGACCTTAATAATCACTTTCTAGACTCTGCAGTTGGCGAGCAAGAGGGTTATCATCTCGCCATACCTTGAAATTAGCTCTGATTACCATTGCTTTTCTTAGGAATGCCATTTGTTTTAGAAAGCGTGGGTTCAGGGCGGCTGGGTGGCGCAGCGGACATTGCGCTAGTCACCAACGCAAGAGACACCGGTATCGAATCCGGCTGTCAGCGTTGCCTCTGGCTTGGGCCGGCCGTCATACTGACTCAATTAGCAGAGTTAGCGGGTGGAAGCCGATGGGTGGCAATCTGGACATTGTGGACAGCGACTCCTACAGGTCGGTTGGGGGACGCCTGCACAGCAGAGACAGGAAATGGCGGGGGTAGTGTGAGCCTCTCACACGTTACACCTCACCAATGAGAGTCCGCGCTGGCAGGTGAAAAGATGTGACAGGCTGCCTCCACATGTATCGGAGGGGACATGTGATGCAAGGCTTCTATCCTCCCTACAACCGGCCAGTGGGGGGCATATGCGAGCAACGTTCAAGACAAGGGAGGGGAGAATTGGCATGTCGAAATTGGGATGGGAGAAAAATTGAAAAAGAGGAGAAAAAAGTGGATAAAAAAGAAAGAAAGCATGGGTTCCTTTTTCGTGTAACTCATCCAACAAACATTTGTATACCGGCATGACTTCTGGTTTTCCTTTGTAAATCGGTGGATGTTAGTGTGGCTTAGCACGGCGGCAACTCATTGCACCGATACATGTCCATTTGTCCATCAATTTAGCGGTGTGAAATTACAGCGGTGGAAACGAATGTGGTGTTTAAATATGCATGTCTCCAGCATGAGAAATGATGCTCCAGAGTGATGGCAAGGAGTGAGATTGAAAAGTCATAGAATATTAATGAACATTCTACAAAATATTTAAATAGGACTGGTATCTACGGTGGTCAGCAGGGTTCAAATAAGTTGAATCGGTTTGTAACGGGGGGGGGGGGGGGGAATGCATGTGGAACTTTGCCGTTCTTATCAACTTATTACATGTAACAATGAAGCGATGGGTTCTGAGGATGTGGCTAATGGTATTTGGAACAGTCGTGCCCGCTGGCTGACATCGAAGGCACCATAAATGAGGTGCTTTTCTTCTGGTCTCTTGTAAGCAGGAGATGACTTGCACCGCAGTGCTGGGAAATGCCCCTATGGATGCTTTATTTTCTCTGGATTCCTAGTCAGTTATAGTCTGTAAGGGACTTCATTTAGTCTGAACTGTTCATGAAAAGAAACCAATGTCAACAGACACACAATGGCCCCCATTTTGACAAGCGAGGCCGTTCAGCTCAGGCAATTATTAGCATAGGATAATGTCCTATTTTAGGGACAGAGCGAGCAACATCTTTCTATCTTTGCCAATGTGAGACATTTTCTGCAAATGGGTTTTGGCTGCTGTCTGTTACACTGCCCTAACTGGAAGCCAGAGTATTTCATTATGCTTGCAGTATTTGTACGGCCGCTCCGTTAAAGGAACACGGCAACATTTTGGGAAATTAGCTTACCGTCTTCTCCAGAGAGAGACAAGGCGATAGATACCAGTTTCCTCTCTGTGCGTTCAGGAGAAAGCTATCTGGCTGCACGTTAGCCTAGCTTAGCACAATGAATGGAAGCGGACATGACCGGTTAGCCTTTGGGAGAGGTGTTAGTTGGACAATGCCTAGGCTAACCGGCCATGTCCGCTTCCATTCATTGTGCTAAGCTAGGCTAACGTGCAGCCAGATAGCTTTCTACTGAACGCACAGAGAGGAAACTGGTATCTATCTTCTTGTCTCGCTCTGGAGAAGACAGCAAGCTAATTTCCCAAAATGTTGCTGTGTTCCTTTAACGTGTTTCAGCCACTGACTGTGCCTTTTTGATGCAATATAGGTTAGAAGCTGTCCATTGTGGCTGCTATCCTCTATGTCCCAAGGCGTTGGTGTATCCAGAAATATTTCCAGGTAATGTCAATTATCACTTGACACGCAGCAGTCAAATGCATCACTCAGCCCTCGTGAGTCATTTAAATATGCATGGCTCGACGGCCTCAAAAGGTGATATATTCCTCTAAAATGTTGAGAGGGAAAAGCCTGCCAATGGATTCCCTTTGTAAAGGAACACAGTTGTACAGCTTCGACGAGAAGACAAGGAATATTGGCCTAATTTACCTGCTTCTTAAGTCCATAGCTGGCTTCTTCCTTCAATTAGATTTGCATAAATAATGTGAATCCTTAAAAGGACTACGGGTTCAATTATGTAAAACATGTCCCAGTTCAGTGTAATATGTGTTTTAATTATACAAGTGAGCAGTACCTAGCTTTGTGCTTTGAGGTTTTATGTTTCATTAAAGATGTGTGTGTATAATATATATTTTCATCTTTCTTCCCCCCCACCCACCACCGCCTGCTCCTTTCCAGCGGAGTATCTTTATTCGACACCTGAACAGCTGTGCAATAGACTGCAGGCACTGTGCAGGAGGCCAGACGTGGCGAGGAGACATCACGTTAAGGTGATTAACTCTCTTTTGACATAACAGGAAC
This sequence comes from Notolepis coatsorum, assembly GCF_963971535.1. Taxonomy (NCBI): domain Eukaryota; kingdom Metazoa; phylum Chordata; class Actinopteri; order Aulopiformes; family Paralepididae; genus Notolepis; species Notolepis coatsorum. The sequence goes on from NC_140169.1 coordinate 176,379,548, forward strand.
GGGGATTAAAACATGCACGTCGTGGTTCAGTGAGTCGATGTGACTCACACACACTGCTGCCGTCGTCGCCGTCCTCCTCCTCCTCCTCTTCTTCTTTCAGTGTCTTTGGCCTCCCTGTCTGAGTGTCTCGTGTCTGCTCTAGGTCGACACCACCACCTACTCCTGGGCCACGCTGAAGGAAGGCTTCAGGAGTCTGCTGGCAGGCCGCACGGACCACCATCCCTGACAGGGGCCGGGGGCTGGAAGTCAGGCAGGCAGACTCCTAGGAGCTCAGAAGTGGGCACGCTTACTTCACTCCATTAGTGGCAGGAGCGCGATGGATTTAGAGGTTGACGGAAAAGTCTGCCCGAAGGAGTTTCTGGGGGCAGTCGTCATGGGTTGACACGGAGCCACGGGCCACAAACCTGTGGTGGCTTCCCAGACAGAGCGTCCCGGGCACCTCTCTTCATACCAAATCAAAGCCAGCCTCCCCCCCCCCCCCGCCCACCCCGGTCCCGTGTTCTGGAGACATTGTGTCGGGACCCGTAAAAACGTCCACCCTATCTTCACGTGTGAGAGGGACTCCCTTTTATGTGCGTGTGGTTTGAGGGGGGAGGAAAAAAATACAAAGAAGAATGAGGAAAACGTGTATGCTTTCATGTTTCCCATAGGCGGTGCCACCTCATATATCCGGTTGTATCCATTTTTATCCTTTGTACTGGAGGACGTAAGCCTGGAATTCTGCCTCTTATTTTTCTTTTTTTTCTTCCACCACTCCGACAGAGCGGCAGCCAAGTTGTGGCTTGACGTGCTATTCTCTGCCTTCTCCACCTGGGCTGCCAGGTCTGGAGCCAGAACTGGAATGTGAGTTTTTTCGAAAGTGCCTGACCAGACTTTCGAGACCCTCGGAGAGAGAGAGAGGTCTACTGGTGAAGTGGTTATTGTTAAGGAGGGGTTGTTGACCTTAGAACCCCCCCCCCCCCCCCCCCTTACAGTTTTCTTTTTTTAAGTATGTGTTTTTAAGATTTTTCTTTTTATGAAAGACATCTGGTATTCATATTGTACAGCAATTATATATTGTCTTCCAGTAGTGATGTTTTTAGATGCAAAGCACCTCATAGACCAGCAATGTCAGTCAGTCAGTCAGTCAGTCAGTCAGTCAGTCAGTCAGTCAGTCAGTCAGTCAGTCAGTCAGTCAGTCAGTCAGTCAGTCAGTCAGTCAGTCAGTCAGTCACTCACTCACTCACTCACTCACTCACTCACTCACTCACTCACTCACTCACTCACTCACTCACTCACTCACTCACTCACTCACTCACTCACTCACTCACTCACTCACTCACGGTTAGCCTTTCTGCCCCTAGTGGAGGCTCACTTGCATTGCAAGATGTGTACAACCGCTTCACATCTATAACATATATATAATTCACAAACGTTGACAAATAAAGTTTTTCATTTATACAAAATGGCCACCGTGTTTACGATTTTTCTTTGAAGGCATTGGTGGAAACGATGAAGGTGAGTTTAATGGCACAGTGGTTCGTTGGACAGATTTGAGATGGTAGAATAACAATGGAGGAGGACGTTTTTGAGCCGTCTTCGTCTCTGTGGGACGGGGGGGAAGGCAACGTGCCGGTAGTTCCGGAGCTGGCGGAGTAAGAACGTTCTCCAGAATTGAAACGACAGATTTTTGCGTTTGCATGGTTCGAGAAGGTAACCTCCGACGTCTGTTTTCGTTACGGTGAGATTGTAAGTTGGGAGGAAAAAAACTAGCGAAGAAAAAGAAAACAATGATTTTAAATAAACGTTAGGACTGCCTTAGTGTCCGGATCCTCAGCTTTTCATCGTTCTACCTTTTCTGAGCATGTCCCCCCTGAGTCCCTCACAGCAACCCCGATTCACTGCCTCTGCATGTCTCCTTGATGTTTTTATGGTGTAAAATTCAGGCCAGGAAAAAACTGACTTAGTCAAACACAGTGGCTTATATACACTAGAGGAGGAGAGGGAGATTCCAGAATGGAGATAGTGTTTTTGAATTTGAGGCATCCGTTATGCATGTGTGTGTGTGTGTGTTGGAGGGGCTTAGTCTGGGGGACTGGAGGGGTGCCCATCTTGGTTATTAATGGACTTGGAGGTACAGTAACACGGGCCTCAGGGTGTAGCATCAAACTGTCCACCCACACGACTGGGTGCGACACTCGGCTGTAGCCTGGGGCCTACCAACCCACAGCCCCCATCCCCATGCATTTTACATTCTCACTGATGATAGAAAAGGAAGAGGGGGTGGATGCATTTGGGAGGGGCTTTGGGGAGCTCTCTCCCTCTCCTACTTCCTTCTGACTGCCTCCCTCCGACCTGCCTTACCCCCACCCGACACCACCACCACCTTTAGCTTCCATGGAGAACATAGGGCTTTGTACACAGTTATTAATTGGTTGGAAGAATCATCCCATTGTCCCGACCAGGTCTTATTGGGTGTGTTTGTACATCCGACCTTATGCCACATTAAAAAACCAGAGCACTAGGGCCGTACATTTTTATAGGGACTGCTTCATTAGAAAGGCCAGGACATCAGGGCGGGAGAGGAATGGAGGTCTCAGTCTGGTGAGCCACCAAGACGCCACAATTAAAGTCCTTTCTCTGCTGTAATAGCGCAGAAGGACCTCTTTATATGAAACATCACTGCCAATGTCGATAACTCACTCATTCAGTAACTCAGTCACGTTTAGCCACTATGCCCCTAGTTGTGGCTCACTGGAATTTATGTATTTAAATCAAAGGGGCTTATTCCTAAGTCCACATATGGGACCAGGCACGGAGAATAGGGTCTTGTTGAGCAGTCTTCAATTATATATTTTTTTTACGTTATATGAAAGTACAGGTTCTTACCTTCAAAATAAGCCATCACTTCGGGCGGATACTTTTAAATCTATGTCTTATTAACAAAGATGATAACACAATAGCCCGTTTTGAGCTACAGAGCTTCAAAGGGGCTGTTGGCTGTTGACCAGTGATGCCACAGATTACTTGTAAAAGTAATCTGATTACTGATTACTCCTTTAAAAAGTAATCTTAGTTACTTTACTGATTACTTGATTATCAGAGTAACTTAGTTACTTTGAAAGTAACTAGGTTACGAAGTCGTCCCCCCTGCTGCTGCCACAACATAAGAATGACAAAAAAAAATGAGTAAAATGTACTCAGTTTGAGTAAAATGTACTAATAGGGCAGGTAGGCCTATCTATATCTATATCTAGACACTGAGGTGTCTGTATACGTATATGTGTGTGTGGATATGGATATGGTGCGTCTGTCTATGTCTGGGTCTCTTAATATGTCATGATGTGCTCTGTCCTTGTGTCCATGACTGTATTGTGACCTGTATCCCTACTATGTCTATGTGCTTTTGTTGTGTTTTTATTCTAATGTATTTATCTTGATTTTATTCTGTTTTTATTGCTAACCTTTTTTTTACACAGGATTTTAGCCTGTACCTTCTGGCAGGGGGACTACCAATGGAAATTAGCCTTTTGGCTAAAATTGGGTGCATTTACATTTGTAAAATGTTTTATTAATGTACACTGTCCCCCTTGAACAAATAAAGTAAACCTAAACCTAACCTAAACCTATAGATCTATAGATTTCACAAAAGATAAATGGTCAATAACACCACATGTAGGCTGATATGTAGCCTACCTTTGAGGCCTGCCCCATTCAGATATGGTTCTAATGTTCCTAGTGAAACAGGGGAGAGGGGTGAGTAAACCAGTGATTATATCTCAGTAACAGAATCTTCTCAAACCTCTTGTCAGAAAGTCTGTTCCTTCTGCTACTGACAACCTACATACTGCAGTATGGTGTTCCATGTTCATGAATAGTGCAATGCAAAAGATGTTTAACTCAAAGGTGGAACATACTGTTTGGCTGGTGCAGCTCCGAGTCCTGTAGAAGTCGATGGTCGTGCTGTGCTGTATATTCCATATGCGGTAGACAGTATTTTGTTTCCTCCGCAAAGTGAATGTTTTTTTCACCCGGCTTAGCTGACACAAACGTTAAGTAGACTAGTGAACTTCCAGTGCAAGAAAGCGTTACCAGCGCGAGCGTCTCCCTGCTAGCTCGCTATGTTTTGGTCAGCCTGATAATAACAATAACAGCCGCGCCCACCAGCATGGCTCAACACGCGAGGTTGCGTGCTGTGACGTCACTCCCCAATACAAGGAAAAGCTCTCCAAAAGTATATTTGACTGTCGCAAACGAAAGAAAATACTGCATTCCGCCTGCATTATGATGAGATAGTAACGAAATAGTAACGCACAGCCACTTGGACAAGTAACTGCAATCAGATTACTGGCTTGTAAAGATTAACGCGTTAGATTACTATTTTCGGGGAAAAGTAATCAGATTACAATAACGTGTTACTTAGTAACGCGTTAGTGGCATCACTGCTGTTGACTGTTCTCTTAAGATGCATGCAGAACTACAAATACCCACTGGCCTTTTCCACCTAACCCCTACACCCACCTAACACCTTTAGGGCGGAAGTTACCATAGCTCAGCGTATGTACACTCTATGTGTTCGGGAGACTCAGGTGCATAAAAACCTGATTATAATCATGTCTCTACCACAACCACAGCCCGAGCTGTGAGTGAATTACACGAAGGGGACTATTCTACAAAAAAGAGTGAAGTGCGGGCGGAAGTGGCCATTTTTCAAAGTAAAATACACGGAAGACTAATGACAATAAAATACATTTCCTTTTAAACATGTTTATTCTTTCTTTGCAGCCCGGTACCAAATGATCCACGACCAGGTACGGGTCCGCAACCCAATGGTTGGGGACCTCTGCTATTAGGGATGGGTACCTTTCACATTTGAACCGATACGGTACCGGTACCTGTGAATCGATACCGGTACCCAACGGTACCTTTTTTCTGTACTTTAGTCGCAAGAAATTTTATTTACCTACCTCAGCCGTGAAAAAAAAAATCCAAACTTCAAATAACTACAATTTCGACAGTTTTCGGCTTGCCATTGCTCCGACTGCTTTGTTGTTGAATCAAGTAAAATCCTAGGTAAGCATATATTGTACGTGTGAATGTTGACATGAAAAGAAAAAAGGTAAAAAAAAAAGAAAAGTAAAAAAATATATATATGTTTTTTTAAATTAAAATTTTTTTTTCTGTATCTCACTTGAATCGATACTCAGTAGTACCGACGTGTTTCGGTTCGGTACCTCTTGGTACCTTTGGGCTGAAAATAACGTTAGTGTCCTCTTACTGTGCGTCAAAGAGACTGGCGTTGAAATATCCCAAGTATAGGATGTCGATCGCCTAGGTCCATTTCCGGTTTGTATGTCGCAATAAACGGCGAAATCATATCGATTATTAGGTTTATAAAGCGATCCATTATGTACATAATGTCTGTCGGGAGTCATGCAACAATGTCTGACGGCCGGATGAATTTAATCGACGCACATCGGCCACTTCTTGTTGTTCGAGTGTAACTCGCCCGACCATCCACCAGGCAGCGGTATTGAGCCGTCGTTGCCGTCACCTATAGGGTCCAGCTGCAGCGTCGGAGGTGTATATATGAATTATGAATGCCATGGCGAAAAAATGAAATATTGATCTCAATAACGCTGTACAGCGAGATCTGGCGGTCAAAGCATGGCGGGCAATAACGCTTTAAAGCGTTTCCGGCGGTGGATGTGTTAATAACAAGACGGCATAGACTGTGCCGGGTCACATATGATTAATAAATTGTGAATAAGGGTCAAATTGTTATCAGTCACATGTAGCTTAAATGAAAAGGCTGTGGTGAGTTCTGATCTGAAAAGGAAGAGTTATTGCTTGACCCCCAGAAGTGCTGCTTGCAGCGTGGTGGAAACCCGCGGTATGGCTGCTTGCAGTGTTCCCGAGAACTGCTCCTCCGATCAACTTACGATCCACTCGACACTGCACTCCCTTGTGTCCACAGCAATATATGTCAAGTGTGAAGTCAATCGGATGATCGGTTCTCGAGATATGCATAGGACAGACGCACTATAGTGCCACCATCTGGCCAAATGGCACCAAATTTGACACTGCACTCCCCTGCATCCTCAGCAATACACCTGTCGAGCATGGCGTTAATTGGATGAAAAGTTCTTGAGATAGCCTGCCTATGTGATCGATAAAAACTTGAACTTGAATTCCATCACGCCTGAGCTCACAAATAGGCATACATCTAGCCTACATCTATAAACGTCACACAAGCAAATTAGCCTATACGAGTGTCTTAATGTGCAGCAAGCATTAGAAATAGCTAGTTGAAATGGCCTGAACAAGATTGCAATCAAATCAAAGTTTGGATTTAGCCTGATAGTCATTCATCTTTTCTGAAGCAGGCACTGTCATGCAAAATCAGCTGAAAAACGTGCACTGAAAAGTTACAGTATGTTGATTATTTGTATGACAAAGTCAGAGTCAACCTTTGCAAAACGTTTTATTTTATTAATTGAAAACAGCATTGATATTACGTAAAAGCAAACTGGCAATAGAAAAGATGTTCAAAATCGAGTTCCCATAACCCTTTCACTGCCGCACTACCAAAGCGGTTAACCCTTTCACTGCGGTGACACACAGAAGGTTAACCCTTTCACTGCCACGCGGCAGCCGGTTAACCCTTTCACTGCCACATGACAGGCGACCGTCGGTTGTGTGGTAGTAAAGGGTTAACCTGTCGTGTGGCAGTGAAAGGGTTAAAAACGCTAATGCTGTTAAATAAAAATATACAGTGGAGGTTAAAATAAGAATATGACTTGGCCTGAAAAAAAGTTCAGTCAGGAGATAATTTTTTTGCTTTATTCCCTGCAAGCACGCAGAGATTCCTTCTTTTATAGTTAGACTAGTGCAGTTCCCATTCGCAACTGGGCAATTGCTTCGCCCCCAGAAGTGCTACTTGCAGAATTGCATTCAAAACGTTCCCATCTGGAGCACATACCCATGCGTTACATGTGCCCATTCGGAACAGGCCAATTGCCTGGCCCCCGGAAGTGCTGCTTGCAGCGTTTGTCGAGAACCACGGTATCGCTGCTTGCAACGTTCTCTAGAACCGTGTATCCAATCAACTTTACAATCTGCACACACTTGGGCCCTCAGCAATACACGCACCCAAGTGTGAAGTCGATCGGATGAACAGTCCTCGAGATATGCAAAGGACAGACGGGAGCATTATGGCACCAAATTTGGCACTGCACGCCCCTGGGTCCTCGGCAACACACACGGCAAGCATGAAGGCGATCGGATGAACGGTTATTGAGATATACCTGCCTCAGATGGACACGCGGAGATTCCTTCCTTTATAGTTAGATGGTAATAGATAGGTCTCTGCATTTGTTGAATATTGTAGCCGTGTTTCTTTACTCCGAGAGAGGGAGATAGAGAGGGAGAGAGACACAGACAGACAGACAGACAGACAGACAGACAGACAGACAGACAGACAGACAGACAGACAGACAGACAGACAGACAGACAGACAGACAGACAGACAGACAGACAGACAGACAGACAGACAGACAGACAGACAGACAGACAGACACAGACAGACATGTGGCTGCCACCTGGTGATTCACGCTCTACCTGGCGCACCGTTCTGGTCGTTGCAGATTTCACACTAAACTTAACAGCGTATCTGCCTACTGTCCGATCCATGCGGATACCCTCTCACGTTCAGTATTCAGCCTCACACTTGGCCGAAGAGAAGCCCAATGTGCACCCATCAATATCATGAGCGAAAAGGACACTGAGCACGGCAAGACACATCACGGCCATTTACCGCTAACGCACATTCTCTCCGGGAATGCAGGGAAATGGCATCCCGTGTTTAAACACTGTGAGGAATTTTCGCCCCGTGGTTATTCTCTTCCACCTGGTAGGCAGAGAAAGGAAAGCGGCAGCATTAATGCGATTCCTCTCGCACTGAAGCAAAGTGTGTCAGAGCCACTCTGGTCCCTCACGCGTGCCGCACGGCAGCGCAAGCCTCGAAACAACACGCCGTTTGTTGACAGTACCAGAGCACTATGTAAATCAAGCCCACCGCTCCACATGCACACGATTGTAAACACGCACTATTGTGCAAATAGTCTTATTAACTGCAAGGGATAGTATTGGCAAGCCGTTCCACAAAGAATTCCTCCTTTTCAATTTGAGGGACAAAAAAAACATATCACAATGGAGACTTGGATGGATTTGGTCAACGTTGAATTAATTGAAGATATCTTATTTGCAATGTAATTTCTCACATTTTAGTTTTTATAGTTGTACCATTATGACATTTTGAATTTGTACCACAGTGACATTTGAATTACCTTTTTTCTCATGCTTCATTTCAGACCTAATGTTTAAAATACTAACCTGCACTTATGACACTGTGAGCCGCAAAGTGGCATTGATTGGACATTGTGAATGGAGGCACAGGCGAGGGGTCCAGAGCCGCTCGCATCACGCCGTGCTCCACGACCGTCGCGCCATGCTCCGTGATTACATTCACATTATCCACATTTACTTTCAGGTTGATTCCTTTATTCAATCACGACTCTTCTGAGAATTCCCCCCTCTCACCGTTAATTCATCGAGTTACCCTTCCGTCTTCACCTGATCAATGTTGTGTTCTGATGGGTCACCTACGACGCCAAATAGATCCATCCTTCGCTATGTTACGGACGGAGAGGCAAAGTGATGCTGGGGATACACGTGTCGACGCGTTGGATATCCAAACAGGGTTTGGTGTGTCCTGAACTGAAACGCATACAGATGTGTTCAGAAATGGCACACGCTGTGTTGCGATTAACACACTGTATGTTGCTTTTCAACACACCAGTAACACATCTGTGTTTTTGTTTAGTTGAGGACAACACGTCCTGTGTTATCTTAACACAGCCTTTTTGAGTGTAAGCAAATAGTTTTACAGGTAATGTTGAATGTGTCTTACCCTTCCACTATATACAGGCTGTTGGTGTTATAGTCCTAGATATTATAATTAATATATTTCACTGTGTGTGTGTGTGTGGGGGGGGGGGGTGCTGTGAGGTCTGTTGGGGTTTTAAGTACCAATCTACAATCTAACGTAAAACAGAAGGCCATTCACCCAGAAATAGAAATCAACACATATGGCCAAAATGATCTGTACCGGGGCCAATATGACGCTTGCAGATGCTGCCCTCCCACAGACCATGTACAGAAAACATGCTGCCGATTTGGACGTATTTGTTGTTTTTATTTTAAGTGGGTCAACACAGTACCGCGGGTTTGTCGATTGCCAAGATGATGTAAAAAAAATAAAAAGGAACATTAAGGAAAATGTGTCCGCCATGAACTCCGGGGTAAACGCGAGAGTCTCCCCTCGTCTATTTTGAGCCATAATGATTTCATAGTCGGGTACGGAAAGGCAGCTGTGTGAAATGAAGCAATTATTTAATTCAAGCACAGTGAGAGTGTGAGACTGTAGCAGCGAGTACACTCAGTGAGAGTGTCGCCACGGCGACTGTAGCGACTCAAGTAGGGCTAGACCCGCGTACTGGGGGCGGTGATGGCCTAACGTCGGAGATCAACCTCTCAGATTGGATATCGGCCCCGTCAGTGTTGTCCGTTTCTTGATCTGATTGCCTTTTTCTTTCTTTTTTTTTTACCATAGACAGCAGATTTCTGTACACTTTTAATATAGTATTTTATTTATTCACACCCTCTACACTCAGAAGTGAGAGAATTATATGGTATATGTTAATTTTTACAACTGAAAAAACGAACTGTCCTTCACTACAAAGCTACCATTATACTACTACTACTATTATTATTATTATTATTATTATTATTATTATTATTATTATTATTATTATTATTATTATTATTATTATTATTATTATTTCCCCAAGGGGATTAATAAAGGAACACTTGACTTGACCGAACGGTTACTGTTACACTGTTGTTTACAGAGACGGGCCTGAAAAAGAAAGTCTTCTGGGTTTTACTTGAAAAAATTATTTTGTTTTATTTCACAACCACATAACATAATAAATAATAATTCATAAGAATGACACGCATAGTACACATACCGGTAAACCTTTTTCTCAAACTCAAACGGCAGGCTCTGTGAACGGAAACCCATCCCACTGACCCGACACTGCACCGCACTAGTGCCCCTTGGGACGGGTCGCGAACCCTACACTTGGAAGTGGAGTGATGTCTATCTCAAACCCATGATCGCTCCACCTATGCCCTCTTGTTCCTCTGTGTGGAGCGGCCCTCGGCTCGGGGGGGGGGGGCACCCACAACAGACCTATGTTGCGACCTAACGACGCCGTAAACCTCCCATAACAATGCAGTCAGTCTCCGAGTCGCAAAATGCCACCCCACTCATAAAGGGTTTATAGCCGAGTCCATAAAACACTGAATGCATTAAACCCTTTCATTGGCCTGTTAATGGACGTTGCTTTGAACAGTTGGTGTTGTGTGTACTGTAGCCTATGTGCTATGTGTGTACTGTTGTGTGCTGTGTGTGTGTGTTTGTGTGTGCGTGCATGTGTGTTTAATATTTGATACCTCAGGGCTGTAGAATTGTTTACTTTAAACGTGTCACTCAGAACCACTTTCCCGCTGTTTTGACGACTATGGTACAGTCTGAAAAAATCCCCACTGAGGTTTTATCTTGGAAACCATGAGGTTTAGGTTGTTCGCCCCACCCTTCATTTAGTTAATTTACCATGCAGTTGTTTTCTCGGTGCCTCCTAGAGGCTGATAAGCGCGCCCACATTGCTATCTGCATTTAAACGTTTTACTGTGTGTTTTATCCCGGAGGCTGCCATTAAGTTTAGGAAGGTTTTATGTAGCAACCAGGAGCAGCCTATGGTATTGAGGTGTTAGGTATTAACCAGCAGCAGCCTATGGTATTGAGGTCTTAGGTAGTAACTATAGCAGCCTATGGTATTGAGGTTGTAGGTAGTAACTATAGCAGCCTATGGTATTGAGGTTGTAGGTAGTAACTATAGCAGCCTATGGTATTGAGGTTTTAGGTAGTAACCAGCAGCAGCCTATGGTATTTAGGTTGTAGGTAGTAACTATAGCAGCATATGGTATTGAGGTGTTAGGTAGTAACTACCAGCAGCCTATGGTATTGAGGTTGTAGGTAGTAACTATAGCAGCCTATGTTATTGAGGTGTTAGGTAGTAACTACCAGCAGCCTATGGTATTGAGGTTGTAGGTAGTAACTATAGCAGCCTATGTTATTGAGGTGTTAGGTAGTAACTATAGCAGCCTATGGTATTGAGGTTTTAGGTAGTAACTATAGCAGCCTATGGTAGTATGGTATTGAGGTTGTAGGTAGTAACTATAGCAGCCTATGGTATTGAGGTTGTAGGTAGTAACTATAGAAGCCTATGGTATTGAGGTTGTAGGTAGTAACTATAGCAGCCTATGGTATTGAGGTGTTAGGTAGTAACTAGCAGCAGCCTATGGTATTGAGGTGTTAGGTAGTAACTACCAGCAGCCTATGGTATTTAGGTTGTAGGTAGTAACTATAGCAGCCTATGGTATTGAGGTTGTAGGTAGTAACTATAGCAGCCTATGGTATTGAGGTCTTAGGTAGTAACCAGCAGCAGCCTATGGTATTTAGGTTGTAGGTAGTAACTATAGCAGCCTATGGTATTGAGGTGTTAGGTAGTAACTACCAGCAGCCTATGGTATTGAGGTTGTAGGTAGTAACTATAGCAGGGCAAATACTGCGGCATGGTCATGCTGGACGGTGACCTACAAAAGGCCTTCGACACTGTCAATCACACCATTATGTTTGACAAGCTAAAAGCAATTGGTTTTGATAGCCTATCAGTGAGCTGGATGCAATCCTACCTGGAGGGGAGAGAACAGATGGTGGAGGTAAACGGTACCCGACCCCCCCCCCCCTCACAGTGAGCTGTGGTGTTCCACAAGGAAGCATACTAGGGCCGCTACTGTTCCTAATTTATGCAAATGACATGTCGTCAGCCTGTGACTGCAACTTGTTCCTGTTTGCGGATGACTCAGCCCTGCTGGTCTCTGACAAGAACAAGTTACAGGTTGAAAAAACCCTCAGCTCGGAACTAGGCAAAATCTGCATATGGCTCGCTGATAACAAACTATCATTACACATGGGCAAAACAGAGTCCATTCTCTTCGGTTCAAATAACAAACTCAGCAAGACCGACGGCTTCTCAGTTACAGTGGGTGACAATATTGTCACAAGGAAAGAAGAAATTACCTACCTGGGCTCCATCCTAGAGGCAAATCTTTCCTGTGACAAAATGGCATCCAATGTAATAAAAAAAAGTCAACCAACGAACTCGATTCTTGTACCGGATCTCCTCACTGGTAAACAAGAATACCCTGAAGACCTGAGTGGCAGGAGCACTCATTCAAGGGTACTACGACTATGCTTGCACCTCATGGTACTAAAGCACCTCAAAGGCGCTAAAAACAAAATTACAAACATCTCAAAACAAACTGGTCAGACTACTGCTTGACCTTACTCCTAGAACCCACCTCACCCCTGCCCACTTTGACAAACTAGGATGGCTTAGAGTAGACGACAGAGTACAGCAACTTGCAATGGGCCTGGTCTACAAGATACACTACACGACCAAGGTACCCATGTACATGTCAAAATACTTCCCAAAGGTCAGTGAATACCACGATCACAACACCAGAGGGAGCTCCACAAATCATGTTAAACCCAGATTTGGCTCAAACAAGGGACTAAACACGTTTCACAATTATGCCACATCAATGTGGAACGCCCTACCCAAAGCTGTAAAGGAATGTGAATCACTACCCACTTTCAAAAACACTCAAAGAACACCTACGGGAGACTGCAATTCGAAACTGGCCCCTGTAAATGTCCTAACCCAACCCAATGTACAGTAAATGACCAAGTATGGTTGTCAATATTCCAATGTACAGTTTTGCTTGAACAGTTGTACAGTGTCTCACCCCACCCACCCAACCTCCTCCAATGTACAGTCCCCCCCCCCCCACCCCACCTACCCTCCAATGTACAGTTTCTACGTCAAATGTATATACTCCCTTTTCTGGACTCTTTTGGTATCACAAACAGTACTGTATTTGCAAATCTGATATGTCATAAATGTATAGATGTAGCAGTACTGTCTATCTGTATGTCGTGTATGTCATATATGTTATGATGAATTGAAAATGGGGGACCCTGATGTAAACAAGACGAAAGTCTTTCTCTGGTCTGCATCCCCTTAACAATTGTATGTATTGAGCTGTACTGTACTGTACCCATTCTCCAATCTGTTAATAAAGTTTTCAATCAATCAATTCAATCAGTATTTTAGGTAGTAACCAGCAGCAGCCTATGGTATTGAGGTTGTAGGTAGTAACTAGCAGCAGCCTATGGTATTGAGGTGTTAGGTAGTAACTAGCAGCAGCCTATGGTATTGAGGTGTTAGGTAGTAACTAGCAGCAGCCTATGGTATTGATGTTGTAGGTAGTAACTAGCAGCAGCCTATGGTATTGAGGTGTTAGGTAGTAACTAGCAGCAGCCTATGGTATTGAGGTTGTAGGTAGTAACTAGCAGCAGCCTATGGTATTGAGGTGTTAGGCAGGCATGCGTTCTTCATGGGATGTACTCGCTGTACTCAGATAAGTACTCGCTATTTGCATATCAATAGCGCCGGTCGTCAGGTGTGTTAAATACATTCTCAGATACATTCACACCTAACTTGTTGTGAAGACATGTGTTACATTCCATTCGTAGAGGCAATTAGGCACTGTCTTTAGTCTGTGCTCAAGCGAGGGGACATTAAATGCGCATTCGCGGGAGCGCGCGCACGCGCCGGGAGCGCGCGTGCACGTGGTGCGTGCAACCACAGATGATTTCAATAACGCACCACTGGTGTTAGGTAGTAACTACCAGCAACCTATGGTATTGAGGTTGTAGGTAGTAACTAGCAGCAGCCTATGGTATTAATGTTTTAGGTAGTAACTACCAGCAGCCTATGGTAATTATGGTTTTAGGTAGTAACTAGCAGCAGCCTATGGTATTGAGGTTGTAGGTAGTAACTAGCAGCAGTCTATGGTATTGAGGTGTTATGTAGTAACTACCAGCAGCCTATGGTAATTAAGGTTTTAGGTAGTAACTATCAGCAGCCTATGGTATTGAGGTGTTAGGTAGTAACTATCAGCAGCCTATGGTATTGAGGTGTTAGGTAGTAACTACCAGCAGCCTATGGTATTGAGGTGTTAGGTAGTAACTATCAGCAGCCTATGGTATTGAGGTATTAGGTAGTAACTACTGTACCAGCAGCCTATGGTAATTAAGGTAAGCTGAAGAGGCTGGGCTGAAGCCATACACTACAACCAGGAGAACCAGTGGAGCGTGATGACGTCTCTCTCCCTGTGTTAGTGTTAGAAAAGAGACTGTTGTCGTCCCCTATTTCTCTCCTAATGCAATACAGCCAAGTGAGAATAATTCTCCTCTGTAATTAAAGCCTTTTTCTTCCATTCTCTCTCCTCCTTTTCTCTAGCCAGAGGTCATACAAAGGGAACGGTTCATTCCTTAATGTGTAGGTCGCTAGATGAGAGCATCATTGTTGCTGGGGGGGGGGGGGGGGGTTCTGAATCACTAGATTGTGGTGTTGAGCCGTTGGCTTGTTCACGCGTCTTAGCCTCACCCAGAAAACACACTTCCATGAGCCCACAGACTATACCGTATGGACCCATCTGTATTTAAATGTTGTTTATTGTCAAAGGCTAATAGAAGAGAAAAATAAATAAAAAATGAAAATCATCATCTGTAGCTGGTTTATTCCATTTTATGATGATATTGTGAAATATGGAAATTAGATTCCTGTTTTAGTAAACAGAAGTAGTTTCCATTTTAGACAACAGGAGAGTTATAAAGCCTGTGTGTATGCGTGTGTGTGTGTGTGTGTCTGTATGCATGTGTGCGAACGAGAAAGAGAAACGGAGAGACATTTTTTGAAAAGTAAGAAGAGAAAACTGTCGGGTTTGGGGCTTTTTTCAAACCGGTGGATTATCAACAAAGAACAGCGCCATTAATTTCACGCATCGAGAGTGAGCGTGGTTACGTCCTCTTGGCTCGCCGGCTGTCTGATTGTAGAGTGAAACACCACCTCCAGCATGCAGTGACAAACTAAAAAGAAAACGTAAAAAAAAGAGAAGAAAAACAAAGACGCTGGTCTGGGAAATATGTTTATGCAAATTGGGCCACCATGTGTGCGTGTGGATACGGATAAGGAACTAGCAGTGTCTTTTAAAAAAAAAAAATCCTCCTGACATCTGATACGGCGGGGTATAGGAATAACCTGTTGTGTTGCCGTTGACAAGCCAGCGCTCGCTGAATCAGAAAGCACAGATGGACGTGCAGCTTTATTAGCACTTTCAATTTTTTTTTCTTTTTTTTTAACGCTTAATGTCAAATGCAGTTTTTGCGATAATTTTGTCGCTATCCGGCATACACCGCGATAACCATACCTTGTAACACTGACGGTGAAAGTTATCGACCACCCCCCCCCCCCTAATCATTGAGTCGGAATGCCGTAAAGACATGTGCATGGTTTCAATATTATCTAAAAATATATACATGTGTTATAAATGTAAATTCTTTTTGCGGTCGCCATGCAGAGACGTTTTGAAACAGTTCTGCGACGGCGTGCGGCGAGTTCTGGTGTATGTTCGAAATATTGCGAAACTGGACAAGTAAGTAAAAGCATGCATTTTGATGTGGAAATTCCATTCACCCCATTTTGTGAATAGTATAAAAAAAAAATGTTTAAAGTTAACGTAACCGCTGTGATAGAGAAGAAGAGGAGCATCAAAGGGATCTTGACTGTCACCCGGTATCCTGGGGTTATTTAAAAATGCAACACTTGAAAGATACATTTTTAAATAAAAGGGCCGGCCTCAATTTTCCATGAGGCTTCAGAAGACGACGCCCCTCCCGGGAGACGGAGCGTTAAAAGGTGCCATAATTAGACGACAGCCGCTGATTCCACATTAGCTTTTCACCGTCGCCATGTGGGACACGCTCGGCATCCTCCCCGCGCCAGCGCTCCTGATAGGACAAAGGGAGACGAGGGAAGCAAAAATGAAAGGGAGTAGTTGTCCTCAAGTGACACAGTCATATGCTATCAATATGCTGCCATACTCCTCTGTAGCTTGGGCTGCTTTAATGGGCCCGGTGGTTAGAACGTGGTATGCCTTCGCACAGGAACACTGTATTGCTATGCTTTCATCTCTCTCTCTCTCTCTCTCTCTCTCTCTCTCTCTCTCGCTCTCTCTCTCTCTCTCTCTCTCTCTCTCTCTCTCTCTCTCTCTCTCTCTCTCTCTCTCTTCTCTCTCTCTCTCTCTCTCTCTCTCTCTCTCTCTCTCTCTCTCTCTCTCTCTCTCTCTCTCTCTCTCTCTCTCTCTCTCTCTCTCTCTCTCTCTCTCTCTCTCTGTGTGCTATTCAGGCAAGCAGGCGTCCACTTCCACGAGCCGCCGCCTTCCAGAAAGTTCCAAAGAATGGGCTACCCAAAACAGAGTGGTCGGCGGTTATTATATGAAATAAGTGTTTTGAGAGAGGCTTGGCTCCCAGACCCAAAACAAAACTAGCTACATTCCCACACGGGGCCGTCTTGACGGTGTTGGTATGGAGCTTCCCAAGCGAATGGTCATTGTCCCTCCTTATCTCTCTTCCTAGTACGTGATCACCTAACTATAGTTCTGCAGGGAATAATACTTATCCTCTTACAACAATGCGTTATGCGTTATATATGACGTATATGAGCACGTTTGCTTTCGTGCTTGATGAACTAACGTTAGGCTTTCTCCGTCTCCTTCTACACCTCTGGAGCTCTCCCACCAAGCAATTTGCAACAAAGACACAGGCGCGAAGCGTTCCCAGTAAACTCCTCAATCCAACTTGTGTTTTTTTTTGTCGTTTTTTTTGTGAAATGTGGCGCTGAAAGCTTTGGTGGCCTGCCGGTCTCGTTTGGTCTTCGAAAGTGTCTGTCTGTGCCAGGAGGGAGGAGGAGGTCACCCCAAGCTGGAGCTCATTCCCCCCCCCCCCCTTTATATTCTCTGTGGAGATTTAGTGAAACACACGACCACAAAGCTAGTTTAAGTATGTCACTCTCCCATCGTTCCCAGTCTCGCTGCCAAAGCATGAGACATCTGATTTAGAGAATAATAAAATACAGAAAAATGGCTTTTCCCATAATTACAGACTCTCTTATCTCGGCACGAGAGAGAGAGAGGGGAGGGAGAGAGAGAGAGAGAGAGAGAGAGACAGAGAGAGACAGAGAGAGAGGGACACGGAGAGAGAAGAAAAGAGCAAATTCCATACAGGCAGAGTCTTTGCATTGGCTTTTAAAATGGGTATAAAAAGAAACTGCTGTTTGGGAATATGAAAGCGTTTGGCTGATTCGAAACTCATGTGAATACTGTCATACTGTACCACACAGCTACAATTGTGTTTCGGTGGGGATTATTTGTATACTCGCTCCATATGTATATATGCTGACTGAGCAAGGTTTTTGACAGTATTTACACAAATCACATTTGCTCCCTGACAATAGCCGATCGAATATCAGAGATTCTGATTTGACTTGGAACGCGTTGAGGTGCGCGTGTCAGAGGGGGGGGGGGGGCTGTCAGTCGGCCGGGCAGATTATCCCGTCAACAATAACGGATCACTCAGCCTCTGATTAAGAGAAGGGGGCGTCTCGTCTCGCCCGGGTCCAAGTCTCACTCTTCGAGTTCCACATCGAGTCAATGTTTCGGTGAAATTAAAAGTGCCACTCGAAGTGCTCTGGTGGCAGTTTTCTTGACGGGGGGGGGGGGCTATGAAATAAGGCAGCTAGAATTGGATGATAATCTTCTTTTCATTGGACAGTGATAACCAATTATCATTTGCCCCAACAGAGAACGGTTTATTTTAATTTGCTGAAGCTATGAAGCGGTTGAAGGCACTCTTCCATATTTTTCAAGTTATGAATCCACTGAAGGCAAGTCTTCCACATATTGAAGCTAGGAAGCCACATTGAAGGCGTTCTCCAGTACATTGTACCTGGTCGTCTGCCGTGGGACGTCATGCTCTTGTCTTTCAAGACCAAAATAGCACTCTGAACAAAAACCTTTCCTCACAGAGCAGAGATTCAACACACACCCAGTGCTTTTCATGTGGTTAAGAGACCATACGGGTGGGAGGGAGCAAGGGAATGAGGCAGCTGTTCTGATGCGAGTGATGGGGAACACCTGTGTGTGTGTGTGTGTGTGTGTGTGTGTGTGTGTGTGTGTTTGTGTAGATTCCCCAATCCTTTGTTTACCAGCAGAGGGGGCTATTTTGATCTACCCAGCTGTAGTAAATTCAGGCAATTATAGATTAGACATAAATTTGAAATGTTCATCTAATCTATAATGAAGGAATAATATTTGGACCTTGTCTATCCCTTACTTAGCCTGGTCATTATGCCATAGGTGTACTTTTTAATATGGCCTTTGTGCCCTCTATTTATATATAATAATACTTATTATTATTTGCTATGCTCTTGCTATGCTCGCTCATGCCTGTATTTTTTACTGTTGTGAAGCACTTTGAACTGCAACCTCTGTATGAAAAGTGCTATACAAATAAAGTTATTATTATTATTATTTAAAAGAAATGAATAGCCATCAGAACCATATCTCGCAACCTTGAAGCTATATGAAAATGTGGTCCCTTAAAAGAAATACAAATATTTGATCGTTTGACAAACTTCAGCCAACAGCTGTGTGACACTGTAGAAGCCACAGTGAAAAAGCCTTGTAGCTTGAGAATAAACAGTGCCCCCCCCCCTTTTTTTAAACGTAAACGTCAGTAGCCCACAATGTGAAAGACCATTATTACGTGTCAAACCCTTTAAAAATATATATATATATATATTTCAACTCAATAATAATAATTTAAAAGTGTCAAACGGTTGGGAACCTTACATTAGAGCTCTCATATTGAACAGAGAGACACTCACAAATGCGTATATCACTTTCTTTGAAAACAAGCATTTATAAGTGCGGAATACGTCGCTGACATTTGAAGTGGAGCTCCTTCCGGTCCCGGTTTTAATTGCGCCCAGTGTTTGAGCGGTAGGCACGTGTAATAGGTGTTATGGTTTGTTAACCAACCCCAACAGCACGGCACAGACAGGTAGTTCAGAGTTAGCCAAAAACCAGGGCGTATTTATTTCCAACAACAGGGAATAGCAAAAACAACAAAAAGTACAAGTGGGGAATGTTCTTGGCAGAGTTGTCTGCGGCTCTGCAGCTCGTCTCAGAATAGAGACGGCACGATGGCGTTGCGCCTCTGACTCTGCGGCTCTGCAGCTACTTGAAGATCCACTCTGGGAGGAACAGAGAGAGAGAGAGAGTTGTCAACAAACAAGCGAACGGAATACAAGGCAGTCCAGTCCTCCTTAGCTGAGTCCAGTATAAACACAAGTGACAATCTTCAGTGTCTACCAACACACAAGTTTAGCTGAGTCCAGTACAAACAAAAACGGCACATCTTCAATGTTACCCAAACACACAAAAAACAGAAAGGTCCCGAGTCAGGAAGATGCAAAGAAAAACAGAGTATCCAAAAAGTACGTTCCAAACTCACCAAGGCGCAATTGCGCAAAGCGGGCAACGAGGCACAGATCCAACGGATGACAGAGAAAAGCAACAGCGGCGACTTCCATAGACGTCCTGGAGAAAAACAGACGAGGTACAACACGGGAGGGAACAAGCAGCAGCCAGTGGTAATCCAAAACGACCCGACACAGAACGTTAGGAACACCAGAGTATATAAGGGCTCCACCGAGCTGATTAGAACTCACTTCAGGTGCGCGAAGGCCGGTGAGGAGGAAGGGCCTGAGCCTGGAGACACTGGGCATGACAGGAGGAGCTCCACCCCCTGATGGTGCCGGAGGACCAGGCGATGTGGGGCTCATGCAGCGCGAGCCAGGGCCGACCCAGGACTACTGGGACAAGAGGGGATCTGGTAATAAAGAACTGGAGTCTCTCAACGTGGTTACCAGCAATGGTGAGGAGGACAGGACAGGTGCGTTGAGTGATGTCAGCCAGGCGGTGATGATCCAGCGCGAAAACCTCCAAGGGCCTCTCGAGGTCCTCAAGTGGAATGTTGGCCTGGGTGGCAAACTCAACGTCCAGGAAACTCCCCTCAGTACCAGAGTCAATGAGTGCACCCACCATCGCCCGCTGGTCCGCCCAGGCTAGGGTGACGCTCGTCAGACGGTTAGGTGGTGCACGGGTGTGGGAACAGGAAAAACGGCTCACCAGGATCTCCCGGGGTCCCGGCGAGCCTGGTCCTTCTGGCCGGGTAGGGCAATTGGAGATACGGTGTCCATCCCGGCCGCAGTAGAGACACAGGCCGGACCTGAGCCTGGACTCCCGTTCGGCTGGGCTAAGGCGGGTGCGTCCCAGCTGCATGGGTTCCTCCTTGGTCACAGCTCGGGAGGGAAAAAAGCCACCAGTCGCAGAGGGGGCAGGACGGTCAGCAGAACAGTCACGAGTACGGGGGGTCTGGGGAACGTCTGGGGGTCCCAGTCGTGCTCTCTCACGCCTTCTCTCCCGGAGGCGGCCGTCGATGCAAATGGCGAGGCTGATTAGGCCCTCGAGAGAATCAGGCTCCTCTCGGGTCGCGAGCTGGTCCCTTACAGCGTCGTTGAGCCCCTTCAGGAAGGTGAGATGAAGCGCCCCATCATTCCAACCTCTCTCGGTTGCGGCCAGTCTGAACTCCAGCGCGTCGCTGCCACTGCCCTGCCGGAAGGTGCCCAACCGAGCTCTCGGGTCCTGGCCACGAGCTGGGTGGTGGAAAACCCTTCGGAGCTCTGCCACGAAGTATTGCATGATGAATGTGGCACAATCCTCGAAGTTACCGTCGAACAAACGTGGTTCGGAGAGACGGGGCTCCCGAGGTGCGAGGTCGGGAGGTGCGGGGTCTGTCGCGGCGGCGGGTGGTGATCTGGCTGGGACTCCCTGGGTAGTCTGCTGGGTGGCCAGAGTGTCAAGGTAATCCAGAAGAAGCTGGACCTGGGCCCGGAGGTCCTCACTCATGAACGGAATACAAGGCAGTCCAGTCCTCCTTAGCTGAGTCCAGTATAAACACAAGTGACAATCTTCAGTGTCTACCAACACACAAGTTTAGCTGAGTCCAGTACAAACAAAAACGGCACATCTTCAGTGTTACCCAAACACACAAAAAACAGAAAGGTCCCGAGTCAGGAAGATGCAAAGAAAAACAGAGTATCCAAAAAGTACGTTCCAAACTCACCAAGGCGCAATTGCGCAAAGCGGGCAACGAGGCACAGATCCAACGGATGACAGAGAAAAGCAACAGCGGCGACTTCCATAGACGTCCTGGAGAAAAACAGACGAGGTACAACACGGGAGGGAACAAGCAGCAGCCAGTGGTAATCCAAAACGACCCGACACAGAACGTTAGGAACACCAGAGTATATAAGGGCTCAACCGAGCTGATTAGAACTCACTTCAGGTGCGCGAAGGTAATTGGTACCTTGAAGCGTGCGGAATCGGACCAATCCTCACAATAGGAGTTGACAGACTTTAGGATAGCAGTCCTGTGATCACCATTACACTCTCCTCCCATTCACACCCTGATTGACTGTTTTATTTCAGGGACTGCTCCATTAGTTATCCTTCCGTCAGGGCTCGTCCGTCATCGCGAATAATTGAAAGTAATCATCTCGTCCCATGCTGTTGTGTGTGTGCGTGTGTGTATGTTAGGGATGCATTGATAACAATACTGGTCTCGGATGTTGGTCCGATACCAGGCTAAAATACGTATCAGTCTTGGAGGATTTGAGGAAATAACCAAAATGGATGATTCTCTATTTTGACACTGACCATATCATGTATGTATCCATGCTGGTTGAAAATGAAAATAAAATTATAAAAAAAAAAAAAATTAAAACTTTGACCTCAATATGTGCCGGCAATATTTTACCGATTTAGGGGGGGAAATCAATAGTGCAGATCCTTGGCTACTTCTGTCTTTTACTAGTATGCACTCAGCTACTAAGAAATTGACCTTGCCTATATTACTACCTACTATGCTAATCAAGACTGTAGCACCCAAGTTCGACACTATTTGACGAACAATGTCACTTACACTTCGCTGCCAGAGGTGTACCCTTCCTGTCGACTTGTTGTACAGAACTTGTAAGTCACTTTGGATAAAGGGGCAGCTAAAATGTAAATGTAAGTGTAAATAATTATGCAAAGCTAACTGGTCTTACACAAAGTGCAATACATGTGAGCCACCACTAGGGACAGATTGTCTAACTGTGAGACTGAGTTTGTGACTTTACCAGTGTAAGAGGTTGTTCGCATAGAAAAAGAGACAAAAAATATGCTCACTTTTGAGCTCTCACTATTACCTCATTCAGCGCCAATCACGGAAAAAGTCTAGTTAACTTGCCATGCATTGAGCGCCAATGACGAGAAATCTCTGGTTTTTTATATATTTTTTTGTATTATCTTTTCCCCCCTTCTTTTTACGTTTTTCTCCCCTCCCAATGTTAGTCGTTATGCCAATTCCCAATCCCCTTCCTGGTCGTTGCGCACTCTACCCCCTACCGTCGGTCTGGGAGGGAGGAGACTATCGCATGCTTCCTCCGACACATGTGTACCCAGCCCACCACTTCTTTTCACCTGGCAGCGCGGACTCTCACTGAGAGAGTGTAACGTGTGGAAGGTCACACTACCTCTCTTAGATCCTTCCCTCGCTGTGCAGGCGCCCTGACCGAACTGTAGGAGTCGCTGTCCACAACGACCCAGACCCACCCACCGGCTTCCCTCCCACTGACTCTGCCAATCGAGCCAGTATGACGGCCGACCAAGCCGGAAGCAAAGCTGACAGCTGGATTCGATACCAGTGTCTCTTGCGTTGGTGATGAGCGCCTTGTCCGCTGCGCCACCCAGCCGCCGAAATCTCTGGTTTTAATTGTTATTTCTTTTATTAGCTATATCCATAAGTTTTCCATCCATCCAGCCTGATGTTATCATTGGGAATGGGTATGAGCTCGCAAAGGGCAAATACCGCCGCCTACGCCTTACCGATTACACATCATTGAAATCCCTTCCCCTTGGGCTGTACGCTGATCTAACTAGTCCAGTCCAGGTTTTCCTTCTCGGGCATGCAGTATCGTTATAACACATGGACTGGGGAGACTGAGAGCAGCGTGGATTATGTCTTTCGGACATATAACGCTGGATCAATAAACGCAATCAATATTTGGAATGGCGATCAGGAATTGGATTAATCTTTTTGCAGGACATCAAAGACCAGGTAAGGACTCTATGTTACGAATCTTGGGTTAATCCGATGTTTCTTTCGCCACCATCGGGAGTGTGTGTGTGTTTCTGACGTTGGCTGCGGGCAAAGCACTGAGAAACGATTTCTCAGCCCCCGCTTCTGTTCGCGCATGATGACACATATAATACCGATAATCTAGCGTTATTTTCAGAACGATTCATAAATCAAGCGACAAATGGCACGATTTCTAAGGAAATACATTGAAGCGCCATTTGCTCGAGTTTCTTGAGATTAGACAGAATGCTCTGGAAATAATTTATACTCTTATTCACCACGGTATAAAACGGAAATGTACGGATGAAAAAACAATGTGTTTTGTGCATGTTGACTGGAAGCAACTCACTGACAATCGACGGGTGTATTAGATCCATAGCTATACTATTTCATATATTTTAAGCACTCGCAAGTGAACAAAGCGCCCCATTGACTTACAGCGATGGCGTTTTTACCCAGAAGGTACAGCGACCCCTGACGCTGAATAAGTTAATCATAGACCGAAACAAACATTGGTTCTGGCTAGAGCCATGGTCTTTGTACCTGATTTGGTTCCATTATAGGCAGACATCACTTGGTGATGAGCGGCCATTGCTGTTGCATTTTTGCAATGTATTGACTTGTATTCCATCTTGAAATGTCATGCTAACTACTGAGTTCTGTTCCATTAGGGGCTCTGCTTGGCATCACTCTGCACTATCTCGCGTACATGCACGCGCACTGAATAAATTCCACAAATGTACCTTTAATACCAGTATTAGTCTGACCACACCCCTCATCAGCTTACCTTCATAAGCAGGTGTGTGGTCACCTGCTCTCCTCCTTCTCGCTTTCACCACAAGGAAGTGCCTGGTAGTACCCCACTTGACGTGTTGTTAGTTGAAAAGAGTTGTGACGAGTTTACATTGTGCTTAATTTTTTCTTCTCTCACATCTGTTGTACAAGAAAAAGTTGGGTCATAATGTATTCCGCAGAGAGTAGACCCGCTAGACCTACTCTTCACCAGCGGTTCTCCATTCCCGCCTCCGTCGTGCGCCTTGGTGCTGGGCTGTTGCCACTTTCGTGGTTGCCGACCCAGCCCGGGAGGCTGCCGGTGGATAGTTTGCCTCACCGAAGAGCCGAGGAGTCGGTGCCGTCGCTCCGGCGATGGCCTGATCTCGACTCTGGTTCCTCTGGTTCCGGGGAATCGCCCGTTGGTGAACGGGGGGTTGTCTTGGAGCCAGAGGATTTGCGACGCAAACTTTTCGCGTCTGCCCGTTCACGTCGCAAGATGGTAGCGTGCAGGCGCGAACGGCCTGGGTTTGGGGAACTGCTGGAGACCAGCGAAGATGCGTCCGGCTCTGGATTTCCAATGGAGACTGAGGACTTCATGGACGAGGCGGACGGGTTTTTGTATGATGGCCCCGTGGAGGAGAGTATCCCTCCTCAGGAGACCCCGGAGGGGGGGGAAATGGCTCCATGGGGCGCCCTGTTCGAGGATGTCGAGGAACCACCTTGGCCTCATCAGCAGGATGCCCTACTGTCGGCCACATCAGACTGTGGCTCCTTGACCAGTTGCAGCCTGCTGCATGTGAGGGATGCGGGGTCGGTGGAGGAAGGTTCGCAGGGGGAACTGCGGGCCTTGTTTCCCGAGCTCATGGCGGTAGCCGTCGCCGCAAACGGCGTGCCGCTGCCATTGCCTGCACCTGTCCCTGATGACCTCATAGGCCATCCCTGGCAGCGTCCCCCAGTGAGAGGTGTGGACGTTGTCTACCCATTTTTCCCATCGATGGGGGCCTATGTTCGTCGGGGTCAGGCGGTGTCCAACATCATGGGACTAACTCCCGCCTACGTACCAGTTACGCGGGTGTCGGGGTTAGTCAAAGGTATGGGGGAGGGCGTGCCTCGGCTTGACAGTCCGATGGCCGCGCTCCTCTGTCCGGATATGGTGTGGGAACCCCTATGCAAGCCGGTCCTCCAGGGGAAATCGGCTAGGCGATTGGCTTATTGGGGTGACCAGTCATTTATCGCTGGTACACAATCGCTGGCTGCGGTGTCTAACATCGCCCACCTGGCTAGATTTGTATCGGGGATAATGACGGGCGGCACGGATCTGAACGAGGTGAAATGCGATCAGATCACCCAGGCTGCGGGAGCTGTCCTGCACCTTTCCCAGGTGCTGGGCATAGCCATGGGGAAAGTGCGCGCCCTGGCCACCCTGGGCCAGCGTCACCTTTGGCTGGAGCAGGCCCGTGTGCCAGAGAAGAAGAGAGCTCCTCTTCTGACGGCCGCCCTCTCCGACGCTGGCCTATTTGGGAAGGCCCTGCGGTTGATGACCTCAACATGCAGAGAGATTTTTCGCCTCCCGTCCTTGCCGGTGGAGTCAGAAGGCTTCCGCGACGTCGAGCTGTCTCCGTCGCCGCTACCACTGCCTCCGCCGCCGCTGCTGGCCCTGCCAAGAGGGCCATGGGACGAAACGGCGCTTCTGCCACCGCCGGCCCATCCACGACCGGAGGAGACGGTAGGGAACGTCGTGTCCAGCAGACAGTAACCTACCGTCCCTCCGGGGCTCCTCGGGGTGGCAAGACTCGAGCGGCGCGAGGTGGCAGACGCCGTTGAGTGACTTTTCCCCTCTGTGTCCCCTCTCATCTACACCCTCCCCGGCCCCTCTATGATTTTGTGCCTTAGAACACTTTATATAGTTTAATAAAAAAGTTCCCCGTTGTGAGGGGGACTGTGTTTTGGCCGAACAAACTGTGTGTTTCTTCAAACAATTCATATGGTGGGGTTGTGTATATATGAATCTGCCCTTTTACGTTGTGTGATGAGTCGTGTTGTGTTACGAGGTTAAGCAAGGTCTGCAACATACACTCAGTAATAGGTTCTATTAGCTTGATGCTCCACATGCAGGTAGAAACTGGTGTTATTCCATTGCTTGAACTAAGTATATGTGTCTCACAATGCTGTGTTGTTTAGTTGCAGTAATACAGTAGTACACACACATTTCACGGCCTAGCCGTTTACTCTCGATCAGCGTTTTTTTCCTATGTACGACATAGTCAACGGGTGTAGGATTCACACACAGGCGACTTGTGTTTTGTTGTAAAACCTGTTCACATTTTTGTGGGTAGCGGGCATTGTATTAGCTTATGCTATGCATTGCTTTCTACCGGAGGTTTTCAAGATGGCTACGGTTGTTTTTCTGTGTGTAGGGATGAAGGGTGTTTTTTCGGGAGGGGGTGTCGAATAAACCCCTCCTTTTCCCACTTGATTGGTTTAGGGGATTTTTGATCTCTTCTGCTGAGCCAGTCAGGGCCAAGCCGGTGGGACGTCTTGGCGGGGGGGGGGGGGGGGGGGGGGAGGGTAATTCTACCGACTCCTATTACATGACAGGAGCCGGCAGGTTTCCCCGCCCGTTGTAGCGGTGTTGCTATGGCGACGCCTTCCATGAGTTGAGGTGTCTTAAAGGTGTCAAGTTAGGGCGTAGGGCTCACAGTTCTGCTGCGCCCGATTTATGTGTAAACTTGAGTCGGTTGGTCACGTGACTCACAGTTGGCATATCTTTTTCATGGCTATGAACTCATGTGGGAAGGTGTTTCTGGGAGGGTCTTACACTCTGATTAAAAAGAGTGACTGGATTAAAATCATGTGAAAACAGGTTTTTTACTCCCAGCTGTGCAGTTGGGTCATACGGGTGATGCTTTTTCTTTATTATTATAAAGAGTTGGATGTGTCTATGTGGATTGGAAATGAGGGTCCCTGATGGAAACAAGACTAACGTCTTTCTCAGGTCTGCCTCCCCTTAACCAATTGTGTGTATTGCCGTACTGGGTTGTACCCTTTCTGCAGTCTGTTGGGTAAAGTTTTTCATTCATTCATTCATGGAGTTGATTGCATCTCGCCCCTCTTGTCGTTCCCCTGGGCGTCTTGGGGATTCAATAAGGTGGTCTAAACAGCCTATTGTTGATGTGGGTATGTCAAAACGCACACATAGTGCTAGCTCAGGATGTTCTTTTGGGCATTGGCTGACTGGCGCGCCTTGATTGCTTGGGGTTGAAACAGCGTTTTTATGAAGCAATTGGGATGGGGGTTTTTCCTCTTCCGACACCCTGTGTGGTTGTCGATGGGTTCCCGTTCATGTCAGGGGATGATAACGGAATGGGTCTGGACATATGGGGAAGGGTCTCACGCCCTAGGGGTGGGCCACCGGGCGCGGTTCGTACCGAAACGTCTGGGTGGCGCCTTCTTTTTATGTTTTAGGATCAGCACGCATATCTGCCCCTTCTCCTGGGGTTGGCAGGTCGGCGTGGTTAGGGCACGGGACTGGTTCTGGTCACGCTGGTCCAGATCAGTTACACCCGTTGTCCGCCGGGGATGCAGATCTGCTGTTCTGGTACCCTGAGGGACTTGGGTTTTTTTCAGGGGGAAAAAATGCTAGGTCGGTCCGGGTGTCACAGGGTTGAGCGTTATGGAACCCTTGTTGGGTGCGTTGTATTCTGCACTGTCGTAATGGCTTACGGCCGTGCCAACCTGTACGCGCCCGATCTCGTCGGATCTCGGCCGCTGTGCAGGTTGGTCTTGGTTGGTACTTGGTTGGGTGACCTCCTGGGAATACAGAGTGCGGGGTGCTGGGGCTGGTCTTCCATTTTTTACGCTCTTCTCTTGCGCTTGGCGCAGATGGGCCTGTTGGGGTGGTTTTAGCCTCCTCGGGGGACCCTGTGCTCCCCGTATCACCGGGCCCGGTCCGGGGTAATGTTTCGTTGACCCGTAGGCCCGGGATAGCCCTGTTGGAAACCAGAACGCGGGCTGCGGCAGTGCCGCAGGTGTGTTTTTGGGGTTTCTTTCCTGAGGGGTTATGGGACCAACCATTGCATAGGGTAATGCCTGGGTGGTTGGTTCTCTGGTGTGTTGCTGCAGTGTCAACTCCCGGTTTCACCGGTTGAGGGTGCCCCTGCACGTTCATGACGTCTGCCGGTCGTGTCAGCCTTCTCTGTGGAGGCTTGGTTGTGCGACAACGCCAGCATACGCCCCTTCCGCCGGGGCGGCTGTGTTCAGCTGTCCTTTCTGGCGCCTGTCTCGTCCGCAGTCTCCAGGCTCGGGTTGACAGCCTGTTGCCTGGTCTTTTTTCCCGGTGCGCTGCCTGCTTCCGTTGGTTAACTCTTGTGTGTTACGACCATGCTGTCTGCCTGTTGCGGGGCCAGTGTGCCAGGCGGTGTACTGTTGGGGAGGACAGGGCCCGCTCGGCTGAGGGGCCTTTGTCCGAATACGCTGGCGATGTGGGGGGCGGGGTCACTAAGTGCCCACCTGGTGGGGTCTTGATGCTGGCATCATGGACTTCTCCGGGCCCCCATTCCAGGGAGTCCAGTCCTTTTGGTGGGTCTGGGTCTTCCTTCGCGCTCCGCTGCTACGGCCTTGCCACGGGGTTGGGTTTGCCCTTGATCCCGTGATTCTGGGGGCAGTAACGAGGTTGTTCCCTACGTTCGTTCCCGGGTGGCATGCGGGTTGTGCGTGGGTGTAGTCGTGGGGTCAAGCCACGGTCTGCTCACCCTGTGCGTTGAGTTGCTTGAGTGCCTCTTCGCGCGGTCGGGTCCGTCGCCCTCTCGGTTAACCTCTAATAGGGAGGGTGCCCTCCATTAGGGGGGGTCGGGGGGGCTCAGCCCTCCCTGTTCTGTTGGTTGTGGGGGGCCTTCAGCGGGGTGTATTTGTCGGCCAGTGGCTCCGCTTGGCCTCCCTTTCTGCAGAGTGATGCCAAGCAGAGCCCCTAATGGAACAGAATATTAGGTTATAGCTATAACCAAGTTCTGTTAATTAGGGGTGACGCTTGGCATCCGACGGCCGCTGCAGCCCTTGACCTCACCTTGTGGTGAAAGCTTGGGAAGGAGGAGAGCAGGTGACCACACACCTGCTTATGAAGGTAAGCTGATGAGGGGTGTGGTCAGACTAATGCTGGTATTAAAGGTACATTTGTGGAATTTATTCAGTGCGCGTGCACGTACGCGAGATAGTGCAGAGTGATGCCAAGCGTCACCCCTAATTTTTTTTTTTAACTTACATTTTTATTTGCATTTTTGATTTACAAACATCTCAGACAATACAATTAAACAGACAGAAACAATAAAGAAAAAATTATAACATCAAAAAGAATAGTGATGCACCGATGTGAAAATGGTGGCCGATACCGATAACCGACATTAATATTGCTGTTCTGGCCGGCACCGACATCCACCGATGTCGACATCTCTGCACAGAAAACACTTTTTTATGATAATCAAGCAAAGAGCTACTTTCCAAAACGCATACTTTTTTTTACTTTTGTAACTTATTTTCAGAAATTACTGATATTTTGAAACAATTTAAGGCCAAAACATGTAAAAAGAAAAAATAATATTAAATTTTAATAAAAAAAAAAAGGAAAAAATTATATCGGCCCATATCGGCCCTATCTTGATATCGGGCCGATACCGATGTGTAAAAAAAACGGCCATATCGGCCGATATTATGTCAGCGGCCAATATATCGTGCATCACTAAAAAAGAAAACGAAAATAAAAGAGAGGGGGTGACATGGGTTCAACGGTCAATTCTATCTTTACCTTGTTTATTTACATTTCAATTTATTTTATAGTTCCCTTGTTCCCTTTTCATTCTTTTTTTTAAACAATATGTTTATAGGTATTTTCTTTTTTTTTTCAGTTTAACAGCATCAGTTCAACAACCATACAAAAGGAAATGCTGCCAACTGCCCCCCCCCCCCCTCCCCGAGTTACAGAAAAATAGATGCATATTAACCCCCCCCCCCCTGAAAAAAATATAAAAAAAAAAAAATCGGCCAGACCCCCCCTCCCTTCCCCCAGACTAGGACCTCGACAAATTCAGTTTTTTCTTTTTTTTTTACACATTTTGAGAGTTTTGTAAACCCAGTTACACCCGTCTAACAGGTGCCCATACTTCTACACCAAACAAATAAATGTCTACCATTACATCTTTTCTCTTCAAAGAGCAACTAATAACATTTACAGTATCATTCATTGCAATATATACCCTTCAGAAAGACAAAAGGGAGCTTCAATAATAGCCTATATCATCTACCTACTATGTAATCTGTTCTAAGTATTGCCTAAACCCAGCCCAGCATTTATCAAAGAGACGTGGTTTTTTCTTAAGATTGAACATTATTTTCTCTGATGCCATGTACGAAGAGATTTCACTAAGCCACATAGACATGGGGGGGGATTCAGCACTTTTCCACAGCATGGCAATACACTTGTTCCCTGCAATCATGGCCAATTTAATGATCCGCACCTTGCCTCTCTTATCTGGAGAAATGTCAGACATGTCTCCTAATAATGCTAATTTAGGTGTACATGGGATCTCGAGGCCTGTGACCTCTTCGAGAGTCTCCCAAATTGAGCCCCAGTAAGGTCTCAGTTTGTTACATTCCCAGAACATGTGGAGCAGGCTACCTGTTTCCGTTGAGCACCTAGGGCAAAGGTCAGAGATAGCCTCATTCATCCTGTGAAGTCACCCCTAATTAACAGAACTTGGTTATAGCTATAACCTAACGTTAGTCTTCTATTCATTCCAAACAAATTGCTGTTGCTACTGGTGACGTAAAAACACATCACTTCATGTGCACTGGATTATTTACCCGGGAATGTCTTACCAGACACCAATGTTTAGAACAACCGAGAAAGGTAAATGTAAAAGCCAACACTATTGTCTTATATCAGTTGGCAATAGAGAGTGACAAATTTGACATTTATTCATATGAATACGTTAGAGATTACTACTTTACAGGTGCTGTAAGTGATATCAACATTTTAGCTAACTTCCTGTCAAGCTAAGCATTGCAGATCAAATATGAATTAAGAGCCAAAACATATTTTTGTGAACTGGAACTGGGTTTAGGTGGAAAAAGAGAATGTTTACAAGCAACTGCAGCCTGGCTCACAAAATTCAGATCAAACTGTCAAATGATCTCTTTCTGCGTAAAAAAACGTAATAGCTCGTGTTTCGCCACCAACGCTTGAGCGCCAAAAG
The DNA here is from genome assembly GCF_963971535.1 of Notolepis coatsorum. Taxonomy (NCBI): domain Eukaryota; kingdom Metazoa; phylum Chordata; class Actinopteri; order Aulopiformes; family Paralepididae; genus Notolepis; species Notolepis coatsorum. The sequence goes on from NC_140169.1 coordinate 176,410,946, forward strand.
CGTAATATCTCGTTTTTAGTTCCTTTGATCTTTTTCCTTTGATCCCTGTTCTAAACACTCGGAGCTCCATGGGTCTCCCTGGCACAGCTGCCTACGTTGGAATTGCAATGCCGATCGAATCCCGCCAGGTGGCAGTATCGCCTACCTTTTGAACTCGGGGATATCACTTGTCATCCAGTACTGAATTACCTCCGGCCGCTTCCGCCTAGGAGTGGATCACAACATAGCAATCGGTAGAAGATTTGGTGCCTCAGAGCTATTCTTTCCCGTATGGTAGCCATGCCCAATATACACAAGTAATTGCGATCGACTGGGATTTATTCATTATCGAGTATCTTCTGACTGAGGTAAGGTCTATCTTAGGTGACCTGCTGGTATTTTTTTTTACCTAAAACATGCTTCTGTATCGATCAGTGTCGTATTTTACCGGACCTAAAACATGCTTTTGGTAACGATCCCAGTTTTGAGTTAAAACCACGCCCCCCCCGCCCCCCTTGATGATTTTGTGAAGACACATATGTATATGGTATATACCTTGGAAGTATTTGGGGTTTCAGGCGAGCAACCAGAACGATTTGGGCATAATGCATATAACCCGTCATATCTTGCGATCTATGAGAAAATACTCGATTATTTTGGAAAGGGGTGATGTTTAGCGTGTAATAGCGCACACACTACAGTATGTAGAAATTAACTGGTTAGTCAGTCTTGGACTATAAACAATGCCTGTCATATGAGCCATACTATTGTCTCCATAGCTATAATACAGAACACACGATGGATCCGCAAACATCGCTAAAATGGTCAATAGCGCTGGCGCCATTGAGTAAAGATGGGAAAAGAGCATGGCGGTCAATGAGTTAAGCATTCATCAAATATGAATTAAGATCCAACAATTATATCCTATTTCTCGCCTAAAATGTTGTCCGAAACATATTTCAGTGAACTGTTTAGGTGGAAAAATAGAATGTTTACGAGCAAGCCATCATGTTTTCTCGCTAATCACGCTCCACTCTCTCCTGATTGGATAGGGTGGGAACAGAATACCAGAAAAATTTACTTTCTGTATATTGCAGAGCGGAGGGACTGGGAGACCCATGTTACCGACCAAACACTATATCAGTGATGGCTGTGGGAAGTTGGAGCTACTTAAGTGCCAAAAGCATGTCAACGGTAGTTGTTGAAGGAGAGGAGAGTAATTCCCCACCCCCTGATATTTGTTCCTCTGGGTATCGAACTGGCGACCGGTACGAGTACGAGTCCTTCAGGTTACAAGCCTGCTTTCAGGTTCCTACCGAAAGAAACAATGCTTCAATGTCCCACACTGCTTGCCAACTACCATAACCAGTTCCCTTGCCCAGGAACTGCTGCGTCAGTAGCCAACAGTGATTCACCTTCTCTATTGACTGTGTCACTACTGGAGAAGAGTGAGATGCTTTACCGAAGACCGATGTTAATCCACAAGGTGGCTAACATATTTTGACTATTCTCTCTGGTATTATCGGTAAAATGGGGACCTCAGCGAATCGCATTTCTTCTTCGCACGGATCGTGATGCTAATGGCTTGAACTACAGCCCTGGCTCAAAGCTGCACTCTCCTGCTGAGATGGAATCCTTGAATAATTCCCCAAACTATAGGGACCTCTTTAACTGTTCAAAGGAAGCGCCAGTGACGTCAGTGAGCTAGCAGACACAGTGGTGTGCTACATCACAACAATAGCCGATGGTATTGTCCCCAGGAAAACGGTGCGGATTTTCCCAAACCAGAAACCGTGGGTGGATAGCACTATTAGAGCAGCTCTGAACTCTCGTACCACCGCCTACAACCTGGGTAGAGAGTCAGGAAACATGGAGGAGTATAAGGCTTCAGTCTATACTCTACGCAAGACTGTCAAACTTGCTAAGAGGACATATGCTGATAAACTGGAGACACAAATGGCACAAAACGACACGAGGATTATGGCAGGGACTGAAGACAATAACTGACTATAAAGTCAGCGCCCCCTCAATGGGGAGCGACGACGCCTCCCTCGCGGACAAGCTCAACATCTTCTACGCTCGGTTTGGTGTAGACAGTGGCGCTGCTGGCTCTCCGGCTAGTGACGTCACTGGCGCGCCGGCTGTTGTGGAGGGGGGGGGCAACCGCGAGGGGGGGGGGACGCTCTCTCGTTGTCGGAACACAGTGTGAGAAGAGCATTTATGCAGGTGAACACCAGGAAGGCTGCTGGCCCAGATGGCATAACAGGACGTATACTCAAGACCTGTGCCAACCAGCTGGCCCCTGTGTTCACCGCCATATTTAATCAATCACTGGCGGAGTCAGTGGTCCCTGCCTGCTTCAAGATGTCTACCATCATCCCTGTGCCGAAGAAACCCTCCCCAGCATGTCCAAATGACTACAGACCGGTGGCACTCACCTCTGTGGTCATGAAATGCTTCGAGAGGCTGGTCAAGGACCACATTTGTGCCTCCCTCCCCAGTGATATGGACCCTATGCAATTTGCATACAGGACAAACAGGTCCACCGACGACGCGGTCTCCCAGGTACTACACAGCACCCTCTCGCACCTTGACCGTCAGAAGGGGGGCTATGTGAGACTGTTGTTCATTGACTACAGCTCAGCGTTCAACACCATAGTCCCCACCAGACTGGTGGACAAGCTGATCGAGCTAGGTCTGAGCTCCGCCCTGAGCGCCTGGGTACTGGATTTTCTGAGCGAAAGACCCCAGGCGGTCAGGGTGGGGGGTCAGACCTCCAACACCATCACCCTGAGCATCGGGTCCCCCCAGGGCTGTGTTCTGAGCCCCCTGCTGTACTCACTCTACACACACGACTGTGTGGCCAAGTTCAGCTCCAACTCCATAGTGAAGTTCGCAGATGACACGGTGGTGGTGGGGCTGATCTCGGACAACGACGAGAAGGCCTACCGGGAAGAGGTTGAGGTACTGGAACGCTGGTGCCAGGACAACAGCCTGCTCCTGAACATTGGTAAAACCAAGGAGCTGATCGTGGATTATAGGAGAGGACAGCAGGAGACACACACACCACTGATGATAAACGGGGCTACCGTGGACAGGGTGAGCAGCTTCAAGTACCTGGGGGTCCACATCTCAGAGGACCTGACATGGTCAACACACATAGACACAGTAGTAAAGAAGGCGAAACAGCGTCTCTACCACCTGAGACAGTTAAGGAAGTTCAGAGTATCGGGGAAGATACTCCAGTCCTTCTACTCAGGAGCTGTAGAGAGCATCCTGACCGGAAACATCACTGCCTGGTATGGAAACAGCACGGCACAGGACAAGAAGGCCCTACAGAGAGTGGTGCGCTCAGCCGAGCGTACCACGGGTATTGCACTACCCCCCCTGCAGGTTCTATACAACAAGAGGTGCAAATCCAGAGCCTGCAGGATAATGAAAGACCCTCACCACCCCAATAACAGCCTGTTTCAGCTGCTGAGGTCAGGCAGACGCCTGCGAACCCCAGCTACTAGGACAGAGCGGCTTAGGCTCAGCTTCTTCCCCCAGGCCATCAGAGCCATGAACAATGAACATTGAGTGCTCAGAACATTGAACTGTCCACACACAAGCACACATGAACACACACACGACACGCACACTGTGCACGCTCACACACGAGCAGCCACTTAACACTTTAACATGAGCGGGCACACACTCATGTCGCACACACGCACACTTATGGCCAAAGGAAAGGACACTTTAAATTAGAATAACAGGAACAGTGTATTGCAGGGCTATTCAACTGGCGGCCCGCGGGCCAGATCCGGCCCGCGGGATGATTCTGACCGGCCCGCCAAAGATTACATGATAATATCTTTTTTTTTTTTTTTTTTTTTTTTCGTACTTTTTTCTTTTCATGTCAACGTTAACACGCACAATTGAGCCAAACGTCACTCAATTAATGACAGATTTCATTGATAAATTGAGGGAAAACTTTGCAAGTCGATTTGATGAATTTGACATGTCCAGAGAATTGATGCATTTTGTGAGCAACCCATTTGCCAATGTAGCTGCTATTTCCACAAAAGGACAAGAGTTCCTTGCATCACTTCACATTGATGAAGGTCTCCTGCAACTTGAAATAATTGACATGCAAGCATCATCTGCTCTGAAGCAGGCACTTGAGAATGAATCCACCACAACATTTTGGATAAAGTGTATTCATGTCAAGACATTCCCCAAAATAAAAACGCTGGCAATATCTGTGCTAACAATGTTTGGCTCAACATACACCTGTGAATCCAGTTTCTCTCACATGAATGCCATTAAAACAAGCAACCGTGCCTCCTTGACAAATGAGCATTTGCATCACTGTTTGCGGGTAGCCCTCACTTCCTATGAACCCTCTTTCTCTGCCATTGCCCAGTCAAAGAAGTGCAATCGCTCTCATTAGATGTGTGTATGTAGGCTAGGCCTGTCTGCCCCCCACCCCCCTGATGTTTGAGAGTTAAGAGTGGACAATAAGTGCTGATAAGATGCTGTGATTTACTGTTGTTGCACAGACATGAAGCACTTTTTCATAAGCTCAGCTGCACTATAAATGTGTTTTTTTGTTCAAGTGTTGATGTTAGAATGTTCAGATGCACATCATGCACTTGTTTGTTTTTTATTTTATTTTTATATTGAAATGTTGAAGAGGAGATGTTGCAGTTGTTGCACAGTCATAAATGAAGCACTTTTTGCAGGAGATGTTGCAGATGTGGCACATAAATGAAGCACTTTTTTTGAAAAGTATACTACTTTTGCAATGTAGTTAAATAAAAGTTGTGAAAATGTGGTTGCGTGTTGTGTCAAGTTTACATATATTCATAGCACGGGGAGGCGCCGTGGCAGGCCGGCCCCTGGCCCCTTGGGTTTCTGACAATGTGGCCCCCTGAACAATTTAGTTGAATAGCCCTGGTGTATTGCACTACCAAAGCTAACTAGCATGTCCCACATGCTCTGTAAATAACTATGTACAGATACCGAGATGTCACTCCATGTTACCTGCTACCTGTTACTGCACAATGTTGTTTCCTTCTTTTGATTCTATTATATGTACCACTGTATTGCACATCGTTGCGGGCAAGACCACCCGCATTTCATTGTATACCTGTATGCCGTGACAATTAAAACTCTTGACTTGACTTGACTTGAACTAGTAATTCCATTTTAAGTGTGTTATCAGTCGCCTGGCTTCAGGTCTGGTCATAGTACCCTCTCCACTGTAACTTTACAATGCAGACATAATAAACATGTTATATTATGCAGTTTCCCCAGAGGGACAATACAATGTGTATCTTACCCTGCTGCCCTGTGTTGATGTTGAAAAACGATGATCACACTGTTAACCCATGTTGGAGAAGAACATGACTAATAATAATGCAGGACCTCTCTAGAGGTCTTTATTCGGCATGCAACAAACTGGACATGCAATGGGAGCGCCACACACACACCGGAATACACACACACACACACACACATGCATTGTCTTTTTCTCAGTCTTGTCTTTGAGTCTCTGCGCTTAACCCATCCCGTCGTCCTTCCCCCCAAGGGCAGCCGGGAGCAGACAGGGCGTCGACGAGGGCCGTGCCCAGGGACCAATCCAAGTGCTCCTGCCCGTCTTCATCAAGGACGCGACAGCGTCAGCGATCTGTTGGTTGTGCATGTTTTTCCATTGGGTTTCTCTTATCGGGGGGGGGGGACCCTTGCGAGCACGGGGAGAACATGGAAACTCCACACAGAAAGGCCTGGGAGATCTCTATCACTATCTCATCATAGAGAGACGGTACTATTAACACAGCAAGACAGTGCACACATGGAACTGTGTTCCACTGATACATAAATACTATGGTGTTTGCTATGATAAAGCATCTGAGAATCTTTTCAGAAACGGGATTCAAACGGATCAATCATCAAGAATTCCACATTCGTCCAGAGATGGGATTTTTCATCGAGCCAACGTGACGACGGAGAGCAGATGATGAAAAATGATTTCCCTTTTACGATTAATCATTTATCAATGAGTGTTTATATTTCAGTAGTTTCATATGTAGGCCTACTCTATATATTTATATAGATATATCTTCTTTTTTGTGTTTTTCATGCTTCTGAAGGGGTTGTACTGTGTAAGGTTGGGCTTTAAGGTGTATTTTGCGCAGATGTCTTGTTGGCATGTGTTGTCACTTCCTATGTTGTCACTTCCTATTGGATTAGTATAATTTGGTCACTTACCTTTCATGCTTCATTGCAAGTCATTTCTGAAGAAGGTGTGTTCACACCGAAACGTTATTATTTCAGGCTGCCAATACATTTGAAAAGGTGTGTGCCTGGACCTGTTTCCCTTTTTTGTTCATGTAGCAACAGAGGTTACAGCACCCAGTGTCAAGTGAGGTGAGCGCGTTCTACTACTTTTAAACTTTTTTCATTTATCAATCCACATGGTTATTTCTGGTCATGATGACACTGTTACCTTTGACATTGACATTGTGTTTTCTTTTTTTGTTTTGTTATTTTGTTCCGTTTATACTTATCATGGAGGGCACATTGTTGCTATGGCAAAGCTCTTACTGAACGCAGGGTTCTCCACATTGTGGAGTCGGAGCACAACTTAAAAGAACAGAATTTGGCAAAATAATTCAAATACAGGGGAATAAAGGATTTAAAATATATTCTAAAACATTGCCTGATATTCATTGGTAAAACAATGTTTTATTGTATGAAAATAAAGAGGTCACCAGAGATTGGACTCCAGTTGGCTGGTGAATGATCACCTACAGTAGAAGCCCTTAGAAGTCCAGCTTTTACTGCTACTCTACCACTACTCCACCACTCCACTTTGTGACTCCTATTGTTCTGGATTTCACACCTCCACTGCCTGCCACAGGCTGGAAAGATTTTCATCTTACATTTGTATTCGTCCCAAATGTCCCAGCCCCATCCAATTTCTTAGCTTTTTTCACTGTTTATTTATCATGCATTGCAACACTAATATATGGTATAGTAGCCCAAGTCAGACTGCCCATATAAAAATGATCTTGGGGGTCTGAGGGCAGTAGCCCCCGACCCCCTCCCTGGGGAAGCACCTAAGTTAAGTACCCTCGCTTTGTTTACGGCAGAAAATTAACTTAAGCACTTAAATTAAGTACCCTCGCTTTGTTTACTGCACTAAATTAACACCTAGTGCTAGTTCTAAACTGACATCGAAGTGACATTGGAGTGGCAGAAGGGACCCGATTCTGAAAAGATTCATCTGTACCGGTACACTCAAAAGTCTTAAAACTTGAAGCTGGGGACACACTGTGAAAGTAAATACCTTCCTATACAATTATTTAGCATTGTATCACAGATATGTGACAGAAATTGGCATAATTTGACAAATAATACTGACATTTCAATACAGTATTCAGAGAATGACATTCACTTTTCAACTCTGTTTTCAAACTCCTAGAAATGAGGTGTGAATGATATGAACATCGAGTAGCCTACTGTAGGCAGAGTAGTACTGTTCTCATACTATACACACGTGCATCCACAAAATGTCCACACTGTTTCTTTCTTTCACTGGAGCACACCACTGGTTGAGACTCAAGACTGGGTGTGTCGGCTTGGGCAAAAAACTAAACAAACAGAAAATATACCATGACTGTATAGTTTGAATGGCTCTAGCTCTATTGATGATTATAACAAACCGCCGCAGATTCTGAGGGTTAAGTCAAAACCCGTCCTAACTAATTATTGCAAGTTGGCATTGTGTTTTGGAAGGGATCAACAGAAAGCTCAGTCTCGACGAAGACCAATGGGGTGAAAACACCTAAACCTGCTACTGAAATACAGTATAAAATCACCCTTTTCTCTCCGAAGTCTCCCATCAAATCCTCACAGTTGATAGTAATGTGTTTTACTGCCGACCAGGGGTGGCAGCACAGAGCGTTTGTCGAGCTTTCCCAGCAAACCACAGAAGAACATTTCAGCTGGAGGATTTGAAAGGAGACTTTGTAGAGAAAAGGGTAATCTTATACCATATTCGTTATAGAGCTTTGTGTAGTATATGTAATGCATTCAAAGCTCGTCAATAGAGCTAGAACGGCTCCCGCTATGTGTGCTGTCCTTTGTGCCGCTATCTCGTCGTCTCATCTACAGTATCGTTACTGTCTGACGTGAGGAACACGGCACGACTCTGAGCGGAGGGCTGATTGTCCCGCTCAAGCCGGAGAAAATACTTTTATTTCTTGTCCATGTGGAAGATCTGGTGACTCTCGATCAGGATGAACTCCACGATCTGGTTCTGGTAGATCATGTTCAAGGCCAAGTTGCCGCCGTCCAGCTCGGGCCACATCAGCGTGGGGCCGAAGACGATGCTGACGCCCTGGGTGGACATCAGGTTCTCCCTTGAGTTAGCCAGGACTCTGTGGAGAGAACACCACCACAAAGGGTTAAATAGGTATCTGTGTGTAGAAGGTTTACCATACATTAAATCGGTCAACTAATCAATCAGAAATTTGTAAAATGTCAAATTATCTGTAAACATACATATCACCATAAAATATCTAAATGAAGATTTGGACTTGACTGGAGGTTAGATACCTTTATGGCAACAACACAAAAAAAAGTATTTTCTACAGTATATATTATATATCGATGGCACATTTCGATCACATTTCTGTGTTGTTTTCTTTCAGATACCCAATACAATACACTGTTTTTGGACTATAGTACTATATTACAGTATGTGTTAACAATACCGACCAGGTATTAGTGCCTCGCAAAGTGCAGAGTGCAGGTTTTCCACCTCTTTTTTGTATGCAGATAGGAGGTTTTGTTCTTCTGCCATAAATTATATATCTACACTCATTTGCACACTAGATCAATGATAATCCTTGATATTGACTTATTGAGATTGTACTTGTATTTTATCCACTCAAGAGTTTTACTAGAATTTAATTTCTATTATTATTTGTTTTACTATTATTATTCTTCACTTTATCCTGTTTGTCTTGCTTCAATGGGCGGGGTCACACAGGGGAAGTGTTTCACTGCACTGTACATGAACTCTTTGATCCTGTCTGCATCCCCTGCACTATCAACACATCTACATAATTTTTTCAGATTTGATGGCAGTGTACTTTTTTCCTTTTCTTTTTTCTTTTTTATCCTTGCATGGCCCCCGTTGAAAGCATATCTTGTTTCAATACTGGCAGCCCTGGTGTATCATTTTGTGAACCCAGCTTTAGGTACTCTTAAGATCCAGGTTCAACCACGACCAAAAACCGCTCTCTCTCTCCAATACCACAGTGCAGCAGCGGCAGGCAGCAGCGGTGGTAAGCTTTGCAGAACATCCATTGACTCGACGGGGAGAGAGTTCTAAAAGTAATACAGTATTTGGACAGGAGTCTGGAAAAAGTCAGGGAAACCGGAAAAAAAGTTGGCACGGGAACCTCCAGATCCACATTGGACTCATGTAAAGACTACATACTCTGTGGTTTTAGGAAAGCGGTTTTTGCAAAAAGGTAGAAAGACCCTGTACACTGCTTTCACCCAGCAGATGGACGCTAGTGACCAATGTGTGTCGGCGCAAATTGCCTTCTCCCGTTGGAACAATTCTTTGGGAAGGTGTTCCATTAAAAAGCGAGATGTTAAGTTGAGGTTATGGGTGTATCTGAGGACTGGCCTGCACTGTGGAATGGAGGGAGGGAGTGATAGAGAGAGAGAGAGAGAAGCTAGCAGAGTAGCATTCTCCCCGAGCTGAGGCTTGGCTAGGGGACAGAGGAAGGCCAGGCTGGGGGGGACCAGCTCCACGGAGGAGGCAGCCCACAGGCTTCTGGGCCCGTTATGGAGTGAGGCCTGGAACGGGATGGAAGCACTGTGGCGCAGGGCCCCTCTCCAAGCTGTCAGTGGGCTCTTGACGGAGCGTTCTGAGGTGGGATTGAGTCCCTCCTTGCCCAAAATGGATCCGCACGGGGGCCTCTGCGCATAATTGCATCCAAAAGGTATTGTCAGTGGGCCAGGCGTGTTCGTCTCCGCCGCCGCTGCTATGGCGTCTGGAGTTGGTATTTTGGAGAGCCAGAGTGATGTTATCTATGGCTTACATGTCATAAAACACAGGGCAAAAAAAAACGCGGGCTGTACATTTTTCCAGCCCCACAAGCCCATACGGTTATTGCTTAGATGTTACACACATTGTGATCATGTTACCTTTTTCCTTGCTCTCACGTTTGTTTTTTCAATATGTAATGTTTTTTTTTAATGAATGAATGAAAAACTTATTTTTAGGAAGTACAAATATACACACACACACATGTACGTATGTAAGTGTGTCTATATATATATACATTATATATATATACACACAAAACTTTTGCATTAGCCAACATCATGTCAATTGAAAGCTTTCCTCTCAAAATGGTCAAGATCAGGATGTATCCATCACCTTTGAGGACTTGCCCCCCGAACGGTTAATTGCATGTGATGGCCAACATCTTGCCCTGCCATATGTCATTAGATGAGGGGCCGAGCGAGTGTGTGCCGTGCATATCCCCTAACCTCATTAATGAACGCCTGATGATCATCTCCACTGACATAATCATTATGAAGAATTATCCTCATCTCACTTTGAGCTAAGAAATGCAATTTTCCTTGAAATATGCCTCTAATCAATAACGTCAAACTGAATCTATGGCGGGAAGTAATAATACTGGAACACTATATGAAGAAGCCACAGGGTATATAGAAGTTAGTAATGAAAAAACAACACTGTTTAATACAACAATGTATTCATACAACACTGTATTCATACAACACTGTATTCATACAACACTGTATTAGCACAACACTGTATTCATACAACACTGTATTTATACAACACTGTATTAGCACAACACTGTATTAGTACAACACTATTAGTACAACACTGTATTAGTACAACACTGTATTAGTACACCACTATTAGCACAACACTATTAGTACAACACTATTAGTACAACTGTATTAGTACAACACTATTAGTACAACTGTATTAGTACAACACTATTAGTACAACACTGTATTAGTACACCACTATTAGCACAACACTATTAGTACAACACTATTAGTACAACTGTATTAGTACAACACTGTATTAGTACACCACTATTAGCACAACATTGTATTAGTACAACACTATTAGTACAACACTGTATTAGTACAACACTATTAGTACACCACTATTAGTACAACACTGTATTAGTACAACACTGTATTAGTACACCACTATTAGCACAACACTGTATTAGTACACCACTATTAGTACAACACTATTAGTACAACACTGTATTAGCACAACACTATTAGCACAACACTGTATTAGTACAACACTGTATTAGTACACCACTATTAGTACAACACTGTATTAGTACAACACTGTATTAGTACAACACTGTATTAGTACACCACTATTAGTACAACTGTATTAGTACAACACTGTATTAGTACACCACTATTAGCACAACACTGTATTAGTACAACACTGTATTAGTACACCACTATTAGTACAACAATGTATTAGTACAACACTGTATTAGTACAACACTGTATTAGTACACCACTATTAGTACAACACTGTATTTGTACAACACTGTATTAGTACACCACTATTAGCACAACACTATTAGTACAACTGTATTAGTACAACACTGTATTAGTACACCACTATTAGTACAACACTGTATTAGTACACCACTATTAGCACAACACTATTAGTACAACTGTATTAGTACAACACTGTATTAGTACAACACTGTATTAGCACAACACTGTATTTATACAACACTGTATTAGTACAACACTGTATTTATACAACACTGTATTAATACAACACTATTAATACAACTGTATTAGTACAACACTGTATTAGTACAACACTGTATTAGTACAACACTGTATTAGTACAACACTGTATTTATACAACACTGTATTAGTACAACACTGTATTTATACAACACTGTATTAATACAACACTATTAATACAACTGTATTAGTACAACACTGTATTAGTACAACACTATTAGCACAACACTGTATTAATACAACACTATTAATACAACTGTATTAGTACAACACTATTAGTACAACACTATTAGCACAACACTATTAGTACAACACTGTATTAGTACACCACTATTAGCACAACACTGTATTAGTACAACTGTATTAGTACAACACTGTATTAGTACAACACTGTATTAGCACAACACTGTATTTATACAACACTGTATTAGTACAACACTGTATTAGTACAACACTGTATTAGCACAACACTGTATTTATACAACACTGTATTAGTACAGCACTGTATTAGTACAACACTGTATTAGCACAACACTGTATTTATACAACACTGTATTAGTACAACACTGTATTAGTACACCACTATTAGCACAACACTGTATTAATACAACACTATTAATACAACTGTATTAGTACAACACTATTAGTACAACACTATTAGCACAACACTATTAGTACAACACTGTATTAGTACACCACTATTAGCACAACACTGTATTAGTACAACTGTATTAGTACAACACTGTATTAGCACAACACTGTATTTATACAACACTGTATTAGTACAACACTGTATTAGTACAACACTGTATTAGCACAACACTGTATTTATACAACACTGTATTAGTACAACACTGTATTAGTACAACACTGTATTAGCACAACACTGTATTTATACAACACTGTATTAGTACAACACTGTATTAGTACAACACTGTATTAGCACAACACTGTATTTATACAACACTGTATTAGTACAACACTGTACCAGTACAACACTGTATTTATACAACACTGTATTAGTACAACACTGTATTTATACAACACTGTATTAGTACAACACTATTAGCACAACACTGTATTAATACAACACTATTAATACAACTGTATTAGTACAACACTATTAGTACAACACTATTAGCACAACACTATTAGCACAACACTGTATTAGTACAACACTGTATTAGTACACCACTATTAGCACAACACTGTATTAGTACAACACTATTAGTACACCACTATTAGCACAACACTGTATTAGTACAACACTATTAGTACAACACTGTATTAGTACAACACTGTATTAGTACACCACTATTAGTACAACACTATTAGTACAACACTGTATTAATACAACACTATTAGTACAACTGTATTAGTACAACACTGTATTAGTACACCACTATTAGCACAACACTGTATTAGCACAACACTGTATTAGTACAACACTATTAGCACAACACTATTAGTACAACACTGTATTAGTACACCACTATTAGTACAACACTATTAGTACAACACTATTAGCACAACACTGTATTAGTACAACACTGTATTAGTACAACACTATTAGCACAACACTATTAGTACAACACTGTATTAGTACACCACTATTAGTACAACACTATTAGTACAACACTATTAGTACAACACTATTAGTACAACACTGTATTAGTACAACACTATTAGCACAACACTATTAGCACAACACTGTATTAGTACAACACTGTATTAGTACAACACTATTAGTAGACCACTATTAGCACAACACTGTATTAGTACAACACTATTAGTACAACACTGTATTAGTACAACACTGTATTAGTACAACACTATTAGCACAACACTATTAGTACAACACTGTATTAGTACACCACTATTAGTACAACACTATTAGTACAACACTGTATTAGTACAACACTATTAGTACAACACTATTAGTACAACACTGTATTAGTACACCACTATTAGTACAACACTATTAGTACAACACTGTATTAGTACACCACTGTATTAGTACAACACTGTATTAGTACAACACTGTATTAGTACACCACTATTAGTACAACACTGTATTAGTACAACACTGTATTAGTACACCACTATTAGTACAACTGTATTAGTACAACACTGTATTAGTACAACACTATTAGTACAACACTGTATTAGTACAACACTGTATTAGTACACCACTATTAGCACAACACTATTAGTACAACTGTATTAGTACAACACTGTATTAGTACACCACTATTAGTACAACACTGTATTAGTACAACACTGTATTAGTACAACACTGTATTAGTACAACACTGTATTAGTACACCACTATTAGTACAACACTGTATTAGTACAACACTGTATTAGTACAACACTGTATTAGTACACCACTATTAGTACAACACTGTATTTGTACAACACTGTATTAGTACACCACTATTAGCACAACACTATTAGTACAACTGTATTAGTACAACACTGTATTAGTACACCACTATTAGTACAACACTGTATTAGTACACCACTATTAGCACAACACTATTAGTACAACTGTATTAGTACAACACTGTATTAGTACAACACTGTATTAGCACAACACTGTATTTATACAACACTGTATTAGTACAACACTGTATTTATACAACACTGTATTAATACAACACTATTAATACAACTGTATTAGTACAACACTGTATTAGTACAACACTGTATTAGTACAACACTGTATTAGTACAACACTGTATTTATACAACACTGTATTAGTACAACACTGTATTTATACAACACTGTATTAATACAACACTATTAATACAACTGTATTAGTACAACACTGTATTAGTACAACACTATTAGCACAACACTGTATTAATACAACACTATTAATACAACTGTATTAGTACAACACTATTAGTACAACACTATTAGCACAACACTATTAGTACAACACTGTATTAGTACACCACTATTAGCACAACACTGTATTAGTACAACTGTATTAGTACAACACTGTATTAGTACAACACTGTATTAGCACAACACTGTATTTATACAACACTGTATTAGTACAACACTGTATTAGTACAACACTGTATTAGCACAACACTGTATTTATACAACACTGTATTAGTACAGCACTGTATTAGTACAACACTGTATTAGCACAACACTGTATTTATACAACACTGTATTAGTACAACACTGTATTAGTACACCACTATTAGCACAACACTGTATTAATACAACACTATTAATACAACTGTATTAGTACAACACTATTAGTACAACACTATTAGCACAACACTATTAGTACAACACTGTATTAGTACACCACTATTAGCACAACACTGTATTAGTACAACTGTATTAGTACAACACTGTATTAGCACAACACTGTATTTATACAACACTGTATTAGTACAACACTGTATTAGTACAACACTGTATTAGCACAACACTGTATTTATACAACACTGTATTAGTACAACACTGTATTAGTACAACACTGTATTAGCACAACACTGTATTTATACAACACTGTATTAGTACAACACTGTATTAGTACAACACTGTATTAGCACAACACTGTATTTATACAACACTGTATTAGTACAACACTGTATCAGTACAACACTGTATTTATACAACACTGTATTAGTACAACACTGTATTTATACAACACTGTATTAGTACAACACTATTAGCACAACACTGTATTAATACAACACTATTAATACAACTGTATTAGTACAACACTATTAGTACAACACTATTAGCACAACACTATTAGCACAACACTGTATTAGTACAACACTGTATTAGTACACCACTATTAGCACAACACTGTATTAGTACAACACTATTAGTACACCACTATTAGCACAACACTGTATTAGTACAACACTATTAGTACAACACTGTATTAGTACAACACTGTATTAGTACACCACTATTAGTACAACACTATTAGTACAACACTGTATTAATACAACACTATTAGTACAACTGTATTAGTACAACACTGTATTAGTACACCACTATTAGCACAACACTGTATTAGCACAACACTGTATTAGTACAACACTATTAGCACAACACTATTAGTACAACACTGTATTAGTACACCACTATTAGTACAACACTATTAGTACAACACTATTAGCACAACACTGTATTAGTACAACACTGTATTAGTACAACACTATTAGCACAACACTATTAGTACAACACTGTATTAGTACACCACTATTAGTACAACACTATTAGTACAACACTATTAGTACAACACTATTAGTACAACACTGTATTAGTACAACACTATTAGCACAACACTATTAGCACAACACTGTATTAGTACAACACTGTATTAGTACAACACTATTAGTAGACCACTATTAGCACAACACTGTATTAGTACAACACTATTAGTACAACACTGTATTAGTACAACACTGTATTAGTACAACACTATTAGCACAACACTATTAGTACAACACTGTATTAGTACACCACTATTAGTACAACACTATTAGTACAACACTGTATTAGTACAACACTATTAGTACAACACTATTAGTACAACACTGTATTAGTACACCACTATTAGTACAACACTATTAGTACAACACTGTATTAGTACACCACTGTATTAGTACAACACTGTATTAGTACAACACTGTATTAGTACACCACTATTAGTACAACACTGTATTAGTACAACACTGTATTAGTACACCACTATTAGTACAACTGTATTAGTACAACACTGTATTAGTACAACACTATTAGTACAACACTGTATTAGTACAACACTGTATTAGTACACCACTATTAGCACAACACTATTAGTACAACTGTATTAGTACAACACTGTATTAGTACACCACTATTAGTACAACACTGTATTAGTACAACACTGTATTAGTACAACACTGTATTAGTACAACACTGTATTAGTACACCACTATTAGTACAACACTGTATTAGTACAACACTGTATTAGTACAACACTGTATTAGTACACCACTATTAGTACAACACTGTATTTGTACAACACTGTATTAGTACACCACTATTAGCACAACACTATTAGTACAACTGTATTAGTACAACACTGTATTAGTACACCACTATTAGTACAACACTGTATTAGTACACCACTATTAGCACAACACTATTAGTACAACTGTATTAGTACAACACTGTATTAGTACAACACTGTATTAGCACAACACTGTATTTATACAACACTGTATTAGTACAACACTGTATTTATACAACACTGTATTAATACAACACTATTAATACAACTGTATTAGTACAACACTGTATTAGTACAACACTGTATTAGTACAACACTGTATTAGTACAACACTGTATTTATACAACACTGTATTAGTACAACACTGTATTTATACAACACTGTATTAATACAACACTATTAATACAACTGTATTAGTACAACACTGTATTAGTACAACACTATTAGCACAACACTGTATTAATACAACACTATTAATACAACTGTATTAGTACAACACTATTAGTACAACACTATTAGCACAACACTATTAGTACAACACTGTATTAGTACACCACTATTAGCACAACACTGTATTAGTACAACTGTATTAGTACAACACTGTATTAGTACAACACTGTATTAGCACAACACTGTATTTATACAACACTGTATTAGTACAACACTGTATTAGTACAACACTGTATTAGCACAACACTGTATTTATACAACACTGTATTAGTACAGCACTGTATTAGTACAACACTGTATTAGTACACCACTATTAGCACAACACTGTATTAGTACAACACTGTATTAGTACACCACTATTAGCACAACACTGTATTAATACAACACTATTAATACAACTGTATTAGTACAACACTATTAGTACAACACTATTAGCACAACACTATTAGTACAACACTGTATTAGTACACCACTATTAGCACAACACTGTATTAGTACAACTGTATTAGTACAACACTGTATTAGCACAACACTGTATTTATACAACACTGTATTAGTACAACACTGTATTAGCACAACACTGTATTTATACAACACTGTATTAGTACAACACTGTATTAGTACAACACTGTATTAGCACAACACTGTATTTATACAACACTGTATTAGTACAACACTGTATTAGTACAACACTGTATTAGCACAACACTGTATTTATACAACACTGTATTAGTACAACACTGTATCAGTACAACACTGTATTTATACAACACTGTATTAGTACAACACTGTATTTATACAACACTGTATTAGTACAACACTATTAGCACAACACTGTATTAATACAACACTATTAATACAACTGTATTAGTACAACACTATTAGTACAACACTATTAGCACAACACTATTAGCACAACACTGTATTAGTACAACACTGTATTAGTACACCACTATTAGCACAACACTGTATTAGTACAACACTATTAGTACACCACTATTAGCACAACACTGTATTAGTACAACACTATTAGTACAACACTGTATTAGTACAACACTGTATTAGTACACCACTATTAGTACAACACTATTAGTACAACACTGTATTAATACAACACTATTAGTACAACTGTATTAGTACAACACTGTATTAGTACACCACTATTAGCACAACACTGTATTAGCACAACACTGTATTAGTACAACACTGTATTAGTACAACACTATTAGCACAACACTATTAGTACAACACTGTATTAGTACACCACTATTAGTACAACACTATTAGTACAACACTATTAGCACAACACTGTATTAGTACAACACTGTATTAGTACAACACTATTAGCACAACACTATTAGTACAACACTGTATTAGTACACCACTATTAGTACAACACTATTAGTACAACACTATTAGTACAACACTATTAGTACAACACTGTATTAGTACAACACTATTAGCACAACACTATTAGCACAACACTGTATTAGTACAACACTGTATTAGTACAACACTATTAGTAGACCACTATTAGCACAACACTGTATTAGTACAACACTATTAGTACAACACTGTATTAGTACAACACTGTATTAGTACAACACTATTAGCACAACACTATTAGTACAACACTGTATTAGTACACCACTATTAGTACAACACTATTAGTACAACACTGTATTAGTACAACACTATTAGTACAACACTATTAGTACAACACTGTATTAGTACACCACTATTAGTACAACACTATTAGTACAACACTGTATTAGTACACCACTGTATTAGTACAACACTGTATTAGTACAACACTGTATTAGTACACCACTATTAGTACAACACTGTATTAGTACAACACTGTATTAGTACACCACTATTAGTACAACTGTATTAGTACAACACTGTATTAGTACAACACTATTAGTACAACACTGTATTAGTACAACACTGTATTAGTACACCACTATTAGCACAACACTATTAGTACAACTGTATTAGTACAACACTGTATTAGTACACCACTATTAGTACAACACTGTATTAGTACAACACTGTATTAGTACAACACTGTATTAGTACACCACTATTAGTACAACTGTATTAGTACAACACTGTATTAGTACAACACTATTAGTACAACACTGTATTAGTACAACACTGTATTAGTACACCACTATTAGCACAACACTATTAGTACAACTGTATTAGTACAACACTGTATTAGTACACCACTATTAGTACAACACTGTATTAGTACAACACTGTATTAGTACACCACTATTAGTACAACACTGTATTAATACAACACTGTATTTATACAACACTGTATTAGCACAACACTGTATTAGTACAACACTGTATTTATACAACACTGTATTAGTACAACACTGTATTAGTACAACACTGTATTTATACAACACTGTATTAGAACAACACTGTATTAATACAACACTATTAATACAACTGTATTAGTACAACACTGTATTAGTACAACACTGTATTAGTACAACACTATTAGCACAACACTGTATTAGTACAACACTGTATTTATACAACACTGTATTAATACAACACTATTAATACAACTGTATTAGTACAACACTATTAGTACAACACTATTAGCACAACACTATTAGCACAACACTGTATTACAACACTGTATTAGTACACCACTATTAGCACAACACTGTATTAGTACAACACTATTAGTACAACACTGTATTAGTACAACACTGTATTAGTACACCACTATTAGCACAACACTGTATTAGTACAACACTATTAGTACAACACTGTATTAGTACAACACTGTATTAGTACACCACTATTAGCACAACACTGTATTAGTACAAGACTATTAGTACAACACTGTATTAGTACAACACTGTATTAGTACACCACTATTAGTACAACACTATTAGTACAACACTGTATTAATACAACACTATTAGTACAACTGTATTAGTATAACACTGTATTAGTACACCACTATTAGCACAACATTGTATTAGTACAACACTATTAGTACAACTGTATTAGTACAACACTGTATTAGTACACCACTATTAGCACAACACTGTATTAGTACAACACTGTATTAGTACAACACTATTAGCACAACACTATTAGTACAACACTGTATTAGTACACCACTATTAGTACAACACTATTAGTACAACACTGTATTAGTACAACACTATTAGCACAACACTATTAGCACAACACTGTATTAGTACAACACTGTATTAGTACACCACTATTAGCACAACACTGTATTAGTACAACACTATTAGTACAACACTGTATTAGTACAACACTGTATTAGTACACCACTATTAGCACAACACTATTAGTACAACTGTATTAGTACGACACTGTATTAGTACACCACTATTAGCACAACACTGTATTAGTACACCACTATTAGCACAACACTGTATTAGTACAACACTGTATTAGTACAACACTGTATTAGTACACCACTATTAGCACAACACTATTAGTACAACACTGTATTAGTACACCACTATTAGTACAACACTATTAGTACAACACTGTATTAATACAACACTATTAGTACAACACTATTTTGGTACAACACTGTATTGATACAACACTGGATTAGTACAACAATGTATTAGTACAACACTGTATTAATACAACACTATTAGTACAACACTATATTGGTACAACACTGTATTGATACAACACTGTATTTGTGCAACACTATATTGGTACAACACTTCTATTCTATTCACATAATATGCTTACTTCATATATCTATTCTATTCACATATATGCTTACCACTTGTATCTATTGCTATGTCCGCCCATCACAATCATGGGAGCTGTCTAACGCCTGTCCCGTTTCCCTGTCTCCCTGTGAGTGGCTGTCCCGGAGTGATGACCGGAGTGCTGGACGTCCCGTGATGATGACCGGGAGGATGCAACCCTCTCTGCATGTCTCCCTGTCTCCGGCTGTCTCGTAGTGATGACCGGAGTGTTGAACGTCCAGTGATCAAGACCGGGAGGACGCGACCCTCTTTGTGCCGCCCCTGTGCCTCAAATAGATCCGCTATCAGCTCTATCTCTAATCTTTCAAAATGTTCAGTTGCTATCGCTATCAGCTCTATCTTAAATTTTTCAAAATGTTCAGTTGCTATCACGTGCACTCATCTGTGTTTCACTACACACATGAGTGCATGCTTACCAACTGTTCGCCTGTTTTTACTGCAACACTACTATCACCGACATCTAAGAAGGGAGATCCCTTCTAAGGTTTCTCTCCTCCACATTGCCTGTGGTGCATTTTTTCCTATTGCTAGGTTTTAGTGAGTTTTTCCTTACCTTCGCGTGGGGTATGTCTGGGAGTGTTGCATTTATTTTGCATTTATTTAAAAAAATTTGGACCTTATGGTGTTCTTGTTTTGTTCTTGACTTATTGTGATGTTTCTTCTTGACTTGTTTAAAGAAGACGTGTACGGCCCATGGGGACATTAACGTGTGTTTTCGGGCCTTACAAATAAATTTGATTTGATTTATTGGTACAACACTGTATTGATACAACACTATTGGTACAACATTATATTGGTACAACACTGTATTAATATTAATACAACACTATTAGTACAACACTATATTGGTACAACAGGCGCCTAAGGAAGTTCCAAGTCAGTCAGACGATCCTTAAGAACTTCTACTCATGCACAATAGAGAGCATCCTGACTGGAAATATCACCTCCTGGTTTGGGAATACATTTACATTTACATTTAGTCATTTAGCTGACACTTTTATCCAAAGCGACTTACAAGTTCTGTACGACAAGACAGCAAGAAGGGTACAACTCTATCAGCTGAGTAACAATGTTTATCAAAGTGTTGCGTGTTACAGTGTAGGTTAATTTATTAGGACAAGTGCATGACAGTAAGGTTAGTCAGGGTTAGATTTTTTTTTAATTTTTAATTTTTTTATCATTTCAGATAATGGTTGAAGAAGTGAGTCTTTAGTCGACGGCGAAAGATTGGACGGGATTCGGCTGTCCTAACTGGGATGGGTAGTTCATTCCACCATTGTGGGGCAAGGACTGAGAATAGGCGGAATAGCACCGCACAAGACCGTAGCAGACTACAGAGAGTGGCCCGTTCAGCCGAACGCACAATTGGAGGGGGGCTTCCCACTCTCCAGGGCATTTACAACAAGCGGTGCATGGGCAAGGCTAAGATAATTATCAAATACTCCAGCCACCCAAACAACTGCCTCTTTGAACTGCTGCGGTCAGGCAAGCGATACCGGAGTCTCATGGCAAGCACAGAGAGACTCAGAAGAAGCTTCTATCCCCAGGCCATCAGGATGCTCAGCGAACAATAACACTATGTAACAACCATCAAATGCACTCACAGCACACACATCCACACGCACACACTCACTTTAAACAAACAACTCACTGCAGCACCCACTTTAACCACTTTAGAACACCTAAGCACACTTTATATTTATTGGTAAAGAATTTGCACTACAACCCATACCTCATTACACCTTACTGTAAATTGTACCTCATCCCACTTCTGCTTTGCACTGTATAGTATATTGTATGGTAACTCAGTTACTTCTACTCTACATTGAGCATTGTATATATATACTGAACACTTTTGTCAACGTACTTGACTTCTATTTTATACTTGCTATACTATTTTATACTTATCTATTTTTTGCTTAGCACAGTCTCTGGAGCGTAACAGAAAGAAGCATTTTGTATAAAAGTATTCTGTACTTCTGTATGACAACTAATAAAGAAACTTGAAACAACACTGTATTGATACAACACTGTATTCATGCAACACTATATTGGTACAACACTGTATTAATACAACACTATTGGTACAACACTATATTGGTACAACACTGTATTGATACAACACTATATTGGTACAACACTATTGGTAGCTGCTGGTATGATTGTATTTTCATTCCATCTTTAGTTTGATTACAACATAATGCACGAGTCTCACACAGTGGCGTCAAGCTGGAGATGAAAATGGCTGAATAATCAGTAGAACGTTTTTGTGGGAAAGTTGTGAGTAATTGAATCCAGATTTAGGGCTCAGTTTACAGGTGGGAGTTAAATTGCAGGAAGTTGATTCACTGCCACCCAATTATCGGTGCTACTAAAGCACAATTACAGAGTTTTACTATCACAACACCCTCCCCCCGCCCGCCCCCCTAACAGAATCAAGGTGTTGGCGAAATATGGGCACAGCTCTAGGTTTCTAAACAAACAAAAGTTCAACCAGTTTGTTCATCATTTTAAGCGTTGACATTTCTAAAGTATAACTTGAGATAAATTAAGTTCCTACAGGGGTCGGCAACCTGCGGCCTCGAGGCCGCATGCGGCTCTTTAGCCAATCAGCTGCGGCTCCCTGGCAAAAAAAAAAAAAAAAATTACGTTTTTTTTTTTACTTTTTTTTTCTCTTATTTTGGAGATAGATGTCATACTGTGACACTGAAATGAAAAAATATTTCATCAACTAAGATATTTAGTCAACAAAAGGCTTGCCTGTATGCCTGATATGTGGTGCGAAATTTGCGAACAACGAAAAAATTACTTTTAATTTTATAGATTTTTCACAAATAAGGGAAGGACTCTAATAGAGCTGCATAGTTCAGGGTTTTATTTCAAATTAGGTCTACATATGTCAGTGTTTTTTCTCCTTTTCTGTGTTTTATTTAAAAGTAGGTCTACACATGGTAGTCTTTTTTCAAAGTGGACTACTTTTTATTTTATAAATGTTCCACAAATAAGGGAAGGACTCAAATATACAGTACCTGAATAGTTCAGGGTTTTATTTCAAAGTCGGTCTACAGACACCAGTGTTTTGTCTCCTCTTCTGTGTTCTATTAAAAAATAGGTCTACACAGCCAGTATTTTTTCTCCTCTTCATAAGAGTTTGAGGTTTTCCTTTGTTATAACAGGTAAAAACAGCAATTAAAAAGTCAAAATTTTTCTTTTGGTTGCTTTATAATCCCATTAATGCAACAAACTGTGTGCTATAAGTATAAAGTATAATACATCGCAAATTACTTTGGGTATGCAATTGTCAGGCATTTTATGCTAAATGTGGGGTATGCTTGGGGATATATAAAACGTTATACACTGTGTTATCTTCATTTTAAGGGTAAATAGGTTGTGCGGCTCCCTGAGCATTTTATTTTGTGGGACGGGGGAAAAGTGGCTCTTTTGATACTAAAGGTTGCTGACCCCTGCTCTAGGAAGACGTGGACATCAAAGAACACTGCTTTGCCCGGCTGTAAACAAACATTCACTGGAGAAAGTGCTTAGAAAACAGCTAGAAAGTTTTTACAAAGTGTGTCTTGAAAGTTTAAAAAGTCTGAAAATGGTGAAGGAACTGTGTGAAGTTTAAAAAGTGCCATAGTGTGTGCGTGTGCGCCTGCATGTGTGTGAGTGAGTGAGTGAGTGAATGTGTGTGTGAGTGAGAGTGTGTGTGTATGTGAGTGTTTGTGTATGTGAGTGAGTACAGTATACCAGCGTATGGCACATGTCCATGGCTACAGTAAGTGTTTCGGGGTGTGTCTCTGAGAGCAGTGTAAGTGAAACCCGATTAGAATGTGTACACGCTATAATTTCCCATTTATGTCTGCAATTAACCTCAGCCCCGTGCCTGTACACAGTATATCACTGTCCCCTGGCCGTCCTGGCATCAGCATTTTAACTTAATTAGAACAGTAGTGATCTAAGGGTCTGGATTGCCATGGCTAATGGCTCACTAATGATCTCAAATAAGGAGACTCAATTATTAAAGTAATTCTACTGTATATTCACAGGAGGAATACATCACCTAAGCCCTCTCTCTCTCTCTCTCTCCGGCTAATTCTGCCGCTCTATGACAATCGACCAGGAGTTAGTGTTAATACACCGCCGGCTATTCCTCTTCGTCTCCCTCCTCTACATCATTCTTCTATCCCTCACTTCTTCCTCCGTCTCACCTCTTTTTCTCTCTCCTTCCACACCTCTATATTTCCCCCTCCACCCTTCTCTCCATATATTCTAATCCACTAACCAACTCAGCTGTAGTTTTCACTTCTCCACCCCCCCCCCCCCCCCCCCCCCTACACCACCACCACACCCACCCCCCTACACCACCACCACAGCCTATCAACAAACAACCCCCCCCCCCCCCCAAAGTTTTATCTTCTCCTGCACGTCCTCTAGCTAGCAGCGTGGCACAGTGATTGGAGGCTGGCCATGGTGCCATGCACAATAGCCAGTGTCCGGCATGCCCAGGAGGTGACCACCGAGGCTCTTGATGTGAAGTGACGAACCATTGATATCCCTCTACATAAGCTGACGCGCGTGGCCCAAGATGCCAATGCTAATTAATTAGCATCTTATTTTTCCTGAGTGGGGGTGGGGTATGGGGGGGGGGCATGACAGGATATGGGAGCTGGACCATGATGGCGTCTCCCCTCTCCCTCCTCGCCTGGAAGGCTCCTGCTAATTGGGTCAGGATCATTGACTCCTTCAGGATCACAGGACAGATAATAAATTGAGGTGGGGAGGAGGAGAAGAAGGAGGAGGAGAATAAGGAGGGTCCATGGAGCCAGAGGAAGAGGAGAAGGAGGTTGATGAGAGAGGGGGGGGGGGGGGGGGGGGCTGGCTGAAGGGGGTAATGGCTCCGAGGTTGAAAACCCTGTACGACTGCAGCCTCTGTAAAGTGAACCAACAGCGCCCACGTCTGATCTGAACTAAAAATACCTCCTGCTTTGTAAAAAGGCGCTCGAGTTCAAGTCGTGTAGTGGTGGAAGAAAACAAGGTTCCAGCAAGGCATCTTTCTTTAAGCGTACACCGGGGGTAAATATTGACGCTTTGAAATCATGAAACGTTGATTGCATACAACAGAAAAGGAAAAGAAACACACACAGGGGGAATAAACTAAAAAGAGATCCGTCCGTGCCATTCTGGTCGGGTATATACCCACTGATTTCAGAGCTGGCTTTCAGGCCCTGGGGGCCCCCGCCACCACCACGCCCATGGCGGAGAGAGAGAGAGAGCAGGAGAGAGGGTTGATTCCAAAAGGTTTTGTTTTCCACGGTTCCCTCTCCGGTCAACAGAGATGCGGCGAGGGGGAAAACAGAGCCCGTCTTTGGACGTTTTTCGAAACCCTTGCGGTGAACGGCGACCATGAGCAGCAGTGACAAAAACACCCACAAGAAGAGCAGAAGAAATAGAATGGTTAAGTGAAGGTACACTTCAGAGCATCTGGTTTCCTAGACCACATCATCACAATGCAAGTACACAGCTCTCCATATTGAAGCCAGACCCTCGTGGATTGGGAGGAGGTGGGGTGGGGGGGGGCTGCTGGTTTCACACAGGCAGAGAGAGAGAGAGGATGGAAGCCACAACAAAGGAGTCGAAAACTTCATAGACTCCTAACATTACTAAAAGGGCCCATCCCAGCCAGACAGGACCAAAATAAAAAAAAAATTTAACGGAATTGTAAAGGGAAAAACACACACACACACACACTTAGTTTGAGAACAACCCTCGCGTCGCGTGGGAGACGGCGAGGACACACACACACACACATGTACATTCTCACTCTCCAGAAGTGCCATCCTAGAATCTCATCTGGCAATCTCTGATGATAAGCGCCATAATGATCACCCCCCCCACCCCACCCCTCACCCCACTCTCTGCCCCTATGGGAGAGAAATGTATCGTGCAGAGAGTGCGCATGCGCGTGAGAGAGAGAGAGAGAGAGAGAGAGAGAGAGAGAGAGAGAGAGAGAGAGAGAGAGAGAGAGAACGGGTGAATAATAACTAAGTAAGTAAATAAATAAATAAATCACACATGATCCTAATTTAGTGTGGTCTGGTGTGCAATTTAGATTAGGCATCTAGGCTATACGCATCCAGCATATGAGAAAAGAGGGAGAAAAAGAGGAGGGATGGGGCGAGAGAGGGAGAGAGAGAGAGAGAGAGAGAGAGAAATAAGTGAATAAAGGCTTGACCACATCAGTAGGTATGGGTGTGGCAGCTCTAGTCCTGGCTGCGCTGCCCCCTTGGGGCCCGTTCGTTCTCCTGCCGTTTCTGTCACATGAGACGCGTTTTTTTTGGGGCTGATTATTTGCATGGTGGAGAGAGGGCAGGGCAGGGGGGGGGGGGGGGGGGGGGGTGTTGGGGGGGCATGTGGGGGGGGTTTGCGGTGCGAGACAGACTTGGAGGCACTGCCTGGGATTTACCCTGTCCCTCCCCCACAATCCCTTGCAGCGGGAGAGGGCGTGTGAACGAAACAATGCGTCAGCGCCGGAGGCGACAACGGGCCCGCGGTGCCGCTCCTTTATGAAGGTACAGTATGGCTATCAACTCCTTTATGAATGTACAGTATGACTACCAGCTCCTTTATGAAGGTACAGTATGACTTGCATCTCCTTTATGAAGGTACAGTATGACTATCAGCTCCTTTATGAAGGTACAGTATGACTACCAGCTCCTTTATGAAGGTACAGTATGACTTGCATCTCCTTTATGAAGGTACAGTATGACTATCAACTCCTTTATGAAGGTACAGTATGACTATCATCTCCTTTATGAAGGTACAGTATGACTATCAACTCCTTTATGAAGGTACAGTATGACTATCAGCTCCTTTATGAAGGTACTGTATGACTAGCATCTCCTTTATGAAGGTACAGTATGACTACCAGCTCCTTTATGAAGGTACAGTATGACTACCAGCTCCTTTATGAAGGTACAGTATGACTATCAGCTCCTTTATGAAGGTACAGTATGACTATCAGCTCCTTTATGAAGGTACAGTATGACTAGCAGCTCTTTTATGAAGGTACAGTATGACTACCAGCTCCTTTATGAAGGTACAGTATGACTAGCATCTCCTTTATGAAGGTACAGTATGACTAGCATCTCCTTTATGAAGGTACAGTATGACTATCAACTCATTTATGAAGGTACAGTATGACTAGCAGCTCCTTTATGAAGGTACAGTATGACTAGCAGCTCCTTTATGAAGGTACAGTAGGACTACCAGCTCATTTATGAAGGTACAGTATGACTACCAGCTCCTTTATGAAGGTACAGTATGACTACCAGCTCCTTTATGAAGGTACAGTATGACTATCAGCTCCTTTATGAAGGTACAGTATGACTAGCAGCTCCTTTATAAAGGTACAGTATGACTACCAGCTCCTTTATGAAGGTACAGTATGACTAGCATCTCCTTTATGAAGGTACAGTATGACTATCAGCTCATTTATGAAGGTACAGTATGACTAGCATCTCCTTTATGAAGGTACAGTATGATTATCAACTCCTTTATTAAGGTACAGTATGACTATCAACTCCTTTATGAAGGTACAGTATGACTACCGGCTCCTTTATGAAGGTACAGTATGACTACCAGCTCCTTTATGAAGGTACAGTATGACTATCAACTCCTTTATGAAGGTACAGTATGACTAGCAGCTCCTTTATGAAGGTACAGTATGACTACTCCTTTATGAAGATACAGTATGACTACCAGCTCATTTATGAAGGTACAGTATGACTACCAGCTCCTTTATGAAGGTACAGTATGACTATCATCTCCTTTATGAAGGTACCTTATGACTACCAGCTCCTTTATGAAGGTACAGTATGACTATCAACTCCTTTATGAAGGTACAGTATGACTACTCCTTTATGAAGGTACAGTATGACTACCAGCTCATTTATTAAGGTACAGTATGACTAGCAGCTCATTTATGAAGGTACAGTATGACTACCAGCTCATTTATGAAGGTACAGTATGACTACCAGCTCCTTTATGAAGGTACAGTATGACTAACAGCTCCTTTATGAAGGTACAGTATGACTACCAGCTCCTTTATGAAGGTACAGTATGACTAGCATCTCATTTATGAAGGTACAGTATGACTAACAGCTCCTTTATGAAGGTACAGTATGACTCCCAGCTCCTTTATGAAGGTACAGTATGACTATCATCTCCGTTATGAAGGTACAGTATGACTATCATCTCCTTTATGAAGGTACAGTATGACTACCAGCTCCTTTATGAAGGTACAGTATGACTACCATCTCATTTATGAAGGTGAGTATGACTAGCAGCTCATTTATGAAGGTACAGTATGACTAACAGCTCCTTTATGAAGGTACAGTATGACTACCAGCTCCTTTATGAAGGTACAGTATGACTAGCATCTCCTTTATGAAGGTACAGTATGACTACCAGCTCCTTTATGAAGGTACAGTATGACTACCGGCTCCTTTATGAAGGTACAGTATGACTATCAACTCCATTATGAAGGTACAGTATGACTATCCTCTCCGTTATGAAGGTACAGTATGACTATCATCTCCGTTATGAAGGTACAGTATGACTACCAGCTCCTTTATGAAGGTACAGTATGACTATCATCTCCTTTATGAAGGTACAGTATGACTAGCATCTCCTTTATGAAGGTACAGTATGACTACCAGCTCCTTTATGAAGGTACAGTATGGCTATCAGCTCCTTTATGAAGGTACAGTATGACTCCCAGCTCATTTATGAAGGTACAGTATGACTATCAGCTCCTTTATGAAGGTACAGTATAACTAGCAGCTCCTTTATGAAGGTACAGTATGACTAGCAGCTCCTTTATGAAGGTACAGTATGACTAGCAGCTCCTTTAGGATTGGTACAGTATGACTCCCAGCTCCTTTATGAAGGTACAGTATGACTAGAATCTCCTTTATGAAGGTACAGTATGACTCACAGCTCCTTTATGAAGGTACAGTATGACTATCAGCTCCTTTATGAAGGTACAGTATAACTAGCAGCTCCTTTATGAAGGTACAGTATGACTAGCCGCTCCTTTATGAAGGTACAGTATGACTAGCAGCTCCTTTATGAAGGTACAGTATGACTCCCAGCTCCTTTATGAAGGTACAGTATGACTAGCAGCTCCTTTATGAAGGTACAGTATGACTAGCAGCTCCTTTATGAAGGTACAGTATGACTAGCATCTCCTTTATGAAGGTACAGTATGACTCCCAGCTCCTGTATGAAGGTACAGTATAACTCCCAGCTCCTTTATGAAGGTACAGTATGACTAGCAGTTCCTTTATGGAGGTACAGTATGACTATCAGCTCCTTTATGAAGGTACAGTATGACTACCAGCTCCTTTATGAAGGTACAGTATGACTATCAGCTCCTTTATGAATGTACAGTATGACTATCAGCTCCTTTATGAAGGTACAGTATGACTAGCAGCTCTTTTATGAAGGTACAGTATGACTACCAGCTCCTTATGAAGGTACAGTATGACTAGCATCTCCTTTATGAACGTACAGTATGACTATCAACTCATTTATGAAGGTACAGTATGACTAGCAGCTCCTTTATGAAGGTACAGTATGACTAGCAGCTCCTTTATGAAGGTACAGTAGGACTACCAGCTCATTTATGAAGGTACAGTATGACTACCAGCTCCTTTATGAAGGTACAGTATGACTACCAGCTCCTTTATGAAGGTACAGTATGACGATCAGCTCCTTTATGAAGGTACAGTATGACTAGCAGCTCCTTTATAAAGGTACAGTATGACTACCAGCTCCTTTATGAAGGTACAGTATGACTAGCATCTCCTTTATGAAGGTACAGTATGACTATCAGCTCATTTATGAAGGTACAGTATGACTAGCATCTCCTTTATGAAGGTACAGTATGATTATCAACTCCTTTATTAAGGTACATTATGACTATCAACTCCTTTATGAAGGTACAGTATGACTACCGGCTCCTTTATGAAGGTACAGTATGACTACCAGCTCCTTTATGAAGGTACAGTATGACTATCAACTCCTTTATGAAGGTACAGTATGACTAGCAGCTCCTTTATGAAGGTACAGTATGACTACTCCTTTATGAAGG
Organism: Notolepis coatsorum; assembly: GCF_963971535.1. Lineage (NCBI taxonomy): Eukaryota > Metazoa > Chordata > Actinopteri > Aulopiformes > Paralepididae > Notolepis > Notolepis coatsorum. The sequence goes on from NC_140169.1 coordinate 176,442,207, forward strand.
TACAGTATGACTACCAGCTCCTTTATGAAGGTACAGTATGACTACCAGCTCCTTTATGAAGGTACAGTATGACTATCATCTCCTTTATGAAGGTACCTTATGACTACCAGCTCCTTTATGAAGGTACAGTATGACTATCAACTCCTTTATGAAGGTACAGTATGACTACTCCTTTATGAAGGTACAGTATGACTACCAGCTCATTTATTAAGGTACAGTATGACTAGCAGCTCATTTATGAAGGTACAGTATGACTAACAGCTCCTTTATGAAGGTACAGTATGACTACCAGCTCCTTTATGAAGGTACAGTATGACTAGCATCTCCTTTATGAAGGTACAGTATGACTCCCAGCTCCTTTATGCAGGTACAGTATGACTACCGGCTCCTTTATGAAGGTACAGTATGACTATCATCTCTGTTATGAAGGTACAGTATGACTATCATCTCCTTTATGAAGGTACAGTATGACTACCAGCTCCTTTATGAAGGTACAGTATGACTACCAGCTCATTTATGAAGGTACAGTATGACTAGCAGCTCATTTATGAAGGTACAGTATGACTAACAGCTCCTTTATGAAGGTACAGTAAGACTACCAGCTCCTTTATGAAGGTACAGTATGACTAGCATCTCCTTTATGAAGGTACAGTATGACTACCAGCTCCTTTATGAAGGTACAGTATGACTACCAGCTCCTTTATGAAGGTACAGTATGACTATCAACTCCATTATGAAGGTACAGTATGACTATCCTCTCCGTTATGAAGGTACAGTATGACTATCATCTCCGTTATGAAGGTACAGTATGACTACCAGCTCCTTTATGAAGGTACAGTATGACTATCATCTCCTTTATGAAGGTACAGTATGACTAGCATCTCCTTTATGAAGGTACAGTATGACTATCAGCTCCTTTATGAAGGTACAGTATGGCTATCAGCTCCTTTATGAAGGTACAGTATGACTCCCAGCTCATTTATGAAGGTACAGTATGACTATCAGCTCCTCTATGAAGGTACAGTATAACTAGCAGCTCCTTTATGAAGGTACAGTTTGACTAGCAGCTCCTTTATGAAGGTACAGTATGACTAGCAGCTCCTTTATGAAGGTACAGTATGACTCACAGCTCCTTTATGAAGGTACAGTATGACTATCAGCTCCTTTATGAAGGTACAGTATAACTAGCAGCTCCTTTATGAAGGTACAGTATGACTAACAGCTCCTTTATGAAGGTACAGTATGACTAGCATCTCCTTTATGAAGGTACAGTATGACTACCAGCTCCTTTATGAAGGTACAGTATGACTACCGGCTCCTTTATGAAGGTACAGTATGACTATCAACTCCATTATGAAGGTACAGTATGACTATCCTCTCCGTTATGAAGGTACAGTATGACTAGCATCTCCGTTATGAAGGTACAGTATGACTACCAGCTCCTTTATGAAGGTACAGTATGACTAGCATCTCCTTTATGAAGGTACAGTATGACTACCAGCTCCTTTATGAAGGTACAGTATGACTACCGGCTCCTTTATGAAGGTACAGTATGACTATCAGCTCCTTTATGAAGGTACAGTATGACTAGCATCTCCTTTATGAATGTACAGTATGACTATCAACTCGTTTATGAAGGTACAGTATGACTACCAGCTCCTTTATGAAGGTACAGTATGACTATCAACTCGTTTATGAAGGTACAGTATGACCATCAACTCCTTTATGAAGGTACAGTATGACTCCCAGCTCCTTTATGAAGGTACAGTATGACTAGCATCTCCTTTATGAAGGTACAGTATGACTAGCATCTCTTTTCTGAAGGTACAGTATGACTATCATCTCCTTTATGAAGGTACAGTATGACTAGCAGATCCTTTATGAAGGTACAGTATGACTAGCATCTCCTTTATGAAGGTACAGTATGACTCCCAGCTCCTTTATGAAGGTACAGTGTGACTCCCAGCTCCTTTATGAAGGTACAGTATGACTAGCATCTCCTTTATGAAGGTACAGTATGACTACCAGCTCCTTTATGAAGGTACAGTATGACTACCAGCTCCTTTATGAAGGTACAGTATGACTAGCAGCTCCTGTATGAAGGTACAGTATGACTCCCAGCTCCTTTATGAAGGTACAGTATGACTAGCATCTCCTGTATGAAGGTACAGTATGACTACCAGCTTCTTTATGAAGGTACAGTATGACTACCAGCTCCTTTATGAAGGTACAGTATGACTACCAGCTCCTTTATGAAGGTACAGTATGACTAGCAGCTCCTTTATGAAGGTACAGTATGACTATCAGCTCCTTTATGAAGGTACAGTATGACTATCATCTCCTTTATGAAGGTACAGTATGACTATCATCTCCTTTATGAAGGTACAGTATGACTATCATTTCCTTTCTGAAGGTACAGTATGACTATCATCTCCTTTATGAAGGTACAGTATGACTAGCAGCTCCTTTATGAAGGTACAGTATGACTAGCAGCTCCTTTATGAAGGTACAGTATGACTATCATCTCCTTTATGAAGGTACAGTATGACTCCCAGCTCCTTTATGAAGGTACAGTATGACTCCCAGCTCCTTTATGAAGCTACAGTATGACTATCAACTCCTTTATGAAGGTACAGTATGACTATCAAGTTGATAGTCATACTGTACCTTCATAAAGGAGCTGGGAGTCATACTGTACCTTCATAAAGGAGATGATAGTCATACTGTACCTTCATAAAGGAGATGCTAGTCATACTGTACCTTCATAAAGGAGCTGGTAGTCATACTGTACCTTCATAAAGGAGTTGATAGTATCAACTCCTTTATGCAGGTACAGTATGACTACCAGCTCCTTTATGAAGGTACAGTATGACTACCAACTCATTTATGAAGGTACAGTATGACTATCAACTCCTTTATGAAGGTACAGTATGACTATCATCTCCTTTATGAAGGTACAGTTTGACTATCATCTCCTTTATGAAGGTACAGTATGACTATCATCTCCTTTATGAAGGTACAGTATGACTATCATCTCCTTTATGAAGGTACAGTATGACTATCATCTCCTTTCTGAAGGTACAGTATGACTATCATCTCCTTTATGAAGGTACAGTATGACTAGCAGCTCCTTTATGAAGGTACAGTATGACTATCATCTCCTTTATGAAGGTACAGTATGACTCCCAGCTCCTTTATGAAGGTACAGTATGACTCCCAGCTCCTTTATGAAGGTACAGTATGACTAGCATCTCCTTTATGAAGGTACAGTATGACTACCAGCTCCTTTATGAAGGTACAGTATGACTACCAGCTCCTTTATGAAGGTACAGTATGACTAGCAGCTCCTTTATGAAGGTACAGTATGACTCCCAGCTCCTTTATGAAGGTACAGTATGACTAGCATCTCCTTTATGAAGGTACAGTATGACTACCAGCTCCTTTATGAAGGTACAGTATGACTACCAGCTCCTTTATGAATGTACAGTATGACTACCAGCTCCTTTATGAAGGTACAGTATGACTAGCAGCTCCTTTATGAAGGTACAGTATGACTATCAGCTCCTTTATGAAGGTACAGTATGACTACCAGCTCCTTTATGAAGGTACAGTATGACTAGCAGCTCCTTTATGAAGGTACAGTAGGACTATCAACTCCTTTACGAAGGTAGAGTAGGACTATCATCTCCTTTATGAAGGTACAGTATGACTAGCAGCTCCTTTATAAAGGTACAGTATGACTACCAGCTCCTTTATGAAGGTACAGTATGACTAGCATCTCATTTATGAAGGTACATTATGACTATCATCTCCTTTATGAAGGTACAGTATGACTACCAGCTCCTTTATGAAGGTACAGTATGACTATCAGCTCCTTTATGAAGGTACAGTATGACTACCAGCTCCTTTATGAAGGTACAGTATGACTAGCAGCTCCTTTATGAAGGTACAGTAGGACTATCAACTCCTTTACAAAGGTAGAGTAGGACTATCATCTCCTTTATGAAGGTACAGTATGACTAGCAGCTCCTTTATAAAGGTACAGTATGACTACCAGCTCCTTTATGAAGGTACAGTATGACTAGCATCTCATTTATGAAGGTACATTATGACTATCATCTCCTTTATGAAGGTACAGTATGACTACCAGCTCCTTTATGAAGGTACAGTATGACTACCAGCTCCTTTATGAAGGTACAGTATGACTACCAGCTCCTTTATGAAGGTACAGTATGACTAGCAGCTCCTTTATGAAGGTACAGTATGACTATCAGCTCCTTTATGAAGGTACAGTATGACTACCAGCTCCTTTATGAAGGTACAGTATGACTAGCAGCTCCTTTATGAAGGTACAGTAGGACTATCAACTCCTTTATGAAGGTACAGTAGGACTATCATCTCCTTTATGAAGGTACAGTATGACTAGCAGCTCCTTTATAAAGGTACAGTATGACTACCAGCTCCTTTATGAAGGTACAGTATGACTAGCATCTCCTTTATGAAGGTACAGTATGACTACCAGCTCCTTTATGAAGGTACAGTATGACTACCAGCTCCTTTATGAAGGTACAGTATGACTACCAGCTCCTTTATGAAGGTACAGTATGACTACCAGCTCCTTTATGAAGGTACAGTATGACTAGCATCTCCTTTATGAAGGTACAGTATGACTAGCATCTCCTTTATGAAGGTACAGTATGACTACCAGCTCCTTATGAAGGTACAGTATGACTAGCATCTCCTTTATGTAGGTACAGTATGACTATCAACTCCTTTATGAAGGTACAGTATGACTAGCATCTCCTTTATGAAGGTACAGTATGACTATCAGCTCCTTTATGAAGGTACAGTATGACTATCAGCTCCTTTATGAAGGTACATTATGACTAGCATCTCCTTTATGAAGGTACAGTATGACTATCAACTCCTTTATGAAGGTACAGTATGACTACCGGGTCCTTTATGAAGGTACAGTATGACTACCGGTTCCATTATGAAGGTACAGTATGACTACCGGCTCCTTTATGAAGGTACAGTATGACTACCGGTTCCTTTATGAAGGTACAGTATGACTACCGGTTCCTTTATGAAGGTACAGTATGACTACCGGCTCCTTTATGAAGGTACAGTATGACTAGCATCTCCTTTATGAAGGTACAGTATGACTACCAGCTCCTTTATGAAGGTACAGTATGACTAGCATCTCCTTTATGAAGGTACAGTATGACTATCAACTCCTTTATGAAGGTACAGTATGACTAGCATCTCCTTTATGAAGGTACAGTATGACTATCAACTCCTTTATGAAGGTACAGTATGACTAGCATCTCCTTTATGAATGTACAGTATGCCCATCAACTCCTTTATGAAGGTACAGTATGACTAGCATCTCCTTTATGAAGGTACAGTATGACTACCAGCTCCTTTATGAAGGTACAGTATGACTACCAACTCATTTATGAAGGTACAGTATGACTAGCATCTCCTTTATGGATGTACAGTATGACCATCAACTCATTTATCAAGGTACAGTATGACTACCATCTCCTTTATGAAGGTACAGTATGACTATCAGCTCCTTTATGAAGGTGCATTATGACTATCAACTCCTTTATGAAGGTACAGTATGACTAGCATCTCCTTTATGAAGGTACAGTATGACTAGCATCTCCTTTATGAAGGTACAGTATGACTACCAGCTCCTTATGAAGGTACAGTATGACTAGCATCTCCTTTATGTAGGTACAGTATGACTATCAACTCCTTTATGAAGGTACAGTATGACTAGCATCTCCTTTATGAAGGTACAGTATGACTATCAGCTCCTTTATGAAGGTACAGTATGACTATCAGCTCCTTTATGAAGGTACAGTATGACTAGCATCTCCTTTATGAAGGTACAGTATGACTATCAACTCCTTTATGAAGGTACAGTATGACTACCGGGTCCTTTATGAAGGTACAGTATGACTACCGGTTCCATTATGAAGGTACAGTATGACTACCGGCTCCTTTATGAAGGTACAGTATGACTACCGGTTCCTTTATGAAGGTACAGTATGACTACCGGTTCCTTTATGAAGGTACAGTATGACTACCGGCTCCTTTATGAAGGTACAGTATGACTAGCATCTCCTTTATGAAGGTACAGTATGACTACCAGCTCCTTTATGAAGGTACAGTATGACTATCAACTCCTTTATGAAGGTACAGTATGACTAGCATCTCCTTTATGAAGGTACAGTATGACTATCAACTCCTTTATGAAGGTACAGTATGACTAGCATCTCCTTTATGAATGTACAGTATGCCCATCAACTCCTTTATGAAGGTACAGTATGACTAGCATCTCCTTTATGAAGGTACAGTATGACTACCAGCTCCTTTATGAAGGTACAGTATGACTACCAACTCATTTATGAAGGTACAGTATGACTAGCATCTCCTTTATGGATGTACAGTATGACCATCAACTCATTTATCAAGGTACAGTATGACTACCATCTCCTTTATGAAGGTACAGTATGACTATCAGCTCCTTTATGAAGGTGCATTATGACTATCAACTCCTTTATGAAGGTACAGTATGACTATCATCTCCTTTATGAAGGTACAGTATGACTATCATCTCCTTTATGAAGGTACAGTATGACTATCATCTCCTTTATGAAGGTACAGTATGACTATCATCTCCTTTATGAAGGTACAGTATGACTATCATTTCCTTTCTGAAGGTACAGTATGACTATCATCTCCTTTATGAAGGTACAGTATGACTAGCAGCTCCTTTATGAAGGTACAGTATGACTATCATCTCCTTTATGAAGGTACAGTATGACTCCCAGCTCCTTTATGAAGGTACTGTATGACTCCCAGCTCCTTTATGAAGGTACAGTATGACTATCAACTCCTTTATGAAGGTACAGTATGACTATCAAGTTGATAGTCATACTGTACCTTCATAAAGGAGCTGGGAGTCATACTGTACCTTCATAAAGGAGATGATAGTCATACTGTACCTTCATAAAGGAGATGCTAGTCATACTGTACCTTCATAAAGGAGCTGGTAGTCATACTGTACCTTCATAAAGGAGTTGATAGTATCAACTCCTTTATGCAGGTACAGTATGACTACCAGCTCCTTTATGAAGGTACAGTATGACTACCAACTCATTTATGAAGGTACAGTATGACTATCAACTCCTTTATGAAGGTACAGTATGACTATCATCTCCTTTATGAAGGTACAGTTTGACTATCATCTCCTTTATGAAGGTACAGTATGACTATCATCTCCTTTATGAAGGTACAGTATGACTATCATCTCCTTTATGAAGGTACAGTATGACTATCATCTCCTTTCTGAAGGTACAGTATGACTATCATCTCCTTTATGAAGGTACAGTATGACTAGCAGCTCCTTTATGAAGGTACAGTATGACTAGCATCTCCTTTATGAAGGTACAGTATGACTCCCAGCTCCTTTATGAAGGTACAGTATGACTCCCAGCTCCTTTATGAAGGTACAGTATGACTAGCATCTCCTTTATGAAGGTACAGTATGACTACCAGCTCCTTTATGAAGGTACAGTATGACTACCAGCTCCTTTATGAAGGTACAGTATGACTAGCAGCTCCTGTATGAAGGTACAGTATGACTCCCAGCTCCTTTATGAAGGTACAGTATGACTAGCATCTCCTTTATGAAGGTACAGTATGACTCCCAGCTCCTTTATGAAGGTACAGTATGACTACCGGCTCCTTTATGAAGGTACAGTATGACTATCATCTCCGTTATGAAGGTACAGTATGACTATCATCTCCTTTATGAAGGTACAGTATGACTACCAGCTCCTTTATGAAGGTACAGTATGACTACCAGCTCATTTATGAAGGTACAGTATGACTAGCAGCTCATTTATGAAGGTACAGTATGACTAACAGCTCATTTATGAAGGTACAGTAAGACTACCAGCTCCTTTATGAAGGTACAGTATGACTAGCATCTCCTTTATGAAGGTACAGTATGACTACCAGCTCCTTTATGAAGGTACAGTATGACTACCAGCTCCTTTATGAAGGTACAGTATGACTATCAACTCCATTATGAAGGTACAGTATGACTATCCTCTCCGTTATGAAGGTACAGTATGACTATCATCTCCGTTATGAAGGTACAGTATGACTACCAGCTCCTTTATGAAGGTACAGTATGACTATCATCTCCTTTATGAAGGTACAGTATGACTAGCATCTCCTTTATGAAGGTACAGTATGACTATCAGCTCCTTTATGAAGGTACAGTATGGCTATCAGCTCCTTTATGAAGGTACAGTATGACTCCCAGCTCATTTATGAAGGTACAGTATGACTATCAGCTCCTCTATGAAGGTACAGTATAACTAGCAGCTCCTTTATGAAGGTACAGTTTGACTAGCAGCTCCTTTATGAAGGTACAGTATGACTAGCAGCTCCTTTATGAAGGTACAGTATGACTCACAGCTCCTTTATGAAGGTACAGTATGACTATCAGCTCCTTTATGAAGGTACAGTATAACTAGCAGCTCCTTTATGAAGGTACAGTATGACTAACAGCTCCTTTATGAAGGTACAGTATGACTAGCATCTCCTTTATGAAGGTACAGTATGACTACCAGCTCCTTTATGAAGGTACAGTATGACTACCGGCTCCTTTATGAAGGTACAGTATGACTATCAACTCCATTATGAAGGTACAGTATGACTATCCTCTCCGTTATGAAGGTACAGTATGACTATCATCTCCGTTATGAAGATACAGTATGACTACCAGCTTCTTTATGAAGGTACAGTATGACTATCATCTCCTTTATGAAGGTACAGTATGGCTAGCATCTCCTTTATGAAGGTACAGTATGACTATCAGCTCCTTTATGAAGGTACAGTATGGCTATCAGCTCCTTTATGAAGGTACAGTATGACTCCCAGCTCATTTATGAAGGTACAGTATGACTATCAGCTCCTTTATGAAGGTACAGTATAACTAGCAGCTCCTTTATGAAGGTACAGTATGACTAGCAGCTCCTTTATGAAGGTACAGTATGACTCCCAGCCCCTTTATGAAGGTACAGTATGACTAACATCTCCTTTATGAAGGTACAGTATGACTCACAGCTCCTTTATGAAGGTACAGTATGACTATCAGCTCCTTTATGAAGGTACAGTATAACTAGCAGCTCCTTTATGAAGGTACAGTATGACTATCAACTCCATTATGAAGGTACAGTATGACTATCCTCTCCGTTATGAAGGTACAGTATGACTATCATCTCCGTTATGAAGGTACAGTATGACTACCAGCTCCTTTATGAAGGTACAGTATGACTATCATCTCCTTTATGAAGGTACAGTATGGCTAGCATCTCCTTTATGAAGGTACAGTATGACTATCAGCTCCTTTATGAAGGTACAGTATGGCTATCAGCTCCTTTATGAAGGTACAGTATGACTCCCAGCTCATTTATGAAGGTACAGTATGACTATCAGCTCCTTTATGAAGGTACAGTATAACTAGCAGCTCCTTTATGAAGGTACAGTATGACTAGCAGCTCCTTTATGAAGGTACAGTATGACTCCCAGCCCCTTTATGAAGGTACAGTATGACTAGCATCTCCTTTATGAAGGTACAGTATGACTCACAGCTCCTTTATGAAGGTACAGTATGACTATCAGCTCCTTTATGAAGGTACAGTATAACTAGCAGCTCCTTTATGAAGGTACAGTATGGCTATCAGCTCCTTTATGAAGGTACAGTATGACTCCCAGCTCATTTATGAAGGTACAGTATGACTATCAGCTCCTCTATGAAGGTACAGTATAACTAGCAGCTCCTTTATGAAGGTACAGTTTGACTAGCAGCTCCTTTATGAAGGTACAGTATGACTAGCAGCTCCTTTATGAAGGTACAGTATGACTCACAGCTCCTTTATGAAGGTACAGTATGACTATCAGCTCCTTTATGAAGGTACAGTATAACTAGCAGCTCCTTTATGAAGGTACAGTATGACTAACAGCTCCTTTATGAAGGTACAGTATGACTAGCATCTCCTTTATGAAGGTACAGTATGACTACCAGCTCCTTTATGAAGGTACAGTATGACTACCGGCTCCTTTATGAAGGTACAGTATGACTATCAACTCCATTATGAAGGTACAGTATGACTATCCTCTCCGTTATGAAGGTACAGTATGACTATCATCTCCGTTATGAAGGTACAGTATGACTACCAGCTCCTTTATGAAGGTACAGTATGACTATCATCTCCTTTATGAAGGTACAGTATGGCTAGCATCTCCTTTATGAAGGTACAGTATGACTATCAGCTCCTTTATGAAGGTACAGTATGGCTATCAGCTCCTTTATGAAGGTACAGTATGACTCCCAGCTCATTTATGAAGGTACAGTATGACTATCAGCTCCTTTATGAAGGTACAGTATAACTAGCAGCTCCTTTATGAAGGTACAGTATGACTAGCAGCTCCTTTATGAAGGTACAGTATGACTCCCAGCCCCTTTATGAAGGTACAGTATGACTAACATCTCCTTTATGAAGGTACAGTATGACTCACAGCTCCTTTATGAAGGTACAGTATGACTATCAGCTCCTTTATGAAGGTACAGTATAACTAGCAGCTCCTTTATGAAGGTACAGTATGACTATCAACTCCATTATGAAGGTACAGTATGACTATCCTCTCCGTTATGAAGGTACAGTATGACTATCATCTCCGTTATGAAGGTACAGTATGACTACCAGCTCCTTTATGAAGGTACAGTATGACTATCATCTCCTTTATGAAGGTACAGTATGGCTAGCATCTCCTTTATGAAGGTACAGTATGACTATCAGCTCCTTTATGAAGGTACAGTATGGCTATCAGCTCCTTTATGAAGGTACAGTATGACTCCCAGCTCATTTATGAAGGTACAGTATGACTATCAGCTCCTTTATGAAGGTACAGTATAACTAGCAGCTCCTTTATGAAGGTACAGTATGACTAGCAGCTCCTTTATGAAGGTACAGTATGACTCCCAGCCCCTTTATGAAGGTACAGTATGACTAGCATCTCCTTTATGAAGGTACAGTATGACTCACAGCTCCTTTATGAAGGTACAGTATGACTATCAGCTCCTTTATGAAGGTACAGTATAACTAGCAGCTCCTTTATGAAGGTACAGTATGACTAGCAGCTCCTTTATGAAGGTACAGTATGACTAGCAGCTCCTTTATGAAGGTACAGTATGACTATCAGCTCCTTTATGAAGGTACAGTATGGCTATCAGCTCCTTTATGAAGGTACAGTATGACTCCCAGCTCATTTATGAAGGTACAGTATGACTATCAGCTCCTCTATGAAGGTACAGTATAACTAGCAGCTCCTTTATGAAGGTACAGTTTGACTAGCAGCTCCTTTATGAAGGTACAGTATGACTAGCAGCTCCTTTATGAAGGTACAGTAGGACTCACAGCTCCTTTATGAAGGTACAGTATGACTATCAGCTCCTTTATGAAGGTACAGTATAACTAGCAGCTCCTTTATGAACGTACAGTATGACTAACAGCTCCTTTATGAAGGTACAGTATGACTAGCATCTCCTTTATGAAGGTACAGTATGACTACCAGCTCCTTTATGAAGGTACAGTATGACTACCGGCTCCTTTATGAAGGTACAGTATGACTATCAACTCCATTATGAAGGTACAGTATGACTATCCTCTCCGTTATGAAGGTACAGTATGACTATCATCTCCGTTATGAAGGTACAGTATGACTACCAGCTCCTTTATGAAGGTACAGTATGACTATCATCTCCTTTATGAAGGTACAGTATGGCTAGCATCTCCTTTATGAAGGTACAGTATGACTATCAGCTCCTTTATGAAGGTACAGTATGGCTATCAGCTCCTTTATGAAGGTACAGTATGACTCCCAGCTCATTTATGAAGGTACAGTATGACTATCAGCTCCTTTATGAAGGTACAGTATAACTAGCAGCTCCTTTATGAAGGTACAGTATGACTAGCAGCTCCTTTATGAAGGTACAGTATGACTCCCAGCCCCTTTATGAAGGTACAGTATGACTAGCATCTCCTTTATGAAGGTACAGTATGACTAGCAGCTCCTTTATGAAGGTACAGTATGACTAGCAGCTCCTTTATGAAGGTACAGTATGACTATCATCTCCTTTATGAAGGTACAGTATGACTCCCAGCTCCTTTATGAAGGTACAGTATGACTCCCAGCTCCTTTATGAAGCTACAGTATTACTATCAACTCCTTTATGAAGGTACAGTATGACTATCAAGTTGATAGTCATACTGTACCTTCATAAAGGAGCTGGGAGTCATACTGTACCTTCATAAAGGAGATGATAGTCATACTGTACCTTCATAAAGGAGATGCTAGTCATAATGTACCTTCATAAAGGAGCTGGTAGTCATACTGTACCTTCATAAAGGAGTTGATAGTATCAACTCCTTTATGCAGGTACAGTATGACTACCAGCTCCTTTATGAAGGTACAGTATGACTACCAACTCATTTATGAAGGTACAGTATGACTATCAACTCCTTTATGAAGGTACAGTAGGACTATCATCTCCTTTATGAAGGTACAGTTTGACTATCATCTCCTTTATGAAGGTACAGTATGACTATCATCTCCTTTATGAAGGTACAGTATGACTATCATCTCCTTTATGAAGGTACAGTATGACTATCATCTCCTTTCTGAAGGTACAGTATGACTATCATCTCCTTTATGAAGGTACAGTATGACTAGCAGCTCCTTTATGAAGGTACAGTATGACTATCATCTCCTTTATGAAGGTACAGTATGACTCCCAGCTCCTTTATGAAGGTACAGTATGACTCCCAGCTCCTTTATGAAGGTACAGTATGACTAGCATCTCCTTTATGAAGGTACAGTATGACTACCAGCTCCTTTATGAAGGTACAGTATGACTACCAGCTCCTTTATGAAGGTACAGTATGACTAGCAGCTCCTTTATGAAGGTACAGTATGACTCCCAGCTCCTTTATGAAGGTACAGTATGACTAGCATCTCCTTTATGAAGGTACAGTATGACTACCAGCTCCTTTATGAAGGTACAGTATGACTACCAGCTCCTTTATGAATGTACAGTATGACTACCAGCTCCTTTATGAAGGTACAGTATGACTAGCAGCTCCTTTATGAAGGTACAGTATGACTATCAGCTCCTTTATGAAGGTACAGTATGACTACCAGCTCCTTTATGAAGGTACAGTATGACTAGCAGCTCCTTTATGAAGGTACAGTAGGACTATCAACTCCTTTACGAAGGTAGAGTAGGACTATCATCTCCTTTATGAAGGTACAGTATGACTAGCAGCTCCTTTATAAAGGTACAGTATGACTACCAGCTCCTTTATGAAGGTACAGTATGACTAGCATCTCATTTATGAAGGTACATTATGACTATCATCTCCTTTATGAAGGTACAGTATGACTACCAGCTCCTTTATGAAGGTACAGTATGACTATCAGCTCCTTTATGAAGGTACAGTATGACTACCAGCTCCTTTATGAAGGTACAGTATGACTAGCAGCTCCTTTATGAAGGTACAGTAGGACTATCAACTCCTTTACGAAGGTAGAGTAGGACTATCATCTCCTTTATGAAGGTACAGTATGACTAGCAGCTCCTTTATAAAGGTACAGTATGACTACCAGCTCCTTTATGAAGGTACAGTATGACTAGCATCTCATTTATGAAGGTACATTATGACTATCATCTCCTTTATGAAGGTACAGTATGACTACCAGCTCCTTTATGAAGGTACAGTATGACTACCAGCTCCTTTATGAAGGTACAGTATGACTACCAGCTCCTTTATGAAGGTACAGTATGACTAGCAGCTCCTTTATGAAGGTACAGTATGACTATCAGCTCCTTTATGAAGGTACAGTATGACTACCAGCTCCTTTATGAAGGTACAGTATGACTAGCAGCTCCTTTATGAAGGTACAGTAGGACTATCAACTCCTTTATGAAGGTACAGTAGGACTATCATCTCCTTTATGAAGGTACAGTATGACTAGCAGCTCCTTTATAAAGGTACAGTATGACTACCAGCTCCTTTATGAAGGTACAGTATGACTAGCATCTCCTTTATGAAGGTACAGTATGACTACCAGCTCCTTTATGAAGGTACAGTATGACTACCAGCTCCTTTATGAAGGTACAGTATGACTACCAGCTCCTTTATGAAGGTACAGTATGACTACCAGCTCCTTTATGAAGGTACAGTATGACTAGCATCTCCTTTATGAAGGTACAGTATGACTAGCATCTCCTTTATGAAGGTACAGTATGACTACCAGCTCCTTATGAAGGTACAGTATGACTAGCATCTCCTTTATGTAGGTACAGTATGACTATCAACTCCTTTATGAAGGTACAGTATGACTAGCATCTCCTTTATGAAGGTACAGTATGACTATCAGCTCCTTTATGAAGGTACAGTATGACTATCAGCTCCTTTATGAAGGTACAGTATGACTAGCATCTCCTTTATGAAGGTACAGTATGACTATCAACTCCTTTATGAAGGTACAGTATGACTACCGGGTCCTTTATGAAGGTACAGTATGACTACCGGTTCCATTATGAAGGTACAGTATGACTACCGGCTCCTTTATGAAGGTACAGTATGACTACCGGTTCCTTTATGAAGGTACAGTATGACTACCGGTTCCTTTATGAAGGTACAGTATGACTACCGGCTCCTTTATGAAGGTACAGTATGACTAGCATCTCCTTTATGAAGGTACAGTATGACTACCAGCTCCTTTATGAAGGTACAGTATGACTAGCATCTCCTTTATGAAGGTACAGTATGACTATCAACTCCTTTATGAAGGTACAGTATGACTAGCATCTCCTTTATGAAGGTACAGTATGACTATCAACTCCTTTATGAAGGTACAGTATGACTAGCATCTCCTTTATGAATGTACAGTATGCCCATCAACTCCTTTATGAAGGTACAGTATGACTAGCATCTCCTTTATGAAGGTACAGTATGACTACCAGCTCCTTTATGAAGGTACAGTATGACTACCAACTCATTTATGAAGGTACAGTATGACTAGCATCTCCTTTATGGATGTACAGTATGACCATCAACTCATTTATCAAGGTACAGTATGACTACCATCTCCTTTATGAAGGTACAGTATGACTATCAGCTCCTTTATGAAGGTGCATTATGACTATCAACTCCTTTATGAAGGTACAGTATGACTATCATCTCCTTTATGAAGGTACAGTATGACTATCATCTCCTTTATGAAGGTACAGTATGACTATCATCTCCTTTATGAAGGTACAGTATGACTATCATCTCCTTTATGAAGGTACAGTATGACTATCATTTCCTTTCTGAAGGTACAGTATGACTATCATCTCCTTTATGAAGGTACAGTATGACTAGCAGCTCCTTTATGAAGGTACAGTATGACTATCATCTCCTTTATGAAGGTACAGTATGACTCCCAGCTCCTTTATGAAGGTACAGTATGACTCCCAGCTCCTTTATGAAGGTACAGTATGACTATCAACTCCTTTATGAAGGTACAGTATGACTATCAAGTTGATAGTCATACTGTACCTTCATAAAGGAGCTGGGAGTCATACTGTACCTTCATAAAGGAGATGATAGTCATACTGTACCTTCATAAAGGAGATGCTAGTCATACTGTACCTTCATAAAGGAGCTGGTAGTCATACTGTACCTTCATAAAGGAGTTGATAGTATCAACTCCTTTATGCAGGTACAGTATGACTACCAGCTCCTTTATGAAGGTACAGTATGACTACCAACTCATTTATGAAGGTACAGTATGACTATCAACTCCTTTATGAAGGTACAGTATGACTATCATCTCCTTTATGAAGGTACAGTTTGACTATCATCTCCTTTATGAAGGTACAGTATGACTATCATCTCCTTTATGAAGGTACAGTATGACTATCATCTCCTTTATGAAGGTACAGTATGACTATCATCTCCTTTCTGAAGGTACAGTATGACTATCATCTCCTTTATGAAGGTACAGTATGACTAGCAGCTCCTTTATGAAGGTACAGTATGACTAGCATCTCCTTTATGAAGGTACAGTATGACTCCCAGCTCCTTTATGAAGGTACAGTATGACTCCCAGCTCCTTTATGAAGGTACAGTATGACTAGCATCTCCTTTATGAAGGTACAGTATGACTACCAGCTCCTTTATGAAGGTACAGTATGACTACCAGCTCCTTTATGAAGGTACAGTATGACTAGCAGCTCCTGTATGAAGGTACAGTATGACTCCCAGCTCCTTTATGAAGGTACAGTATGACTAGCATCTCCTTTATGAAGGTACAGTATGACTCCCAGCTCCTTTATGAAGGTACAGTATGACTACCGGCTCCTTTATGAAGGTACAGTATGACTATCATCTCCGTTATGAAGGTACAGTATGACTATCATCTCCTTTATGAAGGTACAGTATGACTACCAGCTCCTTTATGAAGGTACAGTATGACTACCAGCTCATTTATGAAGGTACAGTATGACTAGCAGCTCATTTATGAAGGTACAGTATGACTAACAGCTCATTTATGAAGGTACAGTAAGACTACCAGCTCCTTTATGAAGGTACAGTATGACTAGCATCTCCTTTATGAAGGTACAGTATGACTACCAGCTCCTTTATGAAGGTACAGTATGACTACCAGCTCCTTTATGAAGGTACAGTATGACTATCAACTCCATTATGAAGGTACAGTATGACTATCCTCTCCGTTATGAAGGTACAGTATGACTATCATCTCCGTTATGAAGGTACAGTATGACTACCAGCTCCTTTATGAAGGTACAGTATGACTATCATCTCCTTTATGAAGGTACAGTATGACTAGCATCTCCTTTATGAAGGTACAGTATGACTATCAGCTCCTTTATGAAGGTACAGTATGGCTATCAGCTCCTTTATGAAGGTACAGTATGACTCCCAGCTCATTTATGAAGGTACAGTATGACTATCAGCTCCTCTATGAAGGTACAGTATAACTAGCAGCTCCTTTATGAAGGTACAGTTTGACTAGCAGCTCCTTTATGAAGGTACAGTATGACTAGCAGCTCCTTTATGAAGGTACAGTATGACTCACAGCTCCTTTATGAAGGTACAGTATGACTATCAGCTCCTTTATGAAGGTACAGTATAACTAGCAGCTCCTTTATGAAGGTACAGTATGACTAACAGCTCCTTTATGAAGGTACAGTATGACTAGCATCTCCTTTATGAAGGTACAGTATGACTACCAGCTCCTTTATGAAGGTACAGTATGACTACCGGCTCCTTTATGAAGGTACAGTATGACTATCAACTCCATTATGAAGGTACAGTATGACTATCCTCTCCGTTATGAAGGTACAGTATGACTATCATCTCCGTTATGAAGGTACAGTATGACTACCAGCTCCTTTATGAAGGTACAGTATGACTATCATCTCCTTTATGAAGGTACAGTATGGCTAGCATCTCCTTTATGAAGGTACAGTATGACTATCAGCTCCTTTATGAAGGTACAGTATGGCTATCAGCTCCTTTATGAAGGTACAGTATGACTCCCAGCTCATTTATGAAGGTACAGTATGACTATCAGCTCCTTTATGAAGGTACAGTATAACTAGCAGCTCCTTTATGAAGGTACAGTATGACTAGCAGCTCCTTTATGAAGGTACAGTATGACTCCCAGCCCCTTTATGAAGGTACAGTATGACTAGCATCTCCTTTATGAAGGTACAGTATGACTCACAGCTCCTTTATGAAGGTACAGTATGACTATCAGCTCCTTTATGAAGGTACAGTATAACTAGCAGCTCCTTTATGAAGGTACAGTATGACTATCAACTCCATTATGAAGGTACAGTATGACTATCCTCTCCGTTATGAAGGTACAGTATGACTATCATCTCCGTTATGAAGGTACAGTATGACTACCAGCTCCTTTATGAAGGTACAGTATGACTATCATCTCCTTTATGAATGTACAGTATGGCTAGCATCTCCTTTATGAAGGTACAGTATGACTATCAGCTCCTTTATGAAGGTACAGTATGGCTATCAGCTCCTTTATGAAGGTACAGTATGACTCCCAGCTCATTTATGAAGGTACAGTATGACTATCAACTCCTTTATGAAGGTACAGTATAACTAGCAGCTCCTTTATGAAGGTACAGTATGACTAGCAGCTCCTTTATGAAGGTACAGTATGACTCCCAGCCCCTTTATGAAGGTACAGTATGACTAGCATCTCCTTTATGAAGGTACAGTATGACTCACAGCTCCTTTATGAAGGTACAGTATGACTATCAGCTCCTTTATGAAGGTACAGTATAACTAGCAGCTCCTTTATGAAGGTACAGTATGACTAGCAGCTCCTTTATGAAGGTACAGTATGACTAGCAGCTCCTTTATGAAGGTACAGTATGACTATCAGCTCCTTTATGAAGGTACAGTATGGCTATCAGCTCCTTTATGAAGGTACAGTATGACTCCCAGCTCATTTATGAAGGTACAGTATGACTATCAGCTCCTCTATGAAGGTACAGTATAACTAGCAGCTCCTTTATGAAGGTACAGTTTGACTAGCAGCTCCTTTATGAAGGTACAGTATGACTAGCAGCTCCTTTATGAAGGTACAGTATGACTCACAGCTCCTTTATGAAGGTACAGTATGACTATCAGCTCCTTTATGAAGGTACAGTATAACTAGCAGCTCCTTTATGAAGGTACAGTATGACTAACAGCTCCTTTATGAAGGTACAGTATGACTAGCATCTCCTTTATGAAGGTACAGTATGACTACCAGCTCCTTTATGAAGGTACAGTATGACTACCGGCTCCTTTATGAAGGTACAGTATGACTATCAACTCCATTATGAAGGTACAGTATGACTATCCTCTCCGTTATGAAGGTACAGTATGACTATCATCTCCGTTATGAAGGTACAGTATGACTACCAGCTCCTTTATGAAGGTACAGTATGACTATCATCTCCTTTATGAAGGTACAGTATGGCTAGCATCTCCTTTATGAAGGTACAGTATGACTATCAGCTCCTTTATGAAGGTACAGTATGGCTATCAGCTCCTTTATGAAGGTACAGTATGACTCCCAGCTCATTTATGAAGGTACAGTATGACTATCAGCTCCTTTATGAAGGTACAGTATAACTAGCAGCTCCTTTATGAAGGTACAGTATGACTAGCAGCTCCTTTATGAAGGTACAGTATGACTCCCAGCCCCTTTATGAAGGTACAGTATGACTAGCATCTCCTTTATGAAGGTACAGTATGACTCACAGCTCCTTTATGAAGGTACAGTATGACTATCAGCTCCTTTATGAAGGTACAGTATAACTAGCAGCTCATTTATGAAGGTACAGTATGACTAGCAGCTCCTTTATGAAGGTACAGTATGACTAGCAGCTCCTTTATGAAGGTACAGTATGACTCCCAGCTCCTTTATGAAGGTACAGTATGACTAGCAGCTCCTTTATGAAGGTACAGTATGACTAGCAGCTCCTTTATGAAGGTACAGTATGACTAGCATCTCCTTTATGAAGGTACAGTATGACTCCCAGCTCCTTTATGAAGGTACAGTATGACTACCAGCTCCTTTATGAAGGTACAGTATGACTAGCGGCTCCTTTATGAAGCTACAGTATGACTATCAGCTCCTTTATGAAGGTACAGTATGACTAGCATCTCCTTTATGAATGTACAGTATGACTATCAACTCGTTTATGAAGGTACAGTATGACTACCAGCTCCTTTATGAAGGTACAGTATGACTATCAACTCGTTTATGAAGGTACAGTATGACTCCCAGCTCCTTTATGAAGGTACAGTATGACTAGCATCTCCGTTATGAAGGTACAGTATGACTACCAGCTCCTTTATGAAGGTACAGTATGACTAGCATCTCCTTTATGAAGGTACAGTATGACTACCAGTTCCTTTATGAAGGTACAGTATGACTACCGGCTCCTTTATGAAGGTACAGTATGACTATCAGCTCCTTTATGAAGGTACAGTATGACTAGCATCTCCTTTATGAATGTACAGTATGACTATCAACTCGTTTATGAAGGTACAGTATGACTACCAGCTCCTTTATGAAGGTACAGTATGACTATCAACTCGTTTATGAAGGTACAGTATGACCATCAACTCCTTTATGAAGGTACAGTATGACTCCCAGCTCCTTTATGAAGGTACAGTATGACTAGCATCTCCTTTATGAAGGTACAGTATGACTAGCATCTCCTTTCTGAAGGTACAGTATGACTATCATCTCCTTTATGAAGGTACAGTATGACTAGCAGATCCTTTATGAAGGTACAGTATGACTAGCATCTCCTTAAGAAGGTACAGTATGACTCCCAGCTCCTTTATGAAGGTACAGTGTGACTCCCAGCTCCTTTATGAAGGTACAGTATGACTAGCATCTCCTTTATGAAGGTACAGTATGACTACCAGCTCCTTTATGAAGGTACAGTATGACTACCAGCTCCTTTATGAAGGTACAGTATGACTAGCAGCTCCTGTATGAAGGTACAGTATGACTCCCAGCTCCTTTATGAAGGTACAGTATGACTAGCATCTCCTGTATGAAGGTACAGTATGACTACCAGCTTCTTTATGAAGGTACAGTATGACTACCAGCTCCTTTATGAAGGTACAGTATGACTACCAGCTCCTTTATGAAGGTACAGTATGACTAGCAGCTCCTTTATGAAGGTACAGTATGACTATCAGCTCCTTTATGAAGGTACAGTATGACTATCATCTCCTTTATGAAGGTACAGTATGACTATCATCTCCTTTATGAAGGTACAGTATGACTATCATTTCCTTTCTGAAGGTACAGTATGACTATCATCTCCTTTATGAAGGTACAGTATGACTAGCAGCTCCTTTATGAAGGTACAGTATGACTAGCAGCTCCTTTATGAAGGTACAGTATGACTATCATCTCCTTTATGAAGGTACAGTATGACTCCCAGCTCCTTTATGAAGGTACAGTATGACTCCCAGCTCCTTTATGAAGCTACAGTATGACTATCAACTCCTTTATGAAGGTACAGTATGACTATCAAGTTGAGTATGACTGTACCTTCATAAAGGAGCTGGGAGTCATACTGTACCTTCATAAAGGAGATGATAGTCATACTGTACCTTCATAAAGGAGATGCTAGTCATACTGTACCTTCATAAAGGAGCTCAAGTTCAAGTTCAAGTTCTTTAATAGTTGTCATACAGAAGTACAGAATACTTTCATACAAAATGCTTCTTACTGTTACGCTCCAGAGACTGTGCTAGACAAGATAGTATCAAATAACATAATAACATAATATAGCATGAATTTAGAAGAAGAAAATGAGGTCACAGTGTTCGGTATAGACATATGTACAATGTTCTGAGTTACCATATAATATACAATACACAATACTATGCAGTGTACTAATGTACAGTACTATCTAGTGCAAAGCAGAAATGGGATGAGGTACAATTTTAGGTACAATTTACAGTAAGGTGTACGAGTTGTAGTGCAATCCTTCATCCATAAATATAAAGTGTGGGGAGTGGGTGCTACAGTGTGTTTGTTTAAAGTGGGTGTGTGCTATAAAGTGTGTGGAGTGGGTGCTACAGTGTGTTTGTTTAAAGTGAGTGTGTGCGTGTGGATGTGTGTGCTATGTGTGTTTGGTGGTTGTTGTTGTGTAGTGTTCATTCATTGTTCGTTTAGCAGCCTGATGGCCTGGGGATAGAAGCTACTTCTGAGTCTTTCTGTGCTCGCCTTGAGACTCCTGTATCGCTTGCCTGACGGCAGCAGTTCAAAGAGGCAGTTGTTCGGGTGGCTCGAGTCCTTAATAATTCTCTTAGCCTTCCCCTTGCAACGCTTGTAGTAAATGTTCTGGAGGGTGGGGAGCCCCCCTCCAATTGTGCGTTCGGCTGAACGTGTCACTCTTTGTAGTCTGCTTTGGTCTTTTGCAGTGCTATTCCCAAACCAGGAGGTGATGTTGCCGGTCAAGATGCTCTCTATTGTACATGAGTAGAAGTTCTTAAGGATCTTCTGGCTGACTTGGAACTTCCTTAGGCGCCTGAGGAAGTAGAGGCGTTGTCGTGCCTTTTTCACCACACTGTTAATGTGTGTGGTCCATGTCAAGTCCTCGGATATGTAGGCTCCGAGGTACTTGAAGCTGTTGACTCTCTCAACCGGTGCCCCGTCGATGCTGAGGGGGCTGTAGTCCTTGACCCCCGACCTCCTGAAGTCCACAATCATCTCCTTTGTTTTGCTGACGTTCAGGGAGAGGCTGTTTTCCTGGCACCATCCCGCCAGGACCTTGACCTCTTCCAGGTAGGCCCTCTCGTCGTTGGCAGAGATCAGGCCCACCACCACTGTGTCGTCAGCAAATTTGACGATTGTATTGCTACTCCGCTGAGCCACACAGTCGTGTGTGTACAGGGAGTAGAGGAGGGGACTCAGAACACAGCCCTGGGGGGCCCCTATGTTGAGGGTGATGGATGAGGAGGTGCAGTTGCCTGCTCTCACCACCTGGGGTCTGCCAGTCAGGAAGTCCAAGACCCACTGGCAGAGGTCATAGCCCAAGCCCAGGTCCCTGAGCTTGGCTATGAGTATGGAGGGGACTATGGTATTGAATGCCGAGCTGTAGTCGATGAATAGCATTCTCACATAGTTCCCCTGCCTCTTGTCCAGGTGTGATGCTGCTGTGTGCAGCACATGGGATATGGCGTCCTCCGTGGACCTGTTGGGGCGGTATGCAAATTGCAGGGGGTCCATGTTGATGGGGAGGGAGGAGCAGATGTAGCCCTTTACTAGCTTCTCGAAGCACTTCATGGCTATGGAGGTGAGAGCTACAGGGCGGTAGTCGTTGAGGCAAGCAGGCTTGGATTTTTTGGGTACAGGGATAATAGTGGACTTCTTCAGGCAGGTGGGGATGACAGCCTGTTCTAAGGACAGGTTAAATATGTCAGTGAATACTGGGGCCAGTTGGTCGGCACAGACTTTTAGGACGCGGCCGGGGATGCCGTCTGGACCTGCTGCCTTCCTGATATTCACTTTTTTAAAGGTCCGCCTCACCTCATGCTCTGTTACCCTGAACACTGCGCCTCCATCAGCAGCCGACCCCCCCCCCCCCCATTGCCGAGGCTTGTGAGCTGGTGTTGTTATTACCAGCATCAAACCTCGCATAGAAGGTATTGAGGTCATTTGCTAAGGAGATGTCACTGTTCAGTTTGAGGGAGGCGCCTTTGTAGTCTGTCATCGTTTTGAGCCCCTGCCACATAGCTCTAGAGCAGGGGCGGGCAATTATTTTTCCCGGGGGGCCGAATGAGCAACTGAAAATATGTTGGGGGGCCGGGCCAAAATTCCAAACTCAATTATGCATAATATACATTTTATTTCTATATAAAAAGCAGTAAATGGCATTGTTTTGACCCCTGGTAAGAGTGTATGTTATTATTTGGCAATTAAAAGGTGAGGTTATAGCTTTCAAAAATATCATTTATTCAAATAGAATTTATTTCCAAAATGATAAACAAAATGTGAAACATTAATAACAAAGGGAATTTTGAGTTTCATATACTATTGAAACAAGGATTTTCTTAGCTTTCTAAAGACATCACATCATCTTATAGCAAAAATAAACAAGACATGTCACTGAACTGTGTAAAGAAAAGTGTCCCAGTTTTGTAGCCTTTTTTACTTTACATGCCTATATTAAACGTTTTATGTTTTCAGAACTGTGCAAAAAAAAGAAAAGAAAAGATCAAGTGTCCCATTTCACTTGTTATATTTCCACATTTTAGTGTTCTTCAGTTCTTTTTTTTCATTCAGTGTGAGAAATCCAGTCTCTGTTGAGCTTTAACAAGTCCATCAAAGTCAGGTTGCATGTCTGAGGTGGAGATGCGAAGCACAGCTGCCAGATGTTCATCAGTGAGAGAGGATCTGTACCTGGACTTGGTAAACGTCATGATTGAGAATGTCTGTTCACATATGTAGGTGGATCCAAAGAGAACCAACATCTTCTGAGCATGTCTCCTAAGCGTATACTGTGCGTGTGAACGTTGACATGAAGGGAAAAAAAATAAAAAAAAATATTAAAAAAAAATATTTTTTTTTATTTTTTTTTAATTTTTTTTTATTATCATGTAATCTTTCGCGGGCCGGTCAGAATCATCCCGCGGGCCGGATCCGGCCCGCGGGCCGTACAATGCCCAGGTCTTCTCTAGAGTCAGCTTGTTCAAACTGGAGTTCAATTTTATCCCTGTAGCGTCGTTTGGCCTCTGACACAGTCCTCCTTACGTTGTATCGCGCCACCTTGTGGTCATTCATGTTGCCTGCCTCTAGGCCGTCGTTGTATGCTTTGGTGCGCTCTCTCAGAGCTTCACGGACGGATTTGTCTACCCAGGGTTTTTGATTTGGGTAAACTTTCATTTTGGTAGTGGGGATTGTTTCTTTCACCCTAGTACAAACATAGTCCAGCACTGTCTCCGTGTAGGCATTAATGTTATCTGTGTCGCGGAACACATTCCAGTCTGTGTTGTGAAACACTGACCGGATCGTATCCTCTGACGTCACATCCCATTTCTGCACCTCTCGCGAGACTACGGGAGTACTTTTAATTTTCTGTCTGTACTTCGGTGTAAGAAAAATTTATGCGTGATCTGACTTACCGAAGCCACTATCAGAATGAGCCTTGTAGCCACCTTTAAATTGCGTGTAACAGTGATCTAGGATGTTACCGCCTCTGGTGTTGCAAGTCACATGCTGATAGAAGTCGGGCAATACCTTTCTCAGATTGGCGCTATTGAAATCTCCCAGAACTAAAATGGCGGCGTTAACATTCGCCTCTTGGATTCTGTTTACCTCGTCGTGTAGTCTGGAGAGCGCAACCTTGTTGCTGGCTTCAGCTTGCGGTGGAATATACACTCCGACCAGGACGATCGCCGTTAACTCCCTCGGGAGGAAGAAAGGACGACACTTGATGGTTATATATTCCAGTTCTGGGGAGCAGTGGTTGGATAGTTCCTTCACGTTCGTTGGGTCACTCCAATTTTTATTAAACATGAAGGCAATAGTTGATAGTATCAACTCCTTTATGCAGGTACAGTATGACTACCAGCTCCTTTATGAAGGTACAGTATGACTACCAACTCATTTATGAAGGTACAGTATGACTATCAACTCCTTTATGAAGGTACAGTATGACTATCATCTCCTTTATGAAGGTACAGTTTGACTATCATCTCCTTTATGAAGGTACAGTATGACTATCATATCCTTTATGAAGGTACAGTATGACTATCATCTCCGTTATGAAGGTACAGTATGACTATCATCTCCTTTCTGAAGGTACAGTATGACTATCATCTCCTTTATGAAGGTACAGTATGACTAGCAGCTCCTTTATGAAGGTACAGTATGACTATCATCTCCTTTATGAAGGTACAGTATGACTCCCAGCTCCTTTATGAAGGTACAGTATGACTCCCAGCTCCTTTATGAAGGTACAGTATGACTAGCATCTCCTTTATGAAGGTACAGTATGACTACCAGCTCCTTTATGAAGGTACAGTATGACTACCAGCTCCTTTATGAAGGTACAGTATGACTACCATCTCCTTTATGAAGGTACAGTATGACTATCAGCTCCTTTATGAAGGTGCATTATGACTATCAACTCCTTTATGAAGGTACAGTATGACTATCATCTCCTTTATGAAGGTACAGTATGACTATCATCTCCTTTATGAAGGTACAGTATGACTATCATCTCCTTTATGAAGGTACAGTATGACTATCATCTCCTTTATGAAGGTACAGTATGACTATCATCTCCTTTATGAAGGTACAGTATGACTATCAACTCCTTTATGAAGGTACAGTATGACTAGCATCTCCTTTATGAATGTACAGTATGCCCATCAACTCCTTTATGAAGGTACAGTATGACTAGCATCTCCTTTATGAAGGTACAGTATGACTACCAGCTCCTTTATGAAGGTACAGTATGACTACCAACTCATTTATGAAGGTACAGTATGACTAGCATCTCCTTTATGGATGTACAGTATGACCATCAACTCATTTATCAAGGTACAGTATGACTACCATCTCCTTTATGAAGGTACAGTATGACTATCAGCTCCTTTATGAAGGTGCATTATGACTATCAACTCCTTTATGAAGGTACAGTATGACTATCATCTCCTTTATGAAGGTACAGTATGACTATCATCTCCTTTATGAAGGTACAGTATGACTATCATCTCCTTTATGAAGGTACAGTTTGACTATCATCTCCTTTATGAAGGTACAGTATGACTATCATCTCCTTTATGAAGGTACAGTATGACTATCATCTCCTTTATGAAGGTACAGTATGACTATCATCTCCTTTCTGAAGGTACAGTATGACTATCATCTCCTTTATGAAGGTACAGTATGACTAGCAGCTCCTTTATGAAGGTACAGTATGACTAGCATCTCCTTTATGAAGGTACAGTATGACTCCCAGCTCCTTTATGAAGGTACAGTATGACTCCCAGCTCCTTTATGAAGGTACAGTATGACTCCCAGCTCCTTTATGAAGGTACAGTATGACTAGCATCTCCTTTATGAAGGTACATTATGACTACCAGCTCCTTTATGAAGGTACAGTATGACTACCAGCTCCTTTATGAAGGTACAGTATGACTACCAGCTCCTTTATGAAGGTACAGTAGGACTATCAACTCCTTTATGAAGGTACAGTAGGACTATCATCTCCTTTATGAAGGTACAGTATGACTAGCAGCTCCTTTATAAAGGTACAGTATGACTAGCATCTCCTTTATGAAGGTACGTTATGACTACCAGCTCCTTTATGAAGGTACAGTATGACTACCAGCTCCTTTATGAAGGTACAGTATGACTACCAGCTCCTTTATGAAGGTACAGTATGACTACCAGCTCCTTTATGAACGTACAGTATGACTACCATCTTTTTATGAAGGTACATTATGACTAGCATATCCTTTATGAAGGTACAGTATGACTACCAGCTCCTTATGAAGGTACAGTATGACTAGCATCTCCTTTATGAAGGTACAGTATGACTATCAACTCCTTTATGAAGGTACAGTATGACTAGCATCTCCTTTATGAAGGTACAGTATTACTATCAGCTCCTTTATGAAGGTATAGTATGACTATCAGCTCCTTTATGAAGGTACAGTATGACTAGCATCTCCTTTATGAAGGTACAGTATGACTATCAACTCCTTTATGAAGGTACAGTATGACTACCGGCTCCTTTATGAAGGTACAGTATGACTACCAGTTCCTTTATGAAGGTACAGTATGACTACTGGCTCCTTTATGAAGGTACAGTATGACTACCGGTTCCTTTATGAAGGTACAGTATGACTACCGGTTCCTTTATGAAGGTACAGTATGACTACCGGCTCCTTTATGAAGGTACAGTATGACTAGCATCTCCTTTATGAAGGTACAGTATGACTACCAGCTCCTTTATGAAGGTACAGTATGACTACCAGCTCCTTTATGAAGGTACAGTATGACTATCATCTCCTTTATGAAGGTACAGTATGACTACCAGCTCCTTTATGAAGGTACAGTATGACTAGCAGCTCCTTTATGAAGGTACAGTATGACTAGCATCTCCTTTATGAAGGTACAGTATGACTACCAGCTCCTTTATGAAGGTACAGTATGACTCCCAGCTCCTTTATGAAGGTACAGTATGACTAGCATCTCCTTTATGAAGGTACATTATGACTACCAGCTCCTTTATGAAGGTACAGTATGACTACCAGCTCCTTTATGAAGGTACAGTATGACTAGCAGCTCCTTTATGAAGGTACAGTATGACTAGCAGCTCCTTTATGAAGGTACAGTAGGACTATCAACTCCTTTATGAAGGTACAGTAGGACTATCATCTCCTTTATGAAGGTACAGTATGACTAGCAGCTCCTTTATAAAGGTTCAGTATGACTACCAGCTCCTTTATGAAGGTACAGTATGACTAGCATCTAATTTATGAAGGTACAGTATGACTATCATCTCCTTTATGAAGGTACATTATGACTACCAGCTCCTTTATGAAGGTACAGTATGATTATTAGCTCCTTTATGAAGGTACAGTATGACTATCAGCTCCTTTATGAAGGTACATTATGACTACCAGCTCCTTTATGAAGGTACAGTATGACTAGCATCTCCTTTATGAAGGTACAGTATGACTGCCAGCTCCTTATGAAGGTACAGTATGACTATCAACTCCTTTATGAAGGTACAGTATGACTATCAACTCCTTTATGAAGGTACAGTATGACTAGCATCTCCTTTATGAAGGTACAGTATGACTATCAGCTCCTTTATGAAGGTACAGTATGACTATCAGCTCCTTTATGAAGGTACAGTATGACTAGCATCTCCTTTATGAAGGTACAGTATGACTACCAGCTCCTTTATGAAGGTACAGTATGACTATCAACTCCTTTATGAAGGTACAGTATGACTACCGGCTCCTTTATGAATCAAAATCAAATCAAATCAAATTTATTTATAGGGCCCGACAACACACGTTAATGTCCCCATGGGCCGTACAGGTCTTCTTTAAACAAGTCAAGCAGAAAACATAACAATAAGTCAAGAACAGAACAAGAACACCATAAGGTCCAAACATTTTTAGATGAATGCAAATAAATGAAAGAATGCAAGCACTCCCAGACATACCCCACGCGAAGGTAAGGAAAAACTCACTAAAACCTAACAATAGGGAAAAAAGCTCCACAGGCAGTGTGGAGGAGAGAAACCTTAGAAGGGCCATTCAAGGGGGGATATCCCTTCTTAGATGTTGGTGATAGTAGTGTTATGAAGGTACAGTATGACTACCGGTTCCATTATGAAGGTACAGTATGACTACTGGCTCCTTTATGAAGGTACAGTATGACTACCGGTTCCTTTATGAAGGTACAGTATGACTACCGGTTCCTTTATGAAGGTACAGTATGACTACCGGCTCCTTTATGAAGGTACAGTATGACTACCAGCTCCTTTATGAAGGTACAGTATGACTAGCATCTCCTTTATGAAGGTACAGTATGACTATCAACTCCTTTATGAAGGTACAGTATGACTAGCATCTCCTTTATGAAGGTACAGTATGACTATCAACTCCTTTATGAAGGTACAGTATGACTAGCATCTCCTTTATGAATGTACAGTATGATCATCAACTCCTTTATGAAGGTATAGTATGACTAGTATCTCCTTTATGAAGGTACAGTATGACTACCAGCTCCTTTATGAAGGTACAGTATGACTATCATCTCCTTTATGAAGGTACAGTATGACTCCCAGCTCCTTTATGAAGGTACAGTATGACTCCCAGCTCCTTTATGAAGGTACAGTATGACTAGCATCTCCTTTATGAAGGTATATTATGACTACCAGCTCCTTTATGAAGGTACAGTATGACTACCAGCTCCTTTATGAAGGTACAGTATGACTACCAGCTCCTTTATGAAGGTACAGTAGGACTATCAACTCCTTTATGAAGGTACAGTAGGACTATCATCTCCTTTATGAAGGTACAGTATGACTAGCAGCTCCTTTATAAAGGTACAGTATGACTACCAGCTCATTTGTGAAGGTACAGTATGACTAGCATCTAATTTATGAAGGTACAGTATGACTATCATCTCCTTTATGAAGGTACAGTATGACTACCAGCTCCTTTATGAAGGTACAGTATGACTACCAGCTCCTTTATGAAGGTACAGTATGACTATCAGCTCCTTTATGAAGGTACAGTATGACTAGCATCTCCTTTATGAAGGTACAGTATGACTATCAACTCCTTTATGAAGGTACAGTATGACTACCGGCTCCTTTATGAAGGTACAGTATGACTACCAGTTCCTTTATGAAGGTACAGTATGACTACTGGCTCCTTTATGAAGGTACAGTATGACTACCGGTTCCATTATGAAGGTACAGTATGACTACCGGTTCCTTTATGAAGGTACAGTATGACTACCGGCTCCTTTATGAAGGTACAGTATGACTAGCATCTCCTTTATGAAGGTACAGTATGACTCCCAGCTCCTTTATGAAGGTACAGTATGACTACCAGCTCCTTTATGAAGGTACAGTATGACTAGCATCTCCTTTATGAAGGTACAGTATGACTCCCAGCTCCTTTATGAAGTTGCAGTATGACTCCCAGCTCCTTTATGAAGGTACAGTATGACTAGCATCTCCTTTATGAAGGTACATTATGACAACCAGCTCCTTTATGAAGGTACAGTATGACTACCAGCTCCTTTATGAATGTACAGTATGACTACCAGCTCCTTTATGAAGGTACAGTAGGACTATCAACTCCTTTATGAAGGTACAGTAGGACTATCATCTCCTTTATGAAGGTACAGTATGACTAGCAGCTCCTTTATAAAGGTACAGTATGACTACCAGCTCATTTGTGAAGGTACAGTATGACTAGCATCTCATTTATGAAGGTACAGTATGACTATCATCTCCTTTATGAAGGTACAGTATGACTACCAGCTCCTTCATGAAGGTACAGTATGACTACCAGCTCCTTTATGAAGGTACAGTATGACTACCAGCTCCTTTATGAAGGTACAGTATGACTACCAGCTCCTTTATGAAGGTACAGTATGACTAGCATATCCTTTATGAAGGTACAGTATGACTACCAGCTCCTTATGAAGGTACAGTATGACTAGCATCTCCTTTATGAAGGTACAGTATGACTATCAACTCCTTTATGAAGGTACAGTATGACTAGCATCTCCTTTATGAAGGTACAGTATTACTATCAGCTCCTTTATGAAGGTACAGTATGACTAGCATCTCCTTTATGAAGGTACAGTATGACTCCCAGCTCCTTTATGAAGTTGCAGTATGACTCCCAGCTCCTTTATGAAGGTACAGTATGACTAGCATCTCCTTTATGAAGGTACATTATGACAACCAGCTCCTTTATGAAGGTACAGTATGACTACCAGCTCCTTTATGAATGTACAGTATGACTACCAGCTCCTTTATGAAGGTACAGTAGGACTATCAACTCCTTTATGAAGGTACAGTAGGACTATCATCTCCTTTATGAAGGTACAGTATGACTAGCAGCTCCTTTATAAAGGTACAGTATGACTACCAGCTCATTTGTGAAGGTACAGTATGACTAGCATCTCATTTATGAAGGTACAGTATGACTATCATCTCCTTTATGAAGGTACAGTATGACTACCAGCTCCTTCATGAAGGTACAGTATGACTACCAGCTCCTTTATGAAGGTACAGTATGACTACCAGCTCCTTTATGAAGGTACAGTATGACTACCAGCTCCTTTATGAAGGTACAGTATGACTAGCATATCCTTTATGAAGGTACAGTATGACTACCAGCTCCTTATGAAGGTACAGTATGACTAGCATCTCCTTTATGAAGGTACAGTATGACTATCAACTCCTTTATGAAGGTACAGTATGACTAGCATCTCCTTTATGAAGGTACAGTATTACTATCAGCTCCTTTATGAAGGTATAGTATGACTATCAGCTCCTTTATGAAGGTACAGTATGACTAGCATCTCCTTTATGAAGGTACAGTATGACTATCAACTCCTTTATGAAGGTACAGTATGACTACCGGCTCCTTTATGAAGGTACAGTATGACTACCAGTTCCTTTATGAAGGTACAGTATGACTACTGGCTCCTTTATGAAGGTACAGTATGACTACTGGCTCCTTTATGAAGGTACAGTATGACTACCGGTTCCTTTATGAAGGTACAGTATGACTACCAGCTCCTTTATGAAGGTACAGTATGACTACCAGCTCCTTTATGAAGGTACAGTATGACTAGCAGCTCCTTTATGAAGGTACAGTAGGACTATCAACTCCTTTATGAAGGTACAGTAGGACTATCATCTCCTTTATGAAGGTACAGTATGACTAGCAGCTCCTTTATAAAGGTACAGTATGACTACCAGCTCCTTTATGAAGGTACAGTATGACTAGCATCTCATTTATGAAGGTACAGTATGACTATCATCTCCTTTATGAAGGTACATTATGACTACCAGCTCCTTTATGAAGGTACAGTATGATTATTAGCTCCTTTATGAAGGTACAGTATGACTATCAGCTCCTTTATGAAGGTACATTATGACTACCAGCTCCTTTATGAAGATACAGTATGACTAGCATCTCCTTTATGAAGGTACAGTATGACTGCCAGCTCCTTATGAAGGTACAGTATGACTATCAACTCCTTTATGAAGGTACAGTATGACTATCAACTCCTTTATGAAGGTACAGTATGACTAGCATCTCCTTTATGAAGGTACAGTATGACTATCAGCTCCTTTATGAAGGTACAGTATGACTATCAGCTCCTTTATGAAGGTACAGTATGACTAGCATCTCCTTTATGAAGGTAGAGTATGACTACCAGCTCCTTTATGAAGGTACAGTATGACTATCAACTCCTTTATGAAGGTACATTATGACTACCAGCTCCTTTATGAAGGTACAGTATGACTACCAGCTCCTTTATGAAGGTACAGTATGACTACCAGCTCCTTTATGAAGGTACAGTATGACTAGCAGCTCATTTATGAAGGTACAGTAGGACTATCAACTCCTTTATGAAGGTACAGTAGGACTATCATCTCCTTTATGAAGGTACAGTATGACTAGCAGCTCCTTTATAAAGGTACAGTATGACTACCAGCTCCTTTATGAAGGTACAGTATGACTAGCATCTCATTTATGAAGGTACAGTATGACTATCATCTCCTTTATGAAGGTACATTATGACTACCAGCTCCTTTATGAAGGTACAGTATGATTATTAGCTCCTTTATGAAGGTACAGTATGACTATCAGCTCCTTTATGAAGGTACATTATGACTACCAGCTCCTTTATGAAGATACAGTATGACTAGCATCTCCTTTATGAAGGTACAGTATGACTGCCAGCTCCTTATGAAGGTACAGTATGACTATCAACTCCTTTATGAAGGTACAGTATGACTATCAACTCCTTTATGAAGGTACAGTATGACTAGCATCTCCTTTATGAAGGTACAGTATGACTATCAGCTCCTTTATGAAGGTACAGTATGACTATCAGCTCCTTTATGAAGGTACAGTATGACTACCAGCTCCTTTATGAAGGTACAGTATGACTATCAACTCCTTTATGAAGGTACAGTATGACTACCGGCTCCTTTATGAATCAAAATCAAATCAAATCAAATTTATTTATAGGGCCCGACAACACACGTTAATGTCCCCATGGGCCGTACAGGTCTTCTTTAAACAAGTCAAGCAGAAAACATAACAATAAGTCAAGAACAGAACAAGAACACCATAAGGTCCAAACATTTTTAGATGAATGCAAATAAATGAAAGAATGCAAGCACTCCCAGACATACCCCACGCGAAGGTAAGGAAAAACTCACTAAAACCTAACAATAGGGAAAAAAGTTCCACAGGCAGTGTGGAGGAGAGAAACCTTAGAAGGGCCATTGAAGGGGGGATATCCCTTCTTAGATGTTGGTGATAGTAGTGTTATGAAGGTACAGTATGACTACCGGTTCCATTATGAAGGTACAGTATGACTACTGGCTCCTTTATGAAGGTACAGTATGACTACCGGTTCCTTTATGAAGGTACAGTATGACTACCGGTTCCTTTATGAAGGTACAGTATGACTACCGGCTCATTTATGAAGGTACAGTATGACTACCAGCTCCTTTATGAAGGTACAGTATGACTAGCATCTCCTTTATGAAGGTACAGTATGACTATCAACTCCTTTATGAAGGTACAGTATGACTAGCATCTCCTTTATGAAGGTACAGTATGACTATCAACTCCTTTATGAAGGTACAGTATGACTAGCATCTCCTTTATGAATGTACAGTATGATCATCAACTCCTTTATGAAGGTA
The DNA here is from genome assembly GCF_963971535.1 of Notolepis coatsorum. Classification (NCBI taxonomy): domain Eukaryota; kingdom Metazoa; phylum Chordata; class Actinopteri; order Aulopiformes; family Paralepididae; genus Notolepis; species Notolepis coatsorum. The sequence goes on from NC_140169.1 coordinate 176,476,369, forward strand.
CAATATGACTAGTATCTCCTTTATGAAGGTACAGTATGACTACCAGCTCCTTTATGAAGGTACAGTATGACTATCATCTCCTTTATGAAGGTACAGTATGACTCCCAGCTCCTTTATGAAGGTACAGTATGACTCCCAGCTCCTTTATGAAGGTACAGTATGACTAGCATCTCCTTTATGAAGGTATATTATGACTACCAGCTCCTTTATGAAGGTACAGTATGACTACCAGCTCCTTTATGAAGGTACAGTATGACTACTGGCTCCTTTATGAAGGTACAGTATGACTACCAGCTCATTTATGAAGGTACAGTATGACTCCCAGCTCCTTTATGAAGGTACAGTATGACTAGGATCTCCTTTATGAAGGTACAGTATGACTACCAGCTCCTTTATGAAGGTACAGTATGACTACAAGCTCCTTTATGAAGGTACAGTATGACTACCAGCTCCTTTATGAAGGTACAGTATGCCTATCATCTCATTTATGAAGGTACAGTATGACTACCAGCTAATTTATGAAGGTACAGTATGACTATCATCTCCTTTATGAAGGTACAGTACGACTAGCAGCTCCTTTATGAAGGTACAGTATGACTATCATCTCCTTTATGAAGGTACAGTATGACTCCCAGCTCCTTTATGAAGGTACAGTATGACTAGCATCTCCTTTATGAAGGTACAGTATGACTACCAGCTCCTTTATGAAGGTACAGTATGACTCCCAGCTCCTTTATGAAGGTACAGTATGACTAGCATCTCCTTTATGAAGGTACAGTATGACTACCAGCTCCTTTATGAAGGTACAGTATGACTACCAGCTCCTTTATGAAGGTACAGTATGACTACCAGCTCCTTTATGAAGGTACAGTATGACTAGCAGCTCCTTTATGAAGGTACAGTAGGACTATCAACTCCTTTATGAAGGTACAGTATGACTATCGGCTCCTTTATGAAGGTACAGTATGACTAGCAGCTCCTTTATAAAGGTACAGTATGACTACCAGTTCCTTTATGAAGGTACAGCATGACTAGCATCTCATTTATGAAGGTACAGTATGACTATCATCTCCTTTATGAAGGTACAGTATGACTACCAGCTCCTTTATGAAGGTACAGTATGACTACCAGCACCTTTATGAAGGTACAGTATGACTAGCATCTCCTTTATGAAGGTACAGTATGACTACCAGCTCCTTATGAAGGTACAGTATGACTAGCATCTCCTTTATGAAGGTACAGTATGACTATCATCTCCTTTATGAAGGTACAGTATGACTATCAACTCCTTTATGAAGGTACAGTATGACTACCGGCTCCTTTATGAAGGTACAGTATGACTACCGGTTCCATTATGAAGGTACAGTATGACTACCGGCTCCTTTATGAAGGTACAGTATGACTACCGGTTCCTTTATGAAGGTACAGTATGACTACCGGTTCCTTTATGAAGGTACAGTATGACTACCAGCTCCTTATGAAGGTACAGTATGACTAGCAGCTCCTTTATGAAGGTACAGTAGGACTATCAACTCCTTTATGAAGGTACAGTAGGACTATCATCTCCTTTATGAAGGTACAGTATGACTAGCAGCTCCTTTATAAAGGTACAGTATGACTACCAGCTCATTTGTGAAGGTACAGTATGACTAGCATCTCATTTATGAAGGTACAGTATGACTATCATCTCCTTTATGAAGGTACAGTATGACTACCAGCTCCTTTATGAAGGTACAGTATGACTACCAGCTCCTTTATGAAGGTACAGTATGACTACCAGCTCCTTTATGAAGGTACAGTATGACTACCAGCTTCTTTATGAAGGTACAGTATGACTAGCATATCCTTTATGAAGGTACAGTATGACTACCAGCTCCTTATGAAGGTACAGTATGACTAGCATCTCCTTTATGAAGGTACAGTATGACTATCAACTCCTTTATGAAGGTACAGTATGACTAGCATCTCCTTTATGAAGGTACAGTATTACTATCAGCTCCTTTATGAAGGTATAGTATGACTATCAGCTCCTTTATGAAGGTACAGTATGACTACCAGCTCCTTTATGAAGGTACAGTATGACTATCAACTCCTTTATGAAGGTACAGTATGACTACCGGCTCCTTTATGAATCAAAATCAAATCAAATCAAATTTATTTATAGGGCCCGACAACACACGTTAATGTCCCCATGGGCCGTACAGGTCTTCTTTAAACAAGTCAAGCAGAAAACATAACAATAAGTCAAGAACAGAACAAGAACACCATAAGGTCCAAACATTTTTAGATGAATGCAAATAAATGAAAGAATGCAAGCACTCCCAGACATACCCCACGCGAAGGTAAGGAAAAACTCACTAAAACCTAACAATAGGGAAAAAAGCTCCACAGGCAGTGTGGAGGAGAGAAACCTTAGAAGGGCCATTCAAGGGGGGATATCCCTTCTTAGATGTTGGTGATAGTAGTGTTATGAAGGTACAGTATGACTACCGGTTCCATTATGAAGGTACAGTATGACTACTGGCTCCTTTATGAAGGTACAGTATGACTACCGGTTCCTTTATGAAGGTACAGTATGACTACCGGTTCCTTTATGAAGGTACAGTATGACTACCGGCTCCTTTATGAAGGTACAGTATGACTACCAGCTCCTTTATGAAGGTACAGTATGACTACCGGCTCCTTTATGAAGGTACAGTATGACTACCAGCTCCTTTATGAAGGTACAGTATGACTAGCATCTCCTTTATGAAGGTACAGTATGACTATCAACTCCTTTATGAAGGTACAGTATGACTAGCATCTCCTTTATGAAGGTACAGTATGACTATCAACTCCTTTATGAAGGTACAGTATGACTAGCATCTCCTTTATGAATGTACAGTATGATCATCAACTCCTTTATGAAGGGACAGTATGACTAGTATCTCCTTTATGAAGGTACAGTATGACTACCAGCTCCTTTATGAAGGTACAGTATGACTATCATCTCCTTTATGAAGGTACAGTATGACTCCCAGCTCCTTTATGAAGGTACAGTATGACTCCCAGCTCCTTTATGAAGGTACAGTATGACTAGCATCTCCTTTATGAAGGTATATTATGACTACCAGCTCCTTTATGAAGGTACAGTATGACTACCAGCTCATTTATGAAGGTACAGTATGACTACTGGCTCCTTTATGAAGGTACAGTATGACTACCAGCTCATTTATGAAGGTACAGTATGACTCCCAGCTCCTTTATGAAGGTACAGTATGACTAGGATCTCCTTTATGAAGGTACAGGATGACTACCAGCTCCTTTATGAAGGTACAGTATGACTACCAGCTCCTTTATGAAGGTACAGTATGACTACCAGCTCCTTTATGAAGGTACAGTATGCCTATCATCTCATTTATGAAGGTACAGTATGACTACCAGCTAATTTATGAAGGTACAGTATGACTATCATCTCCTTTATGAAGGTACAGTATGACTAGCAGCTCCTTTATGAAGGTACAGTATGACTATCATCTCCTTTATGAAGGTACAGTATGACTCCCAGCTCCTTTATGAAGGTACAGTATGACTAGCATCTCCTTTATGAAGGTACAGTATGACTACCAGCTCCTTTATGAAGGTACAGTATGACTCCCAGCTCCTTTATGAAGGTACAGTATGACTAGCATCTCCTTTATGAAGGTACAGTATGACTACCAGCTCCTTTATGAATGTACAGTATGACTAGCATCTCCTTTATGAAGGTACAGTATGACTATCAACTCCTTTATGAAGGTACAGTATGACTAGCATCTCCTTTATGAAGGTACAGTATGACTATCGGCTCCTTTATGAAGGTACAGTATGACTACCAGCTCCTTTATGAAGGTACAGTATGACTAGCATCTCCTTTATGAAGGTACAGTATGACTATCAACTCCTTTATGAAGGTACAGTATGACTACCGCCTCCTTTATGAAGGTACAGTATGACTACCAGTTCATTTATGAAGGTACAGTATGACTACCGGTTCCTTTATGAAGGTACAGTATGACTACCGGTTCCTTTATGAAGGTACAGTATGACTACCGGCTCCTTTATGAAGGTACAGTATGACCAGCATCTCCTTTATGAAGGTACAGTATGACTACCAGCTCCTTTATGAAGGTACAGTATGACTACCAGCTCCTTTATGAAGGTACATTATGACTACCAGCTCCTTTATGAAGGTACAGTATGACTACCAGCTCCTTTATGAAGGTACAGTATGACTACCAGCTCCTTTATGAAGGTACAGTAGGACTATCAACTCCTTTATGAAGGTACAGTAGGACTATCATCTCCTTTATGAAGGTACAGTATGACTAGCAGCTCCTTTATAAAGGTACAGTATGACTACCAGCTCATTTGTGAAGGTACAGTATGACTAGCATCTCATTTATGAAGGTACAGTATGACTATCATCTCCTTTATGAAGGTACAGTATGGCTACCAGCTCCTTTATGAAGGTACAGTATGACTACCAGCTCCTTTATGAAGGTACAGTATGACTATCAGCTCCTTTATGAAGGTACAGTATGACTAGCATCTCCTTTATGAAGGTACAGTATGACTATCAACTCCTTTATGAAGGTACAGTATGACTACCGGCTCCTTTATGAAGGTACAGTATGACTACCAGTTCCTTTATGAAGGTACAGTATGACTACTGGCTCCTTTATGAAGGTACAGTATGACTACCGGTTCCTTTATGAAGGTACAGTATGACTACCGGTTCCTTTATGAAGGTACAGTATGACTACCGGCTCCTTTATGAAGGTACAGTATGACTACCAGCTCCTTTATGAAGGTACAGTATGACTACCAGCTCCTTTATGAAGGTACAGTATGACTAGCATATCCTTTATGAAGGTACAGTATGACTACCAGCTCCTTATGAAGGTACAGTATGACTAGCATCTCCTTTATGAAGGTACAGTATGACTATCAACTCCTTTATGAAGGTACAGTATGACTAGCATCTCCTTTATGAAGGTACATTATGACTACCAGCTCCTTTATGAAGGTACAGTATGACTACCAGCTCCTTTATGAAGGTACAGTATGACTACCAGCTCCTTTATGAAGGTACAGTAGGACTATCAACTCCTTTATGAAGGTACAGTAGGACTATCATCTCCTTTATGAAGGTACAGTATGACTAGCAGCTCCTTTATAAAGGTACAGTATGACTACTAGCTCATTTGTGAAGGTACAGTATGACTAGCATCTCATTTATGAAGGTACAGTATGACTATCATCTCCTTTATGAAGATACAGTATGACTACCAGCTCCTTTATGAAGGTACAGTATGACTACCAGCTCCTTTATGAAGGTACAGTATGACTACCAGCTCATTTATGAAGGTACAGTATGACTACCAGCTCCTTTATGAAGGTACAGTATGACTCCCAGCTCCTTTATGAAGGTACAGTATGACTAGCATCTCCTTTATGAAGGTACATTATGACTACCAGCTCCTCTATGAAGGTACAGTATGACTACCAGCTCCCTTATGAAGGTACAGTATGACTAGCATCTCCTTTTTGAATGTACAGTATGATCATCAACTCCTTTATGAAGGTACAGTATGACTAGTATCTCCTTTATGAAGGTACAGTATGACTACCAGCTCCTTTATGAAGGTACAGTATGACTATCATCTCCTTTATGAAGGTACAGTATGACTCCCAGCTCCTTTATGAAGGTACAGTATGACTCCCAGCTCCTTTATGAAGGTACAGTATGACTAGCATCTCCTTTATGAAGGTATATTATGACTACCAGCTCCTTTATGAAGGTACAGTATGACTACCAGCTCATTTATGAAGGTACAGTATGAGTACTGGCTCCTTTATGAAGGTACAGTATGACTACCAGCTCATTTATGAAGGTACAGTATGACTCCCAGCTCCTTTATGAAGGTACAGTATGACTAGGATCTCCTTTATGAAGGTACAGTATGACTACCAGCTCCTTTATGAAGGTACAGTATGACTACCAGCTCCTTTATGAAGGTACAGTATGACTACCAGCTCCTTTATGAAGGTACAGTATGCCTATCATCTCATTTATGAAGGTACAGTATGACTACCAGCTCCTTTATGAAGGTACAGTATGACTACCAGCTCCTTTATGAAGGTACAGTATGACTAGCAGCTCCTTTATGAAGGTACAGTATGACTATCGGCTCCTTTATGAAGGTACAGTATGACTACCAGCTCCTTTATGAAGGTACAGTATGACTAGCAGCTCCTTTATGAAGGTACAGTAGGACTATCAACTCCTTTATGAAGGTACAGTATGACTATCGGCTCCTTTATGAAGGTACAGTATGACTAGCAGCTCCTTTATAAAGGTACAGTATGACTACCAGCTCCTTTATGAAGGTACAGTATGACTAGCATCTCATTTATGAAGGTACAGTATGACTATCATCTCCTTTATGAAGGTACAGTATGACTACTAGCTCCTTTATGAAGGTACAGTATGACTACCAGCTCCTTTATGAAGGTACAGTATGACTACCAGCTCCTTTATGAAGGTACAGTATGACTAGCATCTCCTTTATGAAGGTACAGTATGACTACCAGCTCCTTATGAAGGTACAGTATGACTAGCATCTCCTTTATGAAGGTACAGTATGACTAGCATCTCCTTTATGAAGGTACAGTATGACTATAATCTCCTTTATGAAGGTACAGTATGACTATCAACTCCTTTATGAAGGTACAGTATGACTACCGGCTCCTTTATGAAGGTACAGTATGACTACCGGTTCCATTATGAAGGTACAGTATGACTACCGGCTCCTTTATGAAGGTACAGTATGACTACCGGTTCCTTTATGAAGGTACAGTATGACTACCGGTTCCTTTATGAAGGTACAGTATGACTACCAGCTCCTTATGAAGGTACAGTATGACTAGCAGCTCCTTTATGAAGGTACAGTAGGACTATCAACTCCTTTATGAAGGTACAGTAGGACTATCATCTCCTTTATGAATGTACAGTATGACTAGCAGCTCCTTATGAAGGTACAGTATGACTAGCATCTCCTTTATGAAGGTACAGTATGACTATCAACTCCTTTATGAAGGTACAGTATGACTAGCATCTCCTTTATGAAGGTACATTATGACTACCAGCTCCTTTATGAAGGTACAGTATGACTACCAGCTCCTTTATGAAGGTACAGTATGACTACCAGCTCCTTTATGAAGGTACAGTAAGACTATCAACTCCTTTATGAAGGTACAGTAGGACTATCATCTCCTTTATGAAGGTACAGTATGACTAGCAGCTCCTTTATAAAGGTACAGTATGACTACCAGCTCATTTGTGAAGGTACAGTATAACTAGCATCTCATTTATGAAGGTATAGTATGACTATCATCTCCTTTATGAAGGTACAGTATGACTACCAGCTCCTTTATGAAGGTACAGTATGACTACCAGCTCCTTTATGAAGGTACAGTATGACTACCAGCTCCTTTATGAAGGTACAGTATGACTACCAGCTCCTTTATGAAGGTACAGTATGACTCCCAGCTCCTTTATGAAGGTACAGTATGACTAGCATCTCCTTTATGAAGGTACATTATGACTACCAGCTCCTTTATGAAGGTACAGTATGACTACCAGCTCCTTTATGAAGGTACAGTATGACTAGCATCTCCTTTATGAATGTACAGTATGATCATCAACTCCTTTATGAAGGTACAGTATGACTAGTATCTCCTTTATGAAGGTACAGTATGACTACCAGCTCCTTTATGAATGTACAGTATGACTATCATCTCCTTTATGAAGGTACAGTATGACTCCCAGCTCCTTTATGAAGGTACAGTATGACTCCCAGCTCCTTTATGAAGGTACAGTATGACTAGCATCTCCTTTATGAAGGTATATTATGACTACCAGCTCCTTTATTAAGGTACAGTATGACTACCAGCTCATTTATGAAGGTACAGTATGACTACTGGCTCCTTTATGAAGGTACAGTATGACTACCAGCTCATTTATGAAGGTACAGTATGACTCCCAGCTCCTTTATGAAGGTACAGTATGACTAGGATCTCCTTTATGAAGGTACAGTATGACTACCAGCTCATTTATGAAGGTACAGTATGACTACCAGCTCCTTTATGAAGGTACAGTATGACTACCAGCTCCTTTATGAAGGTACAGTATGCCTATCATCTCATTTATGAAGGTACAGTATGACTACCAGCTAATTTATGAAGGTACAGTATGACTATCATCTCCTTTATGAAGGTACAGTATGACTAGCAGCTCCTTTATGAAGGTACAGTATGACTATCATCTCCTTTATGAAGGTACAGTATGACTCCCAGCTCCTTTATGAAGGTACAGTATGACTAGCATCTCCTTTATGAAGGTACAGTATGACTACCAGCTCCTTTATGAAGGTACAGTATGACTCCCAGCTCCTTTATGAAGGTACAGTATGACTAGCATCTCCTTTATGAAGGTACAGTATGACTACCAGCTCCTTTATGAAGGTACAGTATGACTACCAGCTCCTTTATGAAGGTACAGTATGACTACCAGCTCCTTTATGAAGGTACAGTATGACTAGCAGCTCCTTTATGAAGGTACAGTATGACTATCGGCTCCTTTATGAAGGTACAGTATGACTACCGGTTCCTTTATGAAGGTACAGTATGACTACCAGCTCCTTATGAAGGTACAGTATGACTAGCAGCTCCTTTATGAAGGTACAGTAGGACTATCAACTCCTTTATGAAGGTACAGTAGGACTATCATCTCCTTTATGAAGGTACAGTATGACTAGCAGCTCCTTATGAAGGTACAGTATGACTAGCATCTCCTTTATGAAGGTACAGTATGACTATCAACTCCTTTATGAAGGTACAGTATGACTAGCATCTCCTTTATGAAGGTACATTATGACTACCAGCTCCTTTATGAAGGTACAGTATGACTACCAGCTCCTTTATGAAGGTACAGTATGACTACCAGCTCCTTTATGAAGGTACAGTAGGACTATCAACTCCTTTATGAAGGTACAGTAGGACTATCATCTCCTTTATGAAGGTACAGTATGACTAGCAGCTCCTTTATAAAGGTACAGTATGACTACCAGCTCATTTGTGAAGGTACAGTATGACTAGCATCTCATTTATGAAGGTACAGTATGACTATCATCTCCTTTATGAAGGTACAGTATGACTACCAGCTCCTTTATGAAGGTACAGTATGACTACCAGCTCCTTTATGAAGGTACAGTATGACTACCAGCTCCTTTATGAAGGTACAGTATGACTACCAGCTCCTTTATGAAGGTACAGTATGACTCCCAGCTCCTTTATGAAGGTACAGTATGACTAGCATCTCCTTTATGAAGGTACATTATGACTACCAGCTCCTTTATGAAGGTACAGTATGACTACCAGCTCCTTTATGAAGGTACAGTATGACTAGCATCTCCTTTATGAATGTACAGTATGATCATCAACTCCTTTATGAAGGTACAGTATGACTAGTATCTCCTTTATGAAGGTACAGTATGAATACCAGCTCCTTTATGAAGGTACAGTATGACTATCATCTCCTTTATGAAGGTACAGTATGACTCCCAGCTCCTTTATGAATGTACAGTATGACTCCCAGCTCCTTTATGAAGGTACAGTATGACTAGCATCTCCTTTATGAAGGTATATTATGACTACCAGCTCCTTTATTAAGGTACAGTATGACTACCAGCTCATTTATGAAGGTACAGTATGACTACTGGCTCCTTTATGAAGGTACAGTATGACTACCAGCTCATTTATGAAGGTACAGTATGACTCCCAGCTCCTTTATGAAGGTACAGTATGACTAGGATCTCCTTTATGAAGGTACAGTATGACTACCAGCTCCTTTATGAAGGTACAGTATGACTACCAGCTCCTTTATGAAGGTACAGTATGACTACCAGCTCCTTTATGAAGGTACAGTATGCCTATCATCTCATTTATGAAGGTACAGTATGACTACCAGCTAATTTATGAAGGTACAGTATGACTAGCAGCTCCTTTATGAAGGTACAGTATGACTATCATCTCCTTTATGAAGGTACAGTATGACTCTCAGCTCCTTTATGAAGGTACAGTATGACTAGCATCTCCTTTATGAAGGTACAGTATGACTACCAGCTCCTTTATGAAGGTACAGTATGACTCCCAGCTCCTTTATGAAGGTACAGTATGACTAGCATCTCCTTTATGAAGGTACAGTATGACTACCAGCTCCTTTATGAAGGTACAGTATGACTACCAGCTCCTTTATGAAGGTACAGTATGACTACCAGCTCCTTTATGAAGGTACAGTATGACTAGCAGCTCCTTTATGAAGGTACAGTATGACTATCGGCTCCTTTATGAAGGTACAGTATGACTACCAGCTCCTTTATGAAGGTACAGTATGACTAGCAGCTCCTTTATGAAGGTACAGTAGGACTATCAACTCCTTTATGAAGGTACAGTATGACTAGCATCTCCTTTATGAATGTACAGTATGATCATCAACTCCTTTATGAAGGTACAGTATGACTAGTATCTCCTTTATGAAGGTACAGTATGACTACCAGCTCCTTTATGAATGTACAGTATGACTACCAGCTCATTTGTGAAGGTACAGTATGACTAGCATCTCATTTATGAAGGTACAGTATGACTATCATCTCCTTTATGAAGGTACAGTATGACTACCAGCTCCTTTATGAAGGTACAGTATGACTACCAGCTCCTTTATGAAGGTACAGTATGACTACCAGCTCCTTTATGAAGGTACAGTATGACTACCAGCTCCTTTATGAAGGTACAGTATGACTCCCAGCTCCTTTATGAAGGTACAGTATGACTAGCATCTCCTTTATGAAGGTACATTATGACTACCAGCTCCTTTATGAAGGTACAGTATGACTACCAGCTCCTTTATGAAGGTACAGTATGACTAGCATCTCCTTTATGAATGTACAGTATGATCATCAACTCCTTTATGAAGGTACAGTATGACTAGTATCTCCTTTATGAAGGTACAGTATGAATACCAGCTCCTTTATGAAGGTACAGTATGACTATCATCTCCTTTATGAAGGTACAGTATGACTCCCAGCTCCTTTATGAAGGTACAGTATGACTCCCAGCTCCTTTATGAAGGTACAGTATGACTAGCATCTCCTTTATGAAGGTATATTATGACTACCAGCTCCTTTATTAAGGTACAGTATGACTACCAGCTCATTTATGAAGGTACAGTATGACTACTGGCTCCTTTATGAAGGTACAGTATGACTACCAGCTCATTTATGAAGGTACAGTATGACTCCCAGCTCCTTTATGAAGGTACAGTATGACTAGGATCTCCTTTATGAAGGTACAGTATGACTACCAGCTCCTTTATGAAGGTACAGTATGACTACCAGCTCCTTTATGAAGGTACAGTATGACTACCAGCTCCTTTATGAAGGTACAGTATGCCTATCATCTCATTTATGAAGGTACAGTATGACTACCAGCTAATTTATGAAGGTACAGTATGACTATCATCTCCTTTATGAAGGTACAGTATGACTAGCAGCTCCTTTATGAAGGTACAGTATGACTATCATCTCCTTTATGAAGGTACAGTATGACTCCCAGCTCCTTTATGAAGGTACAGTATGACTAGCATCTCCTTTATGAAGGTACAGTATGACTACCAGCTCCTTTATGAAGGTACAGTATGACTCCCAGCTCCTTTATGAAGGTACAGTATGACTAGCATCTCCTTTATGAAGGTACAGTATGACTACCAGCTCCTTTATGAAGGTACAGTATGACTACCAGCTCCTTTATGAAGGTACAGTATGACTACCAGCTCCTTTATGAAGGTACAGTATGACTAGCAGCTCCTTTATGAAGGTACAGTATGACTATCGGCTCCTTTATGAAGGTACAGTATGACTACCAGCTCCTTTATGAAGGTACAGTATGACTAGCAGCTCCTTTATGAAGGTACAGTAGGACTATCAACTCCTTTATGAAGGTACAGTATGACTATCGGCTCCTTTATGAAGGTACAGTATGACTACCGGTTCCTTTATGAAGGTACAGTATGACTACCAGCTCCTTATGAAGGTACAGTATGACTAGCAGCTCCTTTATGAAGGTACAGTAGGACTATCAACTCCTTTATGAAGGTACAGTAGGACTATCATCTCCTTTATGAAGGTACAGTATGACTAGCAGCTCCTTTATAAAGGTACAGTATGACTACCCGCTCATTTGTGAAGGTACAGTATGACTAGCATCTCATTTATGAAGGTACAGTATGACTATCATCTCCTTTATGAAGGTACAGTATGACTACCAGCTCCTTTATGAAGGTACAGTATGACTACCAGCTCCTTTATGAAGGTACAGTATGACTACCAGCTCCTTTATGAAGGTACAGTATGACTACCAGCTCCTTTATGAAGTTACAGTATGACTAGCATATCCTTTATGAAGGTACAGTATGACTACCAGCTCCTTATGAAGGTACAGTATGACTAGCATCTCCTTTATGAAGGTACAGTATGACTATCAACTCCTTTATGAAGGTACAGTATGACTAGCATCTCCTTTATGAAGGTACAGTATTACTATCAGCTCCTTTATGAAGGTATAGTATGACTATCAGCTCCTTTATGAAGGTACAGTATGACTAGCATCTCCTTTATGAAGGTACAGTATGACTATCAACTCCTTTATGAAGGTACAGTATGACTACCGGCTCCTTTATGAAGGTACAGTATGACTACCAGTTCCTTTATGAAGGTACAGTATGACTACTGGCTCCTTTATGAAGGTACAGTATGACTACCGGTTCCTTTATGAAGGTACAGTATGACTACCGGTTCCTTTATGAAGGTACAGTATGACTACCGGCTCCTTTATGAAGGTACAGTATGACTAGCATCTCCTTTATGAAGGTACAGTATGACTACCAGCTCCTTTATGAAGGTACAGTATGACTACCAGCTCCTTTATGAAGGTACAGTATGACTATCATCTCCTTTATGAAGATACAGTATGACTCCCAGCTCCTTTATGAAGGTACAGTATGACTCCCAGCTCCTTTATGAAGGTACAGTATGACTAGCATCTCCTTTATGAAGGTACATTATGACTACCAGCTCCTTTATGAAGGTACAGTATGACTACCAGCTCCTTTATGAAGGTACAGTATGACTACCAGCTCCTTTATGAAGGTACAGTAGGACTATCAACTCCTTTATGAAGGTACAGTAGGACTATCATCTCCTTTATGAAGGTACAGTATGACTAGCAGCTCCTTTATAAAGGTACAGTATGACTACCAGCTCATTTGTGAAGGTACAGTATGACTAGCATCTCCTTTATGAAGGTACAGTATGACTATCAACTCCTTTATGAAGGTACAGTATGACTAGCATCACATTTATGAAGGTACAGTATGACTATCAACTCCTTTATGAAGGTACAGTATGACTAGCATCTCCTTTATGAAGGTACAGTATGACCATCAGCTCCTTTATGAAGGTACAGTATGACTAGCAGCTCCTTTATGAAGGTACAGTATGACTATCAACTCCTTTATGAAGGTACAGTATGACTACCAGCTCCTTTATGAAGGTATCCAGTGATTTTCAGGACTTGTGATTCGTGAGAGTCGTGACTCGACTTGGACTCGAGCATTGACTGCATTCGGACTCGGAAGTTGCAGACGAGGACTCTGACTTATTAATTGATCAAGTTTCAAGTTTCAAGTTTCTTTAATAGTTGTCATACAGAAGTACAGAATACTTTTGTACAAAATGCTTCTTACTGTTGCGCTCCAGACACTGTGCAAGACAAGATAAGTATGAAATAAAAACATAGTAAAATTAGAAGTAAAAAAAGAGGTCACAGTGTTCAGTTTAGACATATGTACAATGTTCGATGCAGAATAGACGTAGTTACCATACAATATACAATACTGTGCAGTGTACTAATATACAATACTATATAGTGCAAGGCAGAAATGGAGAAATGGGACGAGGTGCAATTTAGGTACAATTCACAGTAGGTGTACGAGTTGTAGTGCAAATCCTTTATCAATAAATATAAAGTGTAAGTGTGTTTGTGTGATCTAAAGTGTGGAGAGTGGGTGCTGCAGTGTGTTGTTTGTTTGAGTGAGTGTGTGCGTGTGGGTGTGTGTGCTGTGTGCATTTGATGGTTGTTGCATAGTGATTATTGTTCGTTTAGCGATTATTGTTCGTTTAGCAGCCTGATGGCCTGGGGATAGAAGCTTCTTCTGAGTCTTTCTGTGCTCGCCTTAAGACTCCGGTATCGCTTGCCTGACCGCAGCAGTTCAAAGAGGCAGTTGTTCGGGTGGCTCGAGTCCTTAATAATTCTCTTAGCCTTCCCCTTGCACCGCTTGATGTAAATGTTCTGGAGGGTGGGAAGCCCCCCTCCAATTGTGCGTCGGCTGAACGTGTCACTCTTTGTAGTCTGCTACGGTCTTGTGCAGTGCTATTCCCAAACCAGGAGGTGATGTTGCCGGTCAGGATGCTCTCTATTGTACATGAGTAGAAGTTCCTAAGGATCTTCTGACTGACTTGGAACTTCCTTAGGCGCCTGAGGAAGTAGAGGCGTTGTCGTGCCTTCTTCACAACACTGTCAATGTGTGTGGTCCATGTCAAGTCCTCGGATATGTGGGCTCCGAGGTACTTGAAACTGTTCACTCTCTCAACCGGTGCCCCGTCGATGCTGAGGGGGCTGTAGTCCTTGACCCCCGACCTCCTAAAGTCCACAATCATCTCTTTTGTTTTGCTGACGTTCAGGGAGAGGCAGTTCTCCTGACACCACTGTGACAGGTTCTCTACCTCTTCCAGGTAGGCCCTTTCGTCGTTGGCAGAGATCAGGCCCACCACTACTGTGTCATCAGCAAATTTGATGATGGTGTTGTTGTTCCGCTGTGCTACGCAGTCATGTGTGTACAGGGAGTAGAGGAGGGGGCTCAGAACACAGCCCTGGGGGGCCCCTATGTTGAGCGTGATGGATGAGGAGGTGCAGTTGCCGGCTCTTACCATCTGGGGTCTGCCCGTCAGGAAGTCCAAGACCCACTGGCACAGGTCATAGTTCAAGCCCAGGTCCCTGAGCTTGGCTATGAGTTTGGAGGGGACTATGGTATTGAATGCTGAGCTGTAGTCGATGAACAGCATTCTCACATAGTTCCCCTGCCTCTTGTCCAGATGTGATGCTGCTGTGTGCAGCACATGGGCTATGGCGTCCTCCGTGGACCTGTTGGGGCGATATGCAAATTGCAGAGGGTCCAGGTTGATGGGGAGGGAGGAACAGATGTAGCCCTTCACTAGCTTCTCAAAGCACTTCATGGCTATGGAGGTGAGGGCTACAGGGCGGTAGTCGTTGAGGCAAGCGGGCGTAGATTTTTTGGGTACAGGGATGATGGTGGACTTCTTCAGACAGGTGGGGATGACAGCCTGTTCCAAGGACAGGTTGAAGATGTCAGTGAATACCGGGGCCAGTTGGTCGGCACAGACTTTTAGGACGCGGCCGGGGATGCCGTCCGGTCCTGCTGCCTTCCTGATATTCACTTTTTTAAAGATCCGTCTCACCTCATGCTCTGTTACCCTGAACACTGAGTCTCCATCAGCAGACCACCCCCCCCCCATTGCCGTGGTTTGTAGGCTGGTGTTGTTATTCACAGCCTCAAACCTCGCATAGAAGGAATTGAGATCATTTGCTAAGGAGATGTCACTGTTCAGTTTGAGGGGGGTTCCTTTGTAGTCTGTCATTGTTCTGAGGCCCTGCCACATGCCTCTAGAGTCCGCCTGTTCAAACTGAAGTTCAACTTTATCCCTGTAACGCCGTTTTGCCTCTATTACTGCTCTCCTGACGTTGTATCTTGCCATCTTGTGTTCTTCCATGTTGCCTGTCACCAGCCCGGTGTTGTATGCTGATGTGCGCACTTTCAGAGCCTCACGGACGGATTTGTCTACCCAGGGCTTTTGATTTGGGTAGATTTTAATTTTGGTGGAGGGGATTGTTTCTTCTACCTGAGTACAGACATAGTCAATCACCGTTTCGGTGTATTCGTTAATATTGGCTGTGTTATCACGGAATACACTCCAGTCTGTACTTCCCAGTACAGCTTGGAGTGACTCCTCTGACGTCACGGCCCAACGCTTAACCTCTCGCGAGACCACCGGTTAGTTATTATTATTTTATCTTTTTGTAATAGGCCCATACATGTTGCATAAGATATTGATGGCTATATTAATACTGTAACATTATTTAATTTTGTGCAAGGGCAGATACGTGTGTTCCACCTAGATGCGGATTCATGTCGATACCCTCATGTTCAGTGCTTAACTCATTGAGCTTTACTCAATGGCGCCAGCTTTATTGACAATTTTTGCGATGTTTGCGGACCCATCGTGTGTTCTGTATTATAGCTATGGAGACAATAGTATGGCTCATTTGACAGGCACTGTTTATAGTCCAACATAGACGAACCAGTTTGTTTCTACATACTTTCGTTTGTGCGCTATTCCACGCTAAACATCACCCTGTTTCGAAATAATCCAGTCTCGTTTTCAATACAAACAATTGTTAAGGGAATAAAGACTGTTGTAGCTTGTTATATTAATCAGCGTCCCCAGAGCGATAGTTCAACTTGACTAACAGGGTCTGAAAGCAACGTTAGCTAGGTAGCTAACGTTAGCTCACGAGCGACACTAGCCAGCCAGCACCTGCGAAAACGAATGCCAAACTGATGATATCAGACGTTGATATCAGGAGCTATCAGTAGCTAGATAACATTAGACAACGCCTCATGTATTAAACAAAAGTGAATAGATGACTGGGCCATTTTGTTTAATGCTTGTTATGTTGAAAGAGCTCTGCGCTGCTCATGCAGTCGACTCTTGTGTGGTAAGGGTTTGTTGACATGACATGGGTCTGGGAGGGGGAGAATTTGGCGTCTGTCTCTACTGCGCATGGGAGAGAGAGAAGTAGGATGCACAATGTGTCAGACCATATAAGGGAAGTTTGATTGTAGCCACGCCCCTTTTGAGAAGATGTATGACCCATAAGTCCCGCCCCCTTCTCTGATTGGTCGAGGATTCAAGGAGGCGGGACATCCGGTTTTGGAGGGGAAGGACATCCGGTTTCGGAAGAGGAGGAGTTTTCAGAATATCTAAACAAAATAAACAAAAAAAATTTAAATAAACGTTTTTTTTTTAAATTTTTTCAGAATAAACATTTCAGAATGTATGTGTGTGTGATTTAAGAAAACATATACAATGTATCTATCTTCAGAATAAGTGTCTGTGTATTCCTCTGTGTTCAGAATAAAGTTTCAGAATAAGTGTGTGTGTGTGTGTGTGTGTGTGTGTGTGTGTGTGTGTGTGTGTGTGTGTGTGTGTGTGTGTGTGTGTGTGTGTGTGTGTGTGTGTGTGTGTGTGGAGAGGATTTAAGCATAAATGTATCTGGACATAAATAAACATTTCAAATGTGTGTGTGTGTGTGTGTGTTCCTGAATATTTCAGAATAAGTGTGTGTGTGTGTGTGTGTGTGTGTGTGTAGAGGATTTAAGAAAATGGATTCTTGGAGAATGGTTTCTTCCAAGTGGTATGATTTCTTCCAACCCCAAGTGGCATGCATCTCCCCTCTGAAGGCTGGTTGCTCACTAGCCTCTCAGTAGACTGAATATCTCTCCTCCGCTGTTTCTGTCAAACTGTGAGTCCCCACGCTGTTTCTCAGGCTGGAGTTACACCTAGGCTGTTTTTCGTTTCGTTTTTCAGGTGAGTTTCGCAGCCGAGTTTTGCAGCCGAGTTAGACATTCGTTTTGCACCTTGAGCGCTTTCGTTTTGTCAGAACAAGGCTTGGTCAGACCACAACGGATCTCGTCTCGAATTCAGCACTGAGCATGCGCGGGGAGGTAGTTACTCTCCCTCGTCCCCGCTGTCGTCCACACTCAGCTGTGAGAGAATTGTTGAATAGATACACAAATGTTCTAGAATGTTTGATTATGACATCATACTGTGACATCACAAATGTTTTCGGGCATTCATAACATTATTTCACGCGATTGTACATTGTAACGTTAACACAGCGCACCCTAACTTCTTGTGTATTCTAGCAGTGTTTTAGAGGTTATTTTGTACAGTACCTTTATCTGCACTGAAACATAAATTTCTACAGTACATGCAGTTGTTGGTAGATAACCGTGATTATGTTTATTTATTTATCTATCTCTCTGTGAGCAAAACCTATGTGTTGGCGGAATCGCGTCAATGTTTGTTATGAATAAAACGCCCGAAAGTTACAAAGTAGCCTACAGTTGACAGCTGGGCTGTGTTAATGTTACAATGTACAGTCCCGCGAAATAACGTTATGAATGCGCGAATGCGCGTTATGGCATTGTTCGAGGCAGGAGAGATGAGGTGCTCTGTGCTGCTCCCCCGGGCTCGAGACAGACAGACAGACAGACAGGAGGGATATACACGGTGCTGCGCGCGGGCTGTAGGTTACACTCTACTGCGCACGGACATTGGTGAGGGCACGCAGATGGTATCTACTGCGCATGGGCGTTTTCGCAACAGCGGCTCCGTGCAAATTACACGACTGTTGTCGGCGAGTTTTGGCGCTACTCAAAAACGGAAAAAACAATTTAGCGTTTTCAGTAGGGCCACAACGTATCCGCCAAAATCCGCCAAAAAACGCATTTCTGTGTAAAAGGGACAGCAAACGTATTCAAACGTATTAAAAAAACGACCACAAAAACACTAGTCTAACCATGGCCTCAGTAGACTGGCTCTGAAATGACACTCCTCCAGCGACACCCCCCTTCACTGTCATAGAAGGATGGTGGACAACCTGAAAATTCTGTCAGACCCCCTGGTGAGATTTATGACTAAGTATGAGTTCCTTTTTTTTCTGGATGCAGGTCCTGTCAGAGGGTAATAGATTTACGACCGTGTTGTACATCTCCCCCCTTTCTGTTGTTTAGAGAATGTGTGCGTGCGTGTGTGTGTGATTCTAGGGTTTCCCCTTAGTGATCAGAGGTGTCTATAAAATGGTTTCTTGGATAAAGACACTTGTGTTTAAGCAAATGTGTAAATAAAAGAAAATACAATGTAAGTGAATAATAGGATGATTTATTTGAAAAGGAGTGATAACTTGTAACCAGACTAAGTATGTATGTATGTATGTATGTATGTATGTATGTATGTATGTATGTATGTATGTATGTATGTATGTATGTATGTATGTATGTATGTATGTATGTATGTAGTATGTATGTATGTATGTATGTATGTATGTATGTATGTATGTATGTATGTATGTATGTATGTATGTATGTGTGTGTGTGTGTGTGTGTGTATAGTGTATGTATAGTGTGTGTGTATAGTGTATGTATAGTTCCATGCATGAATTGGAACTATATTGTGGTACACACGAGTAAATCAGCCATAATATTTGCAAATAGTATTGTTCTAAACAATGTATTACAAAAACGATTCTATCTACTCTAGACAATATGCACTTATATCATTGTCACCTGAAAACATGTTGCAGGATATTTAGCAGAAACTATGGTAAATGTAAAAAAACACGAGTTTCAAGTTTCTTTATTAGTTGTCATACAGAAGTACAGAATACTTTTATACAAAATGCTTCTTTCTGCTACACTCCAGAGACTGTGCTAGGCAAGAGATAAGTATGAAATAAAATAGTATAGCATGTAAAATAGAAGTAAAACTAGAAGTCACGTAGACACAATGTTCGATGCAGAATAGAAGTAACTGAGTTACCATACAATATACAAGATACTATGCAATACTAATATAGTACAAAGCAGAAATGGGGGTGAGGTACAATTTAGACATAATTTACAGTAAGGTGTACACAGGTATGGGGTGTAGTGCAAATCCATTACCAATAAATATAAAGTGTGTTTAGGTGTTCTAAAATGTGGAGAGTGGGTGCTGCATTGTGTTGTTTGTTTAAAATGAGGGTGTGCGTTTGGATGTGTGTGTTGTGAGTGCATTTGATGGTTATTGCATAATGTTATTGTTCGGTATGTGATAACACATAATCCTATTGAATTCTGAATTTTTTGTTTATTGGTTGAGTATCAATGATACACTTAAAATAGACATCTAAAATCATGAAACAGGTCGATACAGCTAAAATAGACGTTTACACAATGATAAGGTAAAAAACAAAGTGTTTCAATACAGAGGTATTTTAAAAGTTTAGTAAGATCAAGCCCCAAAGGTATTTTCTTTAACCTGTTCTAAGATACAGTATACAACAAATACATTTATGAATTACTTTACAGAACAGCGTCTAGTTAAAATAGTTTTTTCAGGTACAATAAGAAAACTAGGGATGCCCCGATCGATCGGCCACCGATCGTTATCGGCCGATAATTAGTATAAATATGCGATCGGGGAATTCCGATAATTAGTCATATTCGCCGATCGCGGAAACTGATCAAGTGGATATCTCACTCGCTTGTCTCAGACGCACAGGACCTGCAAACTGCTCCTCCTCCCTAGCCCCGCCCGTACCCGTGTAGAGTTTGTAAACACAGAGGAGGCGGACCTCCTCTGCTGAGTCTAGATAGTGCATTCGACCTGAGCTAACGTTAGCTACCTAGCTATCGTTACTGTTTAAACAAAATTACCCAGTCAACTATTCACTTTTAGTAGGCATTGTCTAACGGTATTTAGCCGGCTAGCTACCGATAGCTCCTGATATCAACAAATGCTCCAGCAAGTCTTGTAGTGCATGTTGATACCTCCGTTAGCTCGCGTTAGCTGACGTTAATTCACTGTTCAAAACAAAATGTCCGATTGAACTGTCTGTGTGTACAGTGGAGCTGTTTGCAGATAGCGAGCAAAAGGATTCTCCGGCGCTGCAGCGGGACCCCATTGGTAACGTTAAGTGCTTTGGTCATTTCACATTCAGCAAGTCCTCAGCTCGAATACGCATTCAATCAATGTTATATGTAACTGAGGGGTACAATTCCCTGACTGTATTGTTAGATATGATACTTACTACCACTACCTCTTGTACTTTAGACTCTGGCCACCCAGTACTAGGTATAAATAATTATGATAAACACTCCCACCTGATGAAACGGATCCAACACAAATGTACCAAGTCGAAAGTCTGCGTTTAATAATAATACATAGCAAAAGGTATGTACAACGATCACTTAATTACATTTATGATTTGAAATAGTATGCACTTTTATGGCAAATGAGTATTCGTAGGTAGATCAATATCGAATGTCCAATCTCTGATTGCGCAGGAAGCAAATATACAACCTGGAATATTTAGGGAACAATAGCAATGATACTTGAATGATTATATAGCTGGATACACTAGGGGAAGGTTCCGACTGCTTGTAGGACAGCTGGAGGGGGGGGGTAGAGTCTGGCTGTATCCCGTCTGGCCGAGGGTATCCTGGGAGAGCCCACAGTCGTGCGACCCGGTGCCCAGCGATCCTCGATCCACAGATGAAAGCAGTTGGACTCTCTGTGGCCGGCGTCCTCCGGTCCACGATGGAGAGACGTGAGGCGACCTCGTCGTGTAGAGTGTCTTCTCACCTGTCGTCCTCTCCGGGGGGGGGTATTTCCAACACACCGCAGTGTTGGCCTTTATCCATAGAATAATCAAAGTACTCAAAGCATAATCCAAGCCGGGGAAGGCTAGCCGTCGTCGGTAGAATAATCCAATATACAGGTCCACTCGCTCTTTGGCCTGGAGCTCCTCGGGTGCAGCTTCACGTGGGGTCAACCACCCTGGATAAGCGTCCAGCTGATGCCCGAAACGATGGGGGTGCTGATTACTATAGAACTCTTACCGCACGAGGCACTACATATGAATAGACTATTATTAGCTTAATAGAATACGTCCAACTCGACGATATAGTGCCAAATATGACTATTCAAATATTAATATACACGATGTCTCAATGCCGATACTGGGCCGAATTGGCCTTACTGCCCACACGTGGTTCGCGGGGAGGCTTTTGCGTCTGTCACTCTGTTGGAGGGTAAGGAACTGGACTAAAAGAAAGCTCTACTTTAATAGCGCAGTATATATACGCACTATGAACAAATAGTACCATTAGTGGTGCGGTAGACATATTCCTACGCGGAACTAGGACTTGTCCATACATGTTGAGCGGTACGATTGAACCTGGTCTGAGGGGTATGGCGACCTGGCACCAAGGTCTCGTCCAATGGTAGAATGGAGACTATTATGGGATGTTCAGTAGACTAGAAGGGATATTCAATGCATATTGTACAAGGAATATACAAGGGATATCAGGGGATATACAAATACAATTAAATATATATATATAAATAAATATATATATTCGGTTTAATCTGATCCTTCAGAACAGCCGCCCCCTAATTGGTCCCAACCCAATTAGTTAAGCAGAGACAGATTAACCGCATTGTCTACCACTCAAGGGTTCGCTGTAAGGGTCAGTCAACTCACAAAGTCATAGGGTCATGGTCATCATCGATTGTGTCTGGGAGTCGGGGCAGTTCTATGAACCTCGCCACAGGACGGGTGTAAATGCGCCCCTGGACGAGTACTTCAGCTGCTCGGACCTTGCCATCGGCACCGGTGATCACTTTGCTTACGCGGCCAGCCGGCCACATAGCTCTGGGTAGTGACTGGTCAATAATCATGACGACTGTTCCTTCCGTCAAATTGTCTCTCTCTTTTACCCACTTCTGGCGGGTCTGTAGAGACGGTAGGTAGTGCAGTAGGAAACTGCTCCAAAACTTGTCGGCTAATACTTGGCTGTACCTCCACATTCGTCGGCCGTTCGCTTCTTCAGGCCGGTACATTGTCTGGGGTAACGCGGGATCTAGCCGCCCCATCAGGAGGGTGTTGGGGGTGACTGGGTCGACATCTGCTACATCACTGGAGACGTAACCGAGGGGCTTTGAGTTCAATACTCCCTCAATCTCCGTGAGGACTGTCATTAGGACTTCTTCCGCCACAGTCTGGGCCCCAAGTACTGCGTACAGGGCTGTCTTTATAGAACGTACTTCTCGTTCCCAAGTTCCACCGAAGTGGGGTGCGTTTGGGGGGTTGAATTGGAAGTCAATCTGGGCTGGAGCGAGGTGGGTCTTAAGTTCTGGGCCCATAGCTTGGAAGCTCTCCCTCAGCTCTCTTTCTCCGCCTTTGAAGTTTGTCCCGTGATCGGACAATAATGTAGACGGTTTTCCTTTCCGTGATGTGAATCTTCGGAAGGCCATAAGGAATGAGTCTGCGCTCATGGTCGGAAGGAGCTCGATATGTATCGCACTGGTGGTCATGCATTTGAATACAATACCCCACCGCTTCTCGGTGCCTCTTCCTTTCTTTATGTGCAGCGGGCCAAAACAGTCCATGCCTGTTGAGTGGAATGGCTTGTCGCCGAGTCGGAGGCGACATGGAGGTAGGTCAGCCATCCGTGGTATGCTGGGCTGCGCGCGCCACTTTCGGCAGTCTAGACAGGTTCGCTGGAAGCGTCGCACCGCCTCTCTTCCTTGAAGTATCCAGTAACGACGTCTGATTTCCGCGAAGACTCTCTCTGCTCCTGCGTGGTGTACATCCTCGTCGTATTTCTTTATAATCAGCTCTGTGACCTTGTGTCGACTGTTCAATACGATCGGGTACTTAATGTCATCCGGTAAATTGGGGGCTCTCCGCAGGCGACCACCCACTCTGATGAGGGTATGTGTGTCACTCTCGGGGGCCAGATGAATCAATCTGCTGTCTGATGGGACGGGCTTTCCTCCCTGTAGACAGTCTAGTTCATCGGGGAACGAGTCTCTCTGGGCTCGTTGCAGTAGAAGCAGTTCTGCTTCCTCGTAGTCAGCTGCTGACATATCAGCGGGGGACTTAATCTCTGGGTGGTGCCGCAGGAATGTCCGTTGCTGCGCACTCTCTATGGTAATGCAATCGTCTATGTTGGGGTCTGCGGAGACAACAGTGCTCAATCCACAGAACATGGGTTTCTTATTCTCAGCCTCCTCGTCACTTGCTTCCCTCGGGGTGGGCGTGGGCCAATCTCCTTCCGGGAGCTTGAGGAATGCTGGTCCGTCACTGTAGATGTTACGACGGGTTAAGTCATCTAGGGACATTCCCCGGGTGATGACGTCAGCTGGGTTGTGTTTTGTATCAACATAGCGCCAGTTTGCTTCTCCGGTTAACTCTCCGGTTAACTCTTGAATCTCAGTGACTCTGACTCCCACGAAGACTTTGTATTTGCATGAATCCGATTTGATCCAGGCGAGTACTGTCGTGGAATCTGACCACAGGATTGTTCTATGCACCGGAATGGTGAGCTCACGTTGGATGAGCGTGGCTAGATGCGCTCCTGCGAGGGCTGCGCAGAGCTCTAGACGTGGGATAGACTGTTGCTTGCGTGGGGCTATTCTCGAGCGGGCGAGGATGAATGCTGTGTAGATCTCTCCCCCCTCTTCTTGGGCCCGCAAGTAGGCTACTGATCCGTAGGCGACCTCGGAGGCGTCACTGAAGACGTGTAAATCCATTTTACATGTCTCTGGCCTCACCGTGGGTGGGAAGTAGCTTCGGCGTATATTAACGCCTGGGAGTGAGTGGAGTTCCATCTCCCACTCTCTCCAGGTGGATGCAAGGTGTGCGGGAATGGGGTCGTCCCAGCCCTGGTCCTTGTCCCACAATGCTCGTACAATCATCTTTGCCCTGGTGGTGTACGGTAGTATACATCCTAACGGGTCATATTGTCGGGCGAGTGTTCTGTACACACTCCGTCTGGTGGTCGGTATTGCCGTCGACCTTCCCTGCTCCGTGGTCAGGGGTTTGTGTCTATAGTGGAGCGAATCTGTTTTGAAGCGCCACACTAGTCCTAGTGTCATCTCTTGGGCTTCTCCTGGGATTGTGGCCATCCAGGTCTCGCTGCTCGCTGCCTTGTCCGCGGAGGAGAGGCTGCGCAGTACGTGCGGATCGCTGCTGGCCCACTGCCTGAGATCAAAGCCGCCTTTGATCAGAGAGGCGCGGAGTTTAAGTAGGAGAGCCTCGGCTTCTTCCTGGGTCGAAACGCTTTGTAGACAGTTATCTACGTAGAAGCTGTTCTTCACACTGTGTCGGACCTCTTCGTCCGCTGCTGGGTCCTCTGCGACATGTCTCTGTAGTGCAAATGTAGCACAGCATGGGCTGCATGTAGTTCCGAAAGGGAGGACTTCCCATTGGTAGATGGCTGGGTGCTCATCTCCTGGCATCTCTCTCCTTAGGAACCGCAACAGGGGCTTGTCCTCCTCTACTAATCTCACCTGCAGGAACATCCCTTTGATATCCCCGCTGATAGCCACCTTGTCCTGGCGGAAGCGGAGTAGTACGCCTAGTAGGGAGGGGCCGAGTGTAGGACCGGGCAATAGCTCTTTATTCAGATTTTGGGATCCGATCTGGTAGCTGCAGTTAAACACGATGCGGTCTTTGCCGTTGTGATGAACCTTGTGGTGGGGCACGTACCACGATTCAGTCGTCTGGTCGGCCTCTTTAATGTCAATCTTTGTGACGTGTCCCGCTGTGATGAGCTTCTCAATCTCAGCACGGTATACACTTTCTTGGGCGGGGTCCTTGGCTAAGCGCCGCTCTGTGTTTAGTAGGTACCGCTCTGTGGCGTCTTTCTTTGCGTGAAAGGTAGGCATCCCTTCCCGCCGCAGGAGTGGCGTGGCGTATCTCAACACGCCGCTGACTGGGACTCTCTTTGTTCCCGTCTCGAGGAGGTTAATGGCGTAGATGTCGTCTTTAGAGCGAATGTCTTTCTTTTCGTTCTTAAAGGGCATTTGTTCTAAGGTCCATAGCCTCTCTACATGCTGCAGGAGTGCGGTGTCTCCCTCTGTGACTCGGGAGTGGAGACAGCTAGTGGCTGTGGTTCGGTTGAGAGATTTGGCGAGTGGGCCTTGGAGAGTCCATCCTAGGCGGGTCTCGACTGCTGCAGGACAGCCTCTGGGTCCGGTATGAACCCGGTCTATCGGGACAATGAGGTCTGCATGGTCGGAGCCTATCAACAGTGTCGGGGTAGCACCGTCTATGAGTGGGATCGGTAGCTTGCGTAGATGTACATATTTCTCCATCAGCTTGGCTACGGGGTATGTGTACCGCGAGAGTCCTATTTCTTGGCTGGTGAAAGCGTCT
Organism: Notolepis coatsorum; assembly: GCF_963971535.1. Classification (NCBI taxonomy): domain Eukaryota; kingdom Metazoa; phylum Chordata; class Actinopteri; order Aulopiformes; family Paralepididae; genus Notolepis; species Notolepis coatsorum. Next base: position 176,502,634 of record NC_140169.1, read on the forward strand.
GTAATCCTGTACCGTCGCTCGGGCTGGCCGCTTGCTGCGATAGAGAATGAGACATTCTCGCCCTTTATCGTTTTCAAATCTCTTCTTATTGTCCGAATTGTCATTTGGTTTTCGCTCCCCCGCAGCCCTAGCTGGGCCGCAGCGGACGCGAGCAGAAGGGTCTTCTCTGACCCGTCATCAAGGACGGCGTAAGTGTCCATGACTTTATTCTGGTAGCTCAATGTCACACGGACTACCTTTAAGAGCACTCTGGCTCCGCTGCTGCTGGCGGGGTCGATGTACATGACGCTTGCTTTGCTGCTTGATGGTGCGGGTGGAGGCCGCCGTCTGTTACTGTCGTGGAGTATGTCCAGATGGGCTCCATCGCACCGACTGCACTTTTTCTTTAAGCGGCATTCGGCTGCCATGTGTGATCGCGCACAGCGAAAACAGCGTCTGTTGGACTTTATCCATTGACTCGCTTCCTCCGCATTCATCTTGGGGAATGAGTCACATTGTGACAGCCAGTGTTCTTTCTCACAGTAGGGGCACACTATCTTCCACTTCTCCTTTCTTGAGGGGGTACTGTGGCTCCTACTGCTTGGCACTGACTCCGATTGGTGCATGACAGTCACCGATCTTCTTCCATCATTTAGTCTCCTGGTTCCTTCTCTGGAGCCAGGGGTGCTCCGTCCGAATGTATCTAGCCGTAAGCTGCTGACTTCTCTCGCCAGGAAGTCGGCTAGATCGAGGAGGTTCGGTTCGGGGCCATTAGGGTCTCGGTGGTCTCTCTGCCGCCTAAAGCGCTCCTGTCGGGCGGGCGGTAGCTTCTCCAAGATCCTCTCTACATTTGAGTTGGCGTATAGTTCATGCCTACCCTTTTCCCTCTGCGCTCCCAGCATCCCTACCAGGGACTGCACTCTGATGGACAGGTCGTCCAGTGCTCGATTGTCTATTGCTGGGGGTAGGCGGTCGATGTGCCTGATCTCCTGGATCACGTAATCCCATATACGTCCATATCTCTGGTCCAACGCTACCAGCGCTGCGGTGTATGGGGTCGTGGAAGTGGCGTAGGCGAGCGCTATGTTGTGCGCGCGGGGTACCTTTAAATGCTTCAGTAGTATCGCGTATTTATGGCGTTCATCAATGACATCCACCAACATTGTCTCCAGACACATGCAGAGCTCCGTATACTGGGCCCGGTTCTCCTGGGTGAAGTCTGGTACCATAGGTGTGCCAATGTATGACGCGGATTGTTGATACATCGGCGAGCGTTGGGGGAGAGGCCTCCTGGGCGAGTCTCCTCTTGCTCCTTGGCGTGGGCTGGTACCGGCTGTGTACCATGGCCCGCTGGTCCAGGTGCTGTTCCTCGGTGCGGGTCGTGCGTCGTGCTCACCCGTGAATAGCGTCGGGGGTCTGTAGCGCAGCTCCGCGGGGGTATAGCCTGGGCTGTACTGGACCTCCTGGTCCGGTAGAGTACTGTGCTGTCGTCGGGCGTGGTTCTCCTCCTCTTCCTCTTCGTCTTCCGTTAGGTCATCCAGGGCTTGTAGTCTCTGATTTAGCCTCTCCGCAGTGTATGCTGCTCCTTCCCGGTGGCTGGGTCTCGCTTGGACCGGTTGGGGAAGGGGGTCTGCGGGGGGTATAAACCTCGTCTGTTGGTCAAGTTCAGGGTCGCTTACTCGGCTAGGGGATGCCGCCCTGGAGTGATGTCTAGACGAGTTCCTGGAGCCTCTGGTGGAGGGAGGGGGTGTTGTCCTTCTGATCAGCTGTTCTATTAGTTGCGCTTGTGCTCTGTCGCGCTCGGCTTCGCGCTTGGTGAGATCCGATTCTCTCTGGGCACCGGTGGCGGCGCGCTGGGCGTCGGCCCGGTCTCTTGCCATATTCTCTTCCATCTGAATGCGTCTTATTTCCAGGCGTATGTGCTCTTCTTCGCTCCGTTGCTGTATCTGCAATCGATCGCGTTCACCCTGCAGTCTATCGCGTTCAGTAGAGGCTTTCAGGCTGACGAGGAATGCCTGCTGTAGTGTCCTCTCTGCCTCGCTGGGAGAAGACGGTTGTATAGGGGAGCCGTCCCTTGGGGTACTCCGTGCGGAGTCTTGGAGCTCTATCTCCACGGTGCTCTCCTCATCTTCTTCCGTGCCGAGTTCTCTCTCGGTAGTGTTGTCTTCCTCCCGGGACTCGTCGGGGACTACTTCTTCGGTATTGGCGGGGTGTAAAGTCATGTCTGGTTCCCCCTGGTCCCCACCGTGAGCTGGGTCAGTTACGTTAGAACCCATAGGGGCCTCTATGGTCGGGGTAGCCTGGTTGTTAGGGTTAGACATAATTTTACTTTCTAGTTTTACCGCGTTTACTGTTGGTAGAAGACTAGGTTGTTGACTGACAGCGTAAGCCTCTAGGTACTGAGGGAGCTGTCGTTTGCGCCGCGGGCGTTGTTGGTTAGGAGGATCGTTTCGTGGAGTGTTCATCATAGGCCATTTTAATATTAATAACACTATATTAATATTACACTGATTACCCTCCGGCTCGAAGGACCAATTGTAACTGAGGGGTACAATTCCCTGACTGTATTGTTAGATATGATACTTACTACCACTACCTCTTGTACTTTAGACTCTGGCCACCCAGTACTAGGTATAAATAATTATGATAAACACTCCCACCTGATGAAACGGATCCAACACAAATGTACCAAGTCGAAAGTCTGCGTTTAATAATAATACATAGCAAAAGGTATGTACAACGATCACTTAATTACATTTATGATTTGAAATAGTATGCACTTTTATGGCAAATGAGTATTCGTAGGTAGATCAATATCGAATGTCCAATCTCTGATTGCGCAGGAAGCAAATATACAACCTGGAATATTTAGGGAACAATAGCAATGATACTTGAATGATTATATAGCTGGATACACTAGGGGAAGGTTCCGACTGCTTGTAGGACAGCTGGAGGGGGGGGGGTAGAGTCTGGCTGTATCCCGTCTGGCCGAGGGTATCCTGGGAGAGCCCACAGTCGTGCGACCCGGTGCCCAGCGATCCTCGATCCACAGATGAAAGCAGTTGGACTCTCTGTGGCCGGCGTCCTCCGGTCCACGATGGAGAGACGTGAGGCAACCTCGTCGTGTAGAGCGTCTTCTCACCTGTCGTCCTCTCCGGGGGGGGTATTTCCAACACACCGCAGTGTTGGCCTTTATCCATAGAATAATCAAAGTACTCAAAGCATAATCCAAGCCGGGGAAGGCTAGCCGTCGTCGGTAGAATAATCCAATATACAGGTCCACTCGCTCTTTGGCCTGGAGCTCCTCGGGTGCAGCTTCACGTGGGGTCAACCACCCTGGATAAGCGTCCAGCTGATGCCCGAAACGATGGGGGTGCTGATTACTATAGAACTCTTACCGCACGAGGCACTACATATGAATAGACTATTATTAGCTTAATAGAATACGTCCAACTCGACGATATAGTGCCAAATATGACTATTCAAATATTAATATACACGATGTCTCAATGCCGATACTGGGCCGAATTGGCCTTACTGCCCACACGTGGTTCGCGGGGAGGCTTTTGCGTCTGTCACTCTGTTGGAGGGTAAGGAACTGGACTAAAAGAAAGCTCTACTTTAATAGCGCAGTATATATACGCACTATGAACAAATAGTACCATTAGTGGTGCGGTAGACATATTCCTACGCGGAACTAGGACTTGTCCATACATGTTGAGCGGTACGATTGAACCTGGTCTGAGGGGTATGGCGACCTGGCACCAAGGTCTCGTCCAATGGTAGAATGGAGACTATTATGGGATGTTCAGTAGACTAGAAGGGATATTCAATGCATATTGTACAAGGAATATACAAGGGATATCAGGGGATATACAAATACAATTAAATATATATATATAAATAAATATATATATATTCGGTTTAATCTGATCCTTCAGAACATTATAAGACATTGATATCAGGAGCTATCTGTAGCTACTGCTAGCCGGCTAGATGACGTTAAGACAACTATTTAGTTCAATCGGACATTTAGTTTTGAACAGTGAATTAACGTCAGCTAACGCGAGCTAACGGAGGTATCAACATGCACTACAAGACTTGCTGGAGCATTTGTTGATATCAGGAGGAGCTACTAGAGTACACACAGACAGTGGAGCTGTTTGCAGATAGCGAGCATTTTGACTTGTTGCGTGGTGGCGATGTCTCGCAGATAATACAAGTACAAGTCTAATTATATAATATATATATTTTATAAAAAAAAAAAAAAAAAAAAATGTTATATAAAATAATTTTTAATTTCTTTTTAATCAAAAACGATCGGTATCGGATCGGTATCGGCCGATATGGCTCACGACGATCGGTGATCGGTATCGGTGGCAAAAAACGTGATCGGGGCATCCCTAAAGAAAACCCCTGCAACTTTAAGCTCTCAATATTTTGGACCTGTATTACAAACTACAGTTACACACAGCATGAAATATTCAATCAACACAAAAGTGACAGTCGAAGAAAACTCAAGATATTGTATGAGGTGTTTTTAAAAGGGGCGACTTAACTATTTTTAGTAGATTGAATCAAGAGTCAGAAGGATCTCTGCATGTAGGAGGATAATGCTCATTTGTCAGGGGGTTGACATATATCACCCCCATGACACCTCACTCCTTTGTAAGACAAACAGCTTTGGTGCTGTAATTACAGTGATTAGACTCGTTTTCCTGTTTCCATTTTATCAATCTGCTTTTTGTGTATTTTTTAGGTGTTTGTTTATGTTTTATCTGTCATTTGGACCAGGTCTAGCTCGGGAAAAAGGGATCTATGATCTCAAATGACACTATAGTTCTAAACAGTGTATTACAAAATCTTTTTGTATCTACTATAGACAGTTTGTATTTATATCGTTGTCATATGAAAACATGTACTTTGGTAAATGTAAACATGATATCACATAATCCTATTGAATTCTGAATTTTTTGTTTATTGGTTGAGTGTCAATTATAAACATCTAAAACCATGAAACTGACCGATACAGATAAAATAGACGTTTACACAATGATAAGGTAAAAACAAAGTGTTTCAATACAGATGTATTTTATAAGTTTAGTACAATCAAGCCCCAAAGGTATTTTCTTTAACCTGTTCTAAGGTATATTATACAACTAGCACATTTCTGAATTAGTTTGCAGAACAGTGTCTAGTTTTTTTCAGATGCAATAAGAAAGCCCCCTGAGTTTTATGCTCTCAATATTTCGATATGCATTAAATCCTACAGCTACACACGATAGGAGATATTCAAACAGCTCAAAGATGATAATTCTAAGACAAATACATTTTAACTCACTCACCATAGTTGTGTTAGTGTATAGTATGGCTAACATGTATGAAAGTAACATAAAGCCATTATTAGAGTTGTTGATACAATACTTCACATACAATACTTCACATACCAATAAAATATTTATTAATTTTGCAGAAAAAAGCTAAATGCAGAGTATTACCGGCGGAGGTTGTTTGATCCTTGTCCCGATGATTGAAGGAAATTCACTTTAAGAACCATTTAGCATGAAACATCTTAAAACAAAGATGTATTTTTATTCGTTATAACCATGAAAATAATACAATGTTAGGTGTTGTCGTGATTATAGTGTTCACAGATAGGAATGTATCCAGGAGGGGGTCCTTTATACATCAGTAACCCTGGACAGACTTGTGAAGTCAGAGACCATGATGTATCATTCACATTCAATTATCTAAATGTACTCAGTTTGTGTGAAATTTACTCTGTGAAATTTACTGTGTAGCAAAAACAATTCATATTGTTTCAGTGATGGCCTGGTTGATAGGTCTATTGTTGACATGTCTTATTTCTACATGTAAGTTATGCATCGTTCACACTATAAAGATGCTGTTTGTTAAAAAATAATGTATAATATCTGGACTGATTCACAGTGCCCTAGGTAGCGATACACTATACCCCGTTACAGGGGGTATAGTGGATCGGTTATATTTTGTATGAAACACCTTAAAACAATGAGGCATTTCATTTATAATATCAAAACATGCAACTCTTATGTAGAATGATGTAAAAAGAGTTCTACTAATATATTACACTTAAAAAACGTGTACAGAAAGATAAATATCCGACCCCGGAGCCCCGTCTGAGTGTAAACAGGTTTTGTACAGTATACCACATGAAATCCCATATGGTCTAGCGGTAAGGATGCCCTGGTTTCAACAGGGAGGCGCGGGTTCGACTCCTGCTATGGGAATTACACCTTTTCTATACATAACAAATGTGATGGTATGTTTTATTGTAACTGTTTGACTGTTTGCCTGTTTTAGTGCAACACTGCTGTCAACGACATCTAAGAAGGGAGACCCCCTTGAAAGGGTCAGGGGTAATCTCCTCAACACTAGGTCTGAGGTGCTGTTTTCTTCCTATTGATAGGTTTTTACATACCTTTGCAAGGATATGTATGACTGTGTTGCATTCATTTATTTTAAATTGTTTAGAGTTTATGGTATTTATGGCTTATTTATGATTTATTGTGATACTTCTTCTTGAATTGTTTAAAGAAGATGTGTTTGACCCAAGGGACATTAATGTATGTATTGTAGGACCTTACAAATAAATATGATTTGATTTGATCAAGGTCCTAACAAATGGTAAAATGTTTTCATGCATTACATTTAACAGACAGTACCGACATTTCGAAGTTTTAAAGGGTTCCAATTCACAGAGCTGAAGATAGTTAGACAACTGGATAATATTTTTTATTTTTAAACATCTATAACTGTAAGGAGGAACTTAAAATCATTCAAAGCAATTATTACACCTTGAGGTAGAAAAAACGCAGTTGGGTATATTATAAAATTGTATTAAAGAATATTGCAGATCATGCTGTAACCTTTTTTATCAATAATATAAGCGTGCATAACATCATTAATGTGATTAATATCTAACGTTTCTAAACACTTAAAAGCCGTAACATCCACTATTACCCATCAATGTACAATTGTCCTCACAGCTCCGCTGCGTTCACTAAGGCTCTAAGAGTAGCTACTTCGATTGGGAACTGGAGGGTTTTTCTTCTAGTAGGATACAGTCTCTTAACCATACCCCGGGCGGGGGATGGCTGTGATAATGCTTCGTTGGTTACATCAACGATAGGTATTTCTTCGGGGTCAGGGTGGAATACATCAGATTCTGATGTATGACGGGTGTACCAGGGGCTATTAGGAGGGGGATCCATACACCTGACGGGGTTTGGCGGTGATGAATCCGGCGATGAAGTCTCCCAAATCGTTGAAAGAAGGCTGTAACTAGTCCTAGGGGTGTCTAGGAGGCTTAGCAATGAAGGAGTTTTAGTTGAACCATACAGGGTTACGGGTAATGTCTCAACTTCCTCGTCTGGAGCGTATAGTGGAGACAGGCGATCTAGTGTATCCGATGCATGCTTAGAAGGATCTTCCCCGTGTCTCACATACAAAGCAAAGTTTGGTTGCTGTGAAGGAGGGTCCATGAAACTATACCCGCCAAAGGGTAGTGTCTTAATTTTGTCCTGCGTATATAATGGGGACAGGCTTGTTTGTGTATCCAATGCAAGGATCTTGTGGGGAGAAAGTCATGATTGCTATCTAAAAGTATAAGTGCACTGTAAGTCTTTTTAAAGGAGGATTTAGGGTTGACACGCCCCAGACAATCGCACTCCAGGTCCCCTGATTCGCTCGGAAAGAGCCTTCTCTCCTCGAACACCTCTTGAAGGACCTCCCCGCATGTCTGGAGACATTGCAGCCATTTGGTTACCGGAAGTGAAAAGATGAAATGCTCAAGAGTTGAATTATACCGCTTGAAGTGAGAAGATGAAATGCTCAAGAGTTGAATTATACCGCTTGAAGATGGCTAGATTAGCCTCTACATCAAGTGCCGGAGTACTTTTTATAGATATCCTACCCTTGTAATGCACATACCCGTACCATACATTAATGTCCCTTGGGTCAAACACATCTTCTTTAAACAATTCAAGAAGAAGTATCACAATAAATCATGAATAAGCCATAAATACCATAAACTCTAAACAATTTAAAATAAATGAATGCAACACAGTCATACATATCCTTGCAAAGGTATGTAAAAACCTATCAATAGGAAGAAAACAGCACCTCAGACCTAGTGTTGAGGAGATTACCCCTGACCCTTTCAAGGGGGTCTCCCTTCTTAGATGTCGTTGACAGCAGTGTTGCACTAAAACAGGCAAACAGTCAAACAGTTACAATAATACATACCATCACATTTGTTATGTATAGAAAAGGTGTAATTCCCATAGCAGGAGTCAAACCCGCGCCTCCCTGTTGAAACCAGGGCATCCTTACCGCTAGACCATATGGGATTTCATGTGGTATACTGTACAAAACCTGTTTACACTCAGACGGGGCTCCGGGGTCGGATATTTATCTTTCTGTACACGTTTTTTAAGTGTAATATATTAGTAGAACTCTTTTTACATCATTCTACATAAGAGTTGCATGTTTTGATATTATAAATGAAATGCCTCATTGTTTTAAGGTGTTTCATACAAAATATAACCGATCCACTATACCCCCTGTAACGGGGTATAGTGTATCGCTACCTAGGGCACTGTAAATCAGTCCAGATATTATACATTATTATTTCACAAACAGCATCTTTATTGTGTGAACGATGAATAACTTCTATGTAGAAATACGACATGTCAACAATAGACCTATCAACCAGGCCATCACTGAAACAATATGAATTGTTTTTGCTACTCAGTAAATTTCACAGAGTAAATTTCACACAAACTGAGTACATTTAGATAATTGAATGTGAATGATACATCATGGTCTCTGACTTCACAAGTCTGTCCAGGGTTACCGATGTATAAAGGACCCCCTCCTGGATACATTCCTATCTGTGAACACTATAATCACGACAACACCTAACATTGTATTATTTTCATGGTTATAATGAATAAAAATACATCTTTGTTTTAAGATGTTTCATGCTAAATGGTTCTTAAAGTGAATTTCCTTCAATCATCGGGACAAGGATCAAACAACCTCCGCCGGTAATACTCTGCATTTAGCTTTTTTCTGCAAAATTAATAAATATTTTATTGGTATGTGAAGTATTGTATGTGAAGTATTGTATCAACAACTCTAATAATGGCTTTATGTTACTTTCATACATGTTAGCCATACTATACACTAACACAACTATGGTGAGTGAGTTAAAATGTATTTGTCTTAGAATTATCATCTTTGAGCTGTTTGAATATCTCCTATCGTGTGTAGCTGTAGGATTTAATGCATATCGAAATATTGAGAGCATAAAACTCAGGGGGCTTTCTTATTGCATCTGAAAAAAACTAGACACTGTTCTGCAAACTAATTCAGAAATGTGCTAGTTGTATAATATACCTTAGAACAGGTTAAAGAAAATACCTTTGGGGCTTGATTGTAAAATACATCTGTATTGAAACACTTTGTTTTTACCTTATCATTGTGTAAACGTCTATTTTAACTGTATCGGTCAGTTTCATGGTTTTAGATGTTTATAATTGACACTCAACCAATAAACAAAAAAATCAGAATTCAATAGGATTATGTGATATCATGTTTTTACTAGTGCTGTCAGGCGATTAAAAAAATTAATCTAATTAATTACAGGATTTGTAATTAATTAATCTAATTAATCGCATTTTAATCGCATAACCATTTTATGCCTGATATTCTATATTCTATAATCATATTTCAAATTGCATGTGTCCGGATGGCAGAATTCAGTACTGTATCTACAAAACCTTCTGTTTAATCATCTTCCATCTATTAATTTGCTTAGATTTTTCAGGTCTGGTCAATTTGAGCATAGTGTTATTCACAGTCAAAGATAAAAAAAAATTATTGATATTCTCATTTGGTTCATTACAATTTACTCAAGCCTAGTAACAGACACAGTATTTCTGACACTGGGAATACATTCCCTGAGATGATACCAAGAACATGCAAATGGACCATAAAAAAAAAAGTCTGTAATGTGTATTCTACGTTCTTATGGAATGAATGAGATACAAAAAAAAAATTATAAAAAAAAAAAAAAAAAAAAAAAATCTTTTTTTGTAATTAATTTTGAGTTAATTTTCATAACGCGATAATTTGCTGTGTAATTAATTAATCTAATTAACGCGATAAACTGACAGCCCTAGTTTTTACATTTACCAAAGTACATGTTTTCATATGACAACGATATAAATACAAACTGTCTATAGTAGATACAAAAATATTTTGTAATACACTGTTTAGAACTATAGTGTTTGCAAATATTATGTCTGTTTTACTTATGTAGCACATTAGAGTTGCATTCTTGCATGACAGTTGGTATACCTTTTACCAGGTAGTCATTTGAGATCATAGATCCCTTTTTTCTGAGCTAGACCTGGTCCAAATGACAGATAAAACATAAACAAACACCTAAAAAATACACAAAAAGCAGATTGATAAAATGGAAACAGGAAAACGAGTCTAATCACTGTAATTACAGCACCAAAGCTGTTTGTCTTACAAAGGAGTGAGGTGTCATGGGGGTGATATATGTCAACCCCCTGACAAATTAGCATTATCCTCCTACATGCAGAGATCCTTCTGACTCTTGATTCAATCTACTAAAAATAGTTAATTCGCCCCTTTTAAAAACACCTCATACAATATCTTGAGTTTTCTTCGACTGTCACTTTTGTGTTGATTGAATATTTCATGCTGTGTGTAACTGTAGTTTGTAATACAGGTCCAAAATATTGAGAGCTTAAAGTTGCAGGGGCTTTCTTATTGTACCTGAAAAAACAATTTTAACTAGACGCTGTTCTGTAAAGTAATTCATAAATGTATTATGTTATGTTATGTATACTGTATCTTAGAACAGTTTAAAGAAAATACCTTTGGGGCTTGATCTTACTAAACTTTTAAAATACCTCTGTATTGAAACACTTTGTTTTTTACCTTATCATTGTGTAAACGTCTATTTTAGCTGTATCGACCTGTTTCATGATTTTAGATGTCTATTTTAAGTGTATCATTGATACTCAACCAATAAACAAAAAATTCAGAATTCAATAGGATTATGTGTTATCACATACCGAACAATAACATTATGCAATAACCATCAAATGCACTCACAACACACACATCCAAACGCACACACTCATTTTAAACAAACAACACAATGCAGCACCCACTCTCCACATTTTAGAACACCTAAACACACTTTATATTTATTGGTAATGGATTTGCACTACATGACCCCATACCTGTGTACACCTTACTGTGAATTATGTCTAAATTGTACCTCACCCCCATTTCTGCTTTGTACTATATTAGTATTGCATAGTATCTTGTATATTGTATGGTAACTCAGTTACTTCTATTCTGCATCGAACATTGTGTCTACGTGACTTCTAGTTTTACTTCTATTTTACATGCTATACTATTTTATTTCATACTTATCTCTTGCCTAGCACAGTCTCTGGAGTGTAGCAGAAAGAAGCATTTTGTATACAAGTATTCTGTACTTCTGTATGACAACTAATAAAGAAACTTGAAACTCATGTTTTTTTACATTTACCATAGTTTCTGCTAAATATCCTGCAACATGTTTTCAGGTGACAATGATATAAGTGCATATTGTCTAGAGTAGATAGAATAGTTTTTGTAATACATTGTTTAGAACAATACTATTTGCAAATATTATGGCTGATTTACTCGTGTGTACCACAATATAGTTCCAATTCATGCATGAAAGATGCTATACCTTTTACCAAGTAGTCATTTGAGATCATAGATCCCTTTCTTAGCTAGACCTGGGCCCTGTTTCTTGTACCTGGTTCAACTAAGTCGATCAAGATGTCATTATCCAGCTTCAGTTAACCCGATGTTTGAAGCCGGGATTTTCCTGTTCCTCGAAGGTGGATTCAGTCTCGTTAACTCAAGCCAGACTTGCGACCCAGGCTAAATGCGTGCGGCCGCTTCAGTTGAAAAGCCAGCACGTATCGATAGCAGAGAATCTGATTCTCTAGCGGCATTGATTGATTAATTGATTTAGAACTTTATTAACATATTGCAGTACGGCTCAATCGCCTCGCCGACAAGTTAAATGCGTTATCTATAGGCTAATTTCAAGTCCCTCATTACCTCAATCAATCAGATTATATTTCTTTAAACTTGCCTGCTGGATTGAATAATCAAATGAGATCTTGCTAGCGAAAATAATTAGTAAAACTGTTATACAGAATAACGATACGGCTCCCTTACCCATTGATTGATGTATGGTCGATCTTTTACTTATCTTCTCTGTGGTCTAACGGGTTGTTCTTTTGACTTTCACGCAGACGACCGGGGTTCGAGACCCAGTCGTCTCCTTCTTTTTGCAATATAGGAATAATTCAATTTGGTGCACGTTGAGAGCTATATAAAGAATGACATCCTCAATGCATGTAGATTTATAATATTTTAACTTAAAACTATGCTACCTTTGCGTATAATCATTAATATTATATTCCAAAAATTTATATTGGAAAGACAGGGTTTCGAACCCCGGTCGCCGGGTTGCCAGGATTGAGCACTACCGCTGAGCGACTGTGCCAGATGGGATAAATTCATTGTTTATACATTAATGAACGAGAGACCCGTGTTTAGAATATTCTTTGTTTTGAATGAAGTTTTATCTCTTTATCCTCATTCATTAATGTGACGTCAACGGCTCATTCAATTTCTCAAATCCGTCAAACAGCGCATCTCATCAGACATCTTAATCCCAGTTACAATTAAAATAACCACATAATGTGTACATCGCACGAGCGAGCGCCACGGTATATATAACGTGCATTATTTAGGACAAAGTGAATTTAGTATCAGCATTTTGGGTCTATTTTACATTTCAAAAGCCCCCTCTGGAAGAATGGAGCACAAAAACGTAATTCAGAATGGTATAATGCAGATGCAGTGGGAATAATTTCAGGAAACGGGCTGTCACTTCTTTGCGGGGGCGTGGCGATGGTTCAGGCTAACTTGAACTTAAACTCTGCTTTCGACCAGGCTCAAACTTTTGGATCTGTTGTCATGGTGATTTGGAAAATCCAGGTACGGGGAACCGGAAAGTCCGGCTAACTCAGTTATCCAGTTAAAGTTATCCGGCTAACTCAGTTATCCAGGTACGAGGAACGGGGCCCTGGGTCCAAATGACTGCAACAACAAAGACCTTAAAATACACATAACGCATACCGAGACATACACAAGGCAAAGTGGGCCCTGGGGTTACATTTGAGGTACAGCAAACTATATTGAACGGTCTCATTCGTTAAAAGGCCCTTAATATGAACTTTAAAATCAGATAGGGTGGTGAAGGGATGCAGTTTTAATTTTTTTTTTAAAGTCCTAGCTATCAGAGAAGGCCTTTTCCCCAAACTCTGTGCTATTTTCTGGTTACTGTGACATATAAGTTTGATGTTATGTTGAGGTTTGAACCATGTTAAAAAGGGTAGTTGACCTATAAATGCATTATAAATACATGTGTATCATTGAAACAGTATATGGACATTCATGCTTTGAAGTGATCTATATCCACAAATAAGTCTTAATTTATTAATTTAAGACATATGAAATACCCTATTGAAACAGTTAAAACAGCTTGGACACACACACACACACTTACAAGTTATCACTATTTTCTTTTGTTTTGTATCACAAACACTGGTGTATCTGCAATCTGGTATGTCGTAAATGTATGGATGTAGCAGTACTGTCTATCTGTATGTCATATAGGCCCTGATGAATTGAAAATGGGTGACTCTGATGTAAACAAGACAAAAGTATTTCTCTGATCTGTAAGCTCATAACCTTGTCAAAGACTCGAATATCTCTATGGCATTGCTCTATTTATATCTTAATACACTGTATTAGTTTTACGAAATATGAAATAAGAGATAAGAAAATAAGAATCACCACCGTTTCCCAAACTGTCAAATAGTTGTTATTACAACATTTACATTTAGTCATTTAGCTGACGCTTTTATCCAGATTATAATTATAATACAACTCTGTCAACTGTGTAACAATATTCATCAAAGTGCTGCATGTTATAGTGTAGGTTAGTTTATTAGGACAAATGCATGACTGTAAGGTTAGTTAGGCAATGGTCAGATTATGTTACAGCGAACCCATCCATTGTGTGAACTAAAAATATGCTATGAGTATAATGTTGTACACTAACTTTCATGTTACAAAAATATAAACCATTTGTATTTGAATGATGCGTGTAAATATGTCAGAGTTTTACTCTAAGTTTGCATGTCCCCTAATCTTCACGCCACCATGGGGTGTTTTTTACACCTAAGAGGGCCCCAATTCACACCCCCGAACGCGTGTAGCTTTATGCCAAGCAAGCAGTGCAAAAATTTACCGTAGTGGCATGCAGTAATGCGCCTTTCATTTTCGCGGAAATAGGCTGTCTATTGCCATTCTCTTTGACAAACTCAGCTCCTTAACAACGCCTAAACTTAACCGTTCTAACCTTAACCAACTCCGAAACAATGCCTAACCTTAACCTTACCTTAACCATAGAAATTATATTGCCATTCTCTTTGACAAACTCTAACCTTAACCAGCTCCTTAACAGCGCCTAAACTTAACCGTTCTAACCTTAACCAACTCCGAAACAATGCCTAACCTTAATCGGCGAAAGAATACACGTTAAAAAAAAATCACGTTAAAAAATATTTTCGATGGGATTCGAACTCGCCAGCAAACAAGCCATAGGATCCACAGCCATGTGTCCTTGCCAATTGAGCTATTTGCTAGATACTGAATAAGGGGCGGTGACTTATATATATTGAGCTCCGCTCGTGTCGCATGCGCGGGCACCTCGCGCGAGCACGCCGGCGCACGCACGCACCTGAGCGAGCACGCCGCCGCCGGTGCACGCACGGTAGCATTTGTCTGAAAAGAAGGGCGCTTTACCGCACTAGCGTGCGGTGACGAATGCGGAAGCATTTTTGCACTGCTTGCTTGGCATTAACGTACAGGCCCCCCGAACAGAGACACAGACCCTCACAGACATTTATTTTCGAAACTTTATATTTTCAGCACAACTCTAAACTATCATATCTTTAACTGTAATAATTAATGTGAACAAAAATACAAAACACTGTAATGCAACTTTTTTAAAAGAATCTATTTTAAATAAAACGCTTCACCGGTTTTACAACAGTGGTTGTAATCAGCCCCCCACCCTTGAGAGGCAGCCATCTAGCAGAACTTAGCCTCCAAGCATATAACTTAAACACTAGCCCTGTCTCCCGTTGGCATTACACCATGCTGTAACAGGTTTCTATGATACTTTTGTTTATCTACACTTATATTTTCCGAACACAAGTGTCTAAAGATTGTGACATTGTATTTTTCTTAAAAAATATTCCCCTAAACATGCATTTGGCTTTATCCAAGAAACTAAAATATAGGCACATTGTATTTTTCTTAAAAAACAATCCTCTACACACATACAGACACACACACACACACACACACACACACACACACACACACACACACACACACACACACACACACACACACACACACACACACACACACACACACACACACACACACACACACACACACACACACACACACACATACACACATACATACACACATACATACATACATACATACATACATACATACATACATACATACATACATACATACATACATACATACATACATACATACATACATACATACATACATACATACATACATACATACATACATACATACATACATACATACATACATACATACATACATACTAGGGGTGTAACGGTACGCGGATACGTACTGTACCGCGTCAATGTGGTCCTCCGGTACAGTACGGGCTGTGCACCGTACGGGCTGTGCACCGTACGATTGCAACGGTATGGTCAACCTTTTTTTGCGGAACTTAAATCCCCCCGGCCCCACGTAATTTATCAACAACACTGCGGTCTGCTGTGAGCATTATAAAACAAACGTGTGTTTAACCGACGTGAATTAAAGTGTCAATGCTGTTTGTCATTTTAACAGCAGATACTTTCTTAAATGCCATCTTCCC
>NC_140169.1:176526277-176543529 GCF_963971535.1 Notolepis coatsorum
CTCCAAAAAGAAAGGGAAAAAAAAAAAAACTATGGAGCAAGGAGGGAAGTTTCTTTAAGATGCAACCAACAGTGCTGCCGATAGCGATGCTCTAGCATAGCACGGATGGATCAATACGAGTGCTTGGCCAGGATTGGCCACCCCTGTTCTCCACATCCAAGTGGTTTTTAGTGAGACTTTCGGCAGAAATGGTTGATTATTACAGGAAGCCATTAGATGCTATTGTGTTGTACTGTAACACAAGCCTTGATTGCTGACCAATTAGCCGCCGCGTGGGAATAGCATAGCCTACCAGGCTCTTACTCATGGGAGAGCAGATATCGGCGCTAATGCAGACGCGGGACTGAGACTCTGGCAAAAAATGACCCTCATCCACTTCTTTGTATTGGAGAGGGCCCTGAGTTTGACCTTTAACCCTAGAGCACACAGGGAGCATCCATCATGTTGCTTCGGAGGGTCTATACGCTCGTTGAAAGGCCTGCAGGATGTGAACAGGTCAGGTGAAGAGAAGTACCGCCCGCTGAACCCACTAACCTCTGCGTCCCGCTAAGACCTCCTCTTGATTGTAATCACACACAAAAAAATAGAAAGCTAAACGTATCGGTCAGATGAGTTGGGGAATAATCCGGATGGCGAGGAGAAAATCCTTCACTCAGTCCTCAGTCACAGACCCAGCGACACCAATAACCACTGGGGGATCAAGCCCCTTCACACCATCTTCCTCCCCCAAATTTACAAGCAACTTGTGCGTGTTAATCTGAGCAGATGTGTGCTTTCTGTAAATCAACTCCGTTTAGGAAAGAGTCGGGTCAACACACGTGTGCGTGTGTGTGGTGTGTGTGTGTGTGTGTGTGTGTGTGTGTGTGTGTGTGTGTGTGTGTGTGTGTGTGTGTGTGTGTGTGTGTGTGTGTGTGTGTGTGTGTGTGTGTGTGTGTGTGTGCGTGCGTGCGCACGCGTGTGTGTTTGTGTGTGTGTGTGTCCCTTTACAGTATTATGCACTTATACTCGCCGGAACCAGAGGAGAAGATAAAGAACAAGGAGGGTTTTTCTTTTCTTAATATTTTTTTTGGTCAAACCGAGTGTTCATCCTCTCCTCAAGCTTCCAAGGAGGAAGTGTTTGATGCGTTTAAAGAAATCTCGCTTCAAACAACGCTTCAAATCATCAAAGAATAAAAACCATTATGAGTATCGCGGTAGAGATTCATGGTCATTTTAACTCTACCATGGCGACAGTGGCTCAGAGGGTAGAGGAGCGCTCGTGGTCGCCTCCGCCGTCCGTGTGTGAGCGGGTGAATGTGAGGCTCAAGTTGTGAAGCGATTTTGAATAAAAGCGCTACATAAAATGCAGCCCATTTACCATTTTACCACGGTACCTGCATCCAAACCGGTACTTGTATCGCATGGTACCCCTTTAAAATTTTTGTTATCACTTTTGTAATAGCCCAACATCCCCCCTACCTGTCCTATCTGTGTTCTGACCACCTCTCTCACCTCAACCAACCCCCCCCCCCTCCAAGTTCCACAGTGCAGAGGCCTAATAGAGTCCACTAGGGCTGTCCCCGACTAAGGATTTGTATAGTCGACTTGTAGTCGCCGAAATTTGCCGATAGTCGACTATTAGACTATTTTAGACTATAAAAAAAAAAGAAAAAATGAAAGAAAAAAGGTATATATATATATATATTTTTTTGTATCATTCCATTTGGGCTGTGGGGGGTGCTTAATGTCTGAAGGTGTCGACGGAAGGCTTCTTGTCCTCTGCGAAAGCATGCAATTGGTCCACTGATGGATACATCTTGATATTTGTCTAGTCTTGTGTGTTCATTAGATGGGTGAAATCCTCTTTCAGTGCCTCTGTGCCTGTTTTCTTAGGCAGTTAGCCTCTGGTATGCATGCCATTAGCGTTAGCCACGCTTCGAGGCCTCTTTGCTTTTGGAAAGAATGATAAATTTTTTTTTAAATTATAATATACCTATATATTTTTTTTTTGCATTCGACTAAGAGGTTGGCAGTCGACTACGGCTCCTTTCGATCGATTAGTCGACTATTCGACTAATGGGGGTCAGCCCTAGAGTCCACCCCTCCAGGTTCCACAGTGCAGACAGAGGCCTAATAGAGTCCACCCCTCCAGGTTCCACAGTGCAGACAGAGGCCTAATAGAGTCCACCCCTCCAGGTTACACAGTGCAGACAGAGGCCTAATAGAGTCCACCCCTGCGTGTTCTCATTATGGCAGGTTGTTAGCAGACACAGTGAGGACAACATTTGCCCCCCCCCCCTCCCCCTTGTCTGTTGTACCGCTGAGGCTCCCCTTGAGCACGGCTACAGCAGATGTCTGCGTGTACACCGAGCTGGCACGGGCACAGGTGGCAGATGCCCGCGTCGGGTGCCAACCCCCGCCAGTTGGGCACAGATGGACAAACACGTTCAGGGAGCGAGAGTAGGGGGCCCCCTGACCTTCTGCTCTAGGTGAGCCGTGTCGCTGGAATGCGCTGCAGCACTTCTTCTTCCCAGAGTTCCTGGACGAAAGCTGCCACTCACTTTGTTTTTTATAATTTTTTGTTTGTTTTCTCCTTTTCTCTTTTTTTTCTTCTCTCTCCTCCTCCTCCTCCTCCTCTCGCTCCTCCGCCATCAACTATGCACGGAATTTGAGATCCTAAAAAGTGGGGAGAGGGGACTTTCAGAGGCGCAGACCTTCATCAGTGAGAAGCGAGGGTTCGAAACCCTGTGTCTTTGTATTCTGCTTGAAAGCATCTGCTGTCGCACACAACGACCCAAACCGTAGTAGTCCGGCTTTAAAATATTTAATCAGGTCTCTATTACTGGCACAAAGGGTATGATTCATTAATTACTTTGCCGTTGGTGGCGGACATATTGGAGATGCCCCTCAGCCTACTGTACCACTGAGGCCAGATGGTGGGGACACTGTCATTAATATGAAGCAGGATGAAGCGCTGTTGAGACACTATTGGTATCTAAATACGCTGAATCACTTTAACCTATACAGCACACAGCACCTTGGACCACCACTCACACAACAGCAATACAAACAATACAGAGCACCAGCAGACAGACACCATCCACGGCAAATGCCCTTATTCCTAAAATGGTGCCCTCCATAAGACTCTCAACCGTTCGGGGGGCTCGACTGTGTACGGTTTTTACGCGGACTAAGCGCATAATGTAACGGTTGATTCCACGCGGCTGACCTCCCACCCATCAAATTAGGCGCTTATCCCGTGCTGATGGACGCAGTCCTCGTTTCCGAGCGGTCAGAAATCGTACCGAGTGCACCTTTAATTAATAAGCCCAAGTCTAGCGTCATTACGGAGCCGACGGAATGAACAGGAGCAACAGCTACGGCGGGCCTTTGGGAATGATGGGAAATGCCTCGGACAAGTCATGTTAACCCACAGAAGACTAAATGGGCATTAGTCATGTCAAGCAGAATCCCAGGCCACAGCATTAGGCTGCATTTTGGGCACCTAGAGGGAGCAGAGTGATTTATGGCCTGTAATGACAAGAGACCATTACAACTCCCTGCTGAGGTCTGTTTACGACAACACAAACAAACACGCCATTGTGGAAATGAAATCCAATACAATGACAAGGGGGTAACGCAAGGAGCGGTAACAAGGCCCCTGCATATTTCAACAGTATTTCAATTGACCTGGATTGTACTGTAAGAGGTGCAAACAAGGTATAGGTTCTACCCCGCTGGGCACACTTCACCTTTGCCAGTGTTGGGTGAACTACTCTGGAGCTGTATCAAACTATACCAGGTACATCACAATGAAAAAGGTTGAACTAAATCTTACAGTAACTTGTTTGAAAAAAATGTCATCATAGTTCAACTACATCCAAAGTACGCTGCGGAAAAATCACAATCTGAGTCTGGAATGTTATATTAGTGTAAGATCCTGATCAAACTGGCCAGTATCACGTCTTCGTCTGTTTGGCTCTGCGTTGTGTACTTTTAATGGTCCTGACGTCTCCGATACCGGTTGATAAGATCCTTATCTCCCCCGTTAGTGCAATCCATAAACCATAATAATTCTCCACTTCCGTAAGAATTTGACACTCCGACACCGTGAGATACCTTATGAGGAAAAGCGTTGTTTTATTGCTATAAACAGAACCTCATAATCAGATGTTATCAGATGTTATCAAATTGTATCGTCCTTGGAGAGTCTATTCTAATGATCTTTCGGTGTGTTCGTCTATCGTCCTGTTGTTATTCAGTCCAATAGTGGTCAGGCCTGTTCGTTAGCCGAGACCATCCTCGTGGTAGCCGAAGCTACTGGTGATGTGGCATTCCCCCCCCCCCCCCCTCTCTCTCTATGAGAGGAGAGAGTGTCTGTGTGATCTCAGTCCTACTCGCTCTTGGTCAGATTCTCGTCTGAGTCAGATTCTAGTCTGCCTCACACCCGGAAACACCGTTCGACTTATAGATGTTCGTCGTCGCAACGACGGCCCCGCCTTCTGGTTGTCATACGACGTGTTGTCATGACAACTGCTAACCTTTCACCCATTAAACGTTTCATTCACTGTGGCATTAAAGAGGTCACCCCTCTCCCTCGCTCTGTACCGCTCCTTATCTCAGATGTTCTCACAAGGAATGTCAACAAACACCCTCGCTGGCAGTGTATTCAATCCACTGGTCACTGTTCTATCACCGTCTTCCATGCACATTTCACCGTTTTAGCTGTGGTCACCTCCCCCCAATCTATACATCACATACATTGAATCATCTTGGGCCGGTCCCGTCTTCTAGGGCAAGGGCCCCTTTCAGTGACGGCTCCTTTCCTGAGCTGGTCCCCCTCCCAGGGCGCGGTCCCCTAGGCAAAAATGTCTCCCCTGGTCTGCTACTGCTCAGTGTCTCTGGCTGTCCTCTCCACATCTGCTCCTCCACCGCCGCCGTCTCCTCTCTCTCGTCGTGGATGATCTGTGTACCAGGCATCGGTGCCTGGCCCCTGCGGCTTCCTCCTCCTCCAGTCTGTCTCCTGGTCATCTCCATCGCTGTCGGTGTCATTCCCCCCTTGAAAGCAGAAACACAACACCGGCAGTCGTCTGTACATTCGACTTCCCTTGTTTTGCTATTAGTCTACCACCTTCTCCACACCTATTATCCATCTTACAGGGCGGTTCCCTGTTTGTTGTCTTCCGGCGTGACACTTGCAGTTTCCGATACCCACTCCGCGCAACTCTTCATCCCAGTTTGACCCCCAGCGCGCGCCAGTTCTTCTGGTGACGTGTCTTCTGAAGACCCTGCCTATCTATTAGGTGTGAGAAGGCCCCACTGGAATTCAAACTCCCTCTTTATTCCATAATTAACCCATTCAAATAACTGCACCATCTTTCTGTGCAATTCTTATTTAATCCATTGTATAATTAAACTCTATATCTAATATTATTATTATAATAATAATCCACTCTCTGTGCTCATTAGATTCACTATTGAATCACTCCCCCACTCCGCCACTAGATGGTAGTACAGACTTATATCTAAATATTCCCCTATGGGTAATGAAAACTCCCCAGCACTACCCCCCCTCCGCCACTAGGTGGCGACCTACTCCTCCTCGATGGTGTTTTAGTTGACGTGTCACTTCCTGGTTCTTTATCTGTTGTTATCTCCTCGTGGCTCACGGCCATCTTGTATCATCCCCCTCGTGGCCCCTTTTGCGGCCATCTTGTCTCGCTCATAATGGCTACTCTCTCACAAACAAACGCTGCCCTCCTTTTTCAAGGCCTAACAACAAAACAACTTCCTTAGAGTCTCGTCGGCCAAACAGGTCATAATGATGTCTGCAGGTCACATGACAATAGATGATCTACTAACATGCAAGTACTGAACAGGTCAAAAATAGACTAAATGCCAAATGACGGTAGGTCTGAAAAACGTAGGTAGATTCTCCCGACTCACAGTCCCGCGTTCCCGCCTCTTGCGAGGAAAACAACCCTTATATTACAGACCAACAAAAATGGAATTAACCCCTTAGAACACTGCCTTCCTTCACCGGCCCGTTTGTTTTTCATTCCCTGTAGATAAAACCCATCTTGGTTTTTCAAAACACCATGGCTCTCTGCTCATATTATTACAGCTGGCTTCTCTGTCGCTACTTATTTACAGATGCACTATCTTCGTTCGTTTTTATTTGGCTTAAAATATCAAAACAACCATGTGTGCACAGTGAACTCACATCTTTCTCCGGAGCGCTGTTTCTCCTACAGCGCTGGTCCGCCTCATGACCGCTCGACTCGACGCTCTCTCCCAGGGCTGGCCGGCCTTGCTTCGATCATGATTCTCCCACACATTGATGACTGTTGTCCACTGTCGCCCCATTATTGAAAAAGTCTTTATCCGTTGTTTATCTCTTGCAAATCCGGCTGTCATCAACAACCAACTGTTCCCGTTGTTTTAATCTCTTGCAAATCCGGGTCACGGCACCAACTGTAAGATCCTGATCAAACTGGCCAGTATCACGTCTTCGTCTGTTTGGCTCTCCATCCAATTCCTCTGCGTTGTGTACTTTTAATGGTCCTGACGTCTCCGATACCGGTTGATAAGATCCTTATCTCCCCCGTTAGTGCAATCCATAAACCATAATAATTCTCCACTTCCGTAAGAATTTGACACTCCGACACCGTGAGATACCTTATGAGGAAAAGCGTTGTTTTATTGCTATAAACATAATCAAATGTTATCAGATGTTATCAAATTGTATCGTCCTTGGAGAGTCTATTCTAATGATATTTCGGTGTGTTCGTCTATCGTCCTGTTGTTATTCAGTCCAATAGTGGTCAGGCCTGTTCGTTAGCCGAGACCATCCTCGTGGTAGCCGAAGCTACTGGTGATGTGGCATTCCCCCCCCCCCCTCTCTCTCTATGAGAGGAGAGAGTGTCTGTGTGATCTCAGTCCTACTCGCTCTTGGTCAGATTCTCGTCTGAGTCAGATTCTAGTCTGCCTCACACCCGGAAACACCGTTCGACTTATAGATGTTCGTCGTCGCAACGACGGCCCCGCCTTCTGGTTGTCATACGACGTGTTGTCATGACAACTGCTAACCTTTCACCCATTAAACGTTTCATTCACTGTGGCATTAAAGAGGTCACACCTCTCCCTCGCTCTGTACCGCTCCTTATCTCAGATGTTCTCACAAGGAATGTCAACAAACACCCTCGCTGGCAGTGTATTCAATCCACTGGTCACCGTTCTATCACCGTCTTCCATGCACATTTCACCGTTTTAGCTGTGGTCACCTCCCCCAATCTATACATCACATACATTGAATAAACCCCGTTTTCTCTCATTAGGTACATTAGGTACACAGAGTAAAATAATATGTGTGTAATAAAGTAATGAGAGCAGGAAAAACAGCTTTTTTGTGTGTAATGTGTAGTTTGTAGTTCTATTTCATTCTGGCCTCCGCTCAGCGTCAGTCTGCACTCAACTCGCTCCAGTGACGTGCACTGAATAAAAACAATGTACCTTTACATACCGACATCCGTCTGACCACACCCCCATCCGCTACCTACATAAGCAGGGGTGGGGCCACACACTCATCTCCTTCTCAAATTTCATCCACAAAGATAGTGCCTGTTATATACCCCACTTGATGTGGAGAAAATATTTAGTCTGAGGAAAGGAAAACAGAAGAACAAGAAGATACGTTGACATTATATCTTTATTTTCTCTCTCACTATTTTCGAGAAAATACGGCGATATTGTCTTCGTCACTGGAGTGTCTGGAAGATGATGATCATCTTCCCCGATACTCTGAACTTCCTTAACTGTCTCAGGTGGTAGAGGTGCTGCTTCGCCTTTTTTACGACTGTGTCTATGTGTGTTGACCATGTCAGATCCTCTGAGATGTGGACCCCCAGGTACTTAAAGCTGCTCACCCTGTCCACGGTAGCCCTGTTTATCATCAGTGGTGTGTGTGTGTCTCCTGCTGTCCTCTCCTATAATCCACGATCAGCTCCTTGGTTTTACCAATGTTCAGGAGCAGGCTGTTGTCCTGGCACCAGTGTTCCAATACCTCAACCTCCTCCCGGTAGGCCTTCTCGTCGTTGTCCGAGATCAGCCCCACCACCACCGTGTCGTCTGCAAACTTCACTATGGAGTTGGAGCTGAACTTGGCCACACAATCGTGTGTGTAGAGTGAGTACAGCAGGGGGCTCAGAACACAGCCCTGGGGGGACCCGATGCTCAGGGTGATGGTGTTGGAGGTCTGACCCCCCACCCTGACCGCCTGGGGTCTTTCGCTCAGAAAGTCCAGTACCCAGGCGCTCAGGGCGGAGCTCAGACCCAGCTCGATCAGCTTGTCCACCAGTCTGGTGGGGACTATGGTGTTGAACGCTGAGCTGTAGTCAATGAACAACAGTCTCACATAGCCCCCCTTCTGACGGTCAAGGTGAGAGAGGGTGCTGTGCAGTACCTGGGAGACCGCGTCGTCAGTGGACCTGTTTGTCCTGTATGCAAATTGCATAGGGTCCATATCACTGGGGAGGGAGGCACAAATGTGGTCCTTGACCAGCCTCTCGAAACATTTCATGACCACAGAGGTGAGTGCCACCGGTCTGTAGTCATTGAGACATGTTGGGGAGGGTTTCTTCGGTACAGGGATGATGGTAGACATCTTGAAGCAGGCAGGGACCACTGACTCCACCAGGGATTGATTAAATATGGCGGTGAACACCGGGGCTAGCTGGTTGGCACAGGACTTAAGTATGCGTCCTGTTATACCATCTGGGCCAGCAGCCTTCCTGGTGTTCACCTGCATAAATGCTCTTCTCACACTGTGTTCTGACAACGAGAGAGCGTCCCCGCCCCCCCGCGGTTGCCCCCCCCCTCCACAACAGCCGGCGCGCCAGTGACATCACTAGCCGGTGGGCTAGCGTCGCCACTGTTTGCACCAAACCGTGCGTAGAAGGAGTTGAGTTTGTCCGCGAGAGAGGCGTCGCCGCTCCCCATTGAGGGGGCGCTGACTTTGTAGTCAGTTATTGTCTTCAGTCCCCGCCATAAGCCTCTTGTGTCGGTTTGTGCCATTTGTGTCTCCAGTTTATCAGCATATGTCCGTTTTGCAAGTTTTACAGCCTTGCGCAGAGTATAGACTGAAGCCTTGTACTCCTCCATGTTTCCTGACTCTCTGCCCCGGTTGTAAGCAGTGGTGCGAGAGTTCAGAGCTGCTCTGATAGTACTGTCCACCCACAGTTTCTGGTTTGGGAAAACTCGCACCTTTTTCGTGGGGACAATACTATCAGCTATTGTTGTAATGTAGCTCACCACGGTGTCCGCAAGCTCGCTGACGTCACTGGTGCTTCCCTGGAACATATTCCAATCCGTGTCTGCGAGCACGTCCTGGAGCGTGGCCTCTGATTCGTCAGTAAAAAATTTTGTCTCACGTGACACGACGGCGTCACGTGATCTTTGTTTGTAGGCAGGGAACAACAAGATGGAGTTGTGATCGCTCGAGCTTGTAGACCCTGTCAATGGCGGAGCCGCTACCGCCTTGTAGCCGGCTCTGAACGGGGTATAACAGTGGTCGAGTGTGTTCCTCCCTCTTGTGGAGCAGGCGATGTGCTGAAAAAAGGACGGCATCACTTTCTTCAGATTCGCCTGGTTGAAATCACCAGCCACGATCGTCGCCGCGTCTGGGTGTTTGATCTGGTGTTTATTGAGATGGTCGTGTAGTTCCACCAGCGCCTTGCCAGTATTCGCCTGTGGAGGGATATATACGGCGGTCATGATGACCGCGGTGAACTCACAGGGGAGGTGGAACGGGCGGCACAGAATTGAAAGATGTTCCATGTCTGGGGAGCACGAGCTTGAGAGAACATGCACTTCTTTGGGGTTCACCCAGACATTGTTCATGATGAGACAGACCCCACCGCCGACGTTCTTGCCAGAGGCTGCCGTGCGGTCCGCTCGTAGGACGGTGAAGGAGTCGGAGGGAGAGATACTATTATCCGGAGTCGCTGGTTTGAGCCATGTTTCCGTGAAACACATGATGTTGACGTCTCTCATCTCCCGTTGGAAGCGGACCCTCGCCCTCAAGTCATCCATCCTTCCCTCCAACGAACGTGCATTCGCCAGAAAGATGGATGGAATTGCTGGCCGGTAAGCAGCTCTTTTTAATCTCAGCCTGATACCTCCTCGTCTCCCTCTGTGCCTCTTCTTGCCGTTTCCTATGTCTTTTTCTTTGTTGCCGTTCTCCCGCCTGATCTCTGTTGGCCATTCTAGGCATAAAGTGTCTCCAAACTCCTCTTTGAGTCCGGGGTTTAGGTCCATAAGTGTCTGGCGGTCGTATGACGTACCCGCCAGTGATGCTTTAATAAAAAAAGTAGAAAAAACAAACATAATAGCTAAAAGTGTGCACAATCGTCGCGGAGCTAAACCAGAGGCGACTGACCGGGGTCGCGCCATGATCCATCCACATCCTCCAGGGAGAAGTGCCTTCTGTGAGTTCGGACTCTCCTTCCCAGTGAGGTAGCCTCCTCAGAGTTCAGAGCATCCTCCTCAGATTGTCAAGGTGAGTAGAACTTCAAAAAAGGAGTTCTGCTCTATTGTGTGTGTATTCGATTCAATTCGATTATTGAGTGTGTATTGGTTCAGTGCCTCCTCCTCGGAGAGCTCTCACCCAAGTGTTACATAGCTCAATGTTGCAATATATTCTTTTCAATCTATACAGCTCGCGTGGGAAGTCTCTCTGGGGATTTCCGTCTCCTCCCTGTGGCGAGGGTGGCGGGATGTAAAAATGTAAAAAATTTTACCCTCAGCTGCGTCACGTGGGATTCATGTCAGTCTGTGTTTCTTTATTTTTTAAATAAAAAGAGGAAAGAACACTAAGCACGACGGCTCCATGTCGTTCTCCCAGGCGACTTGGAGGAACAATGTCTGGTGTCTTGCTAGACTATCCATTGATGTGTTTGGGTCTCGACCCGTACATAGTGCTGGCTCGGGGTGTTTCTGTTAAAGCCCAACCTCTAGGTTAAACCCTACTGATCAATTATGGGTAGTTTACATCATTGGTATATAATTTCATTATTTATTTTTTTCCATTTGACACCGGAAATGCCACTCTGAAAGAGTTAAAAAGGTCCACGCACGAATAACATGCACGCGGGAATCAAAAAAGCTTATCAAACGCCGACGTCACAACAGGTGTGGCTTGCATATTAATGAGCCGAATCTAATGTTGCTTTTCCACTAAAATAAAGTACTCAGTTTGTCTCCGTGTGGGGAGGCAGGGCTGCTGGTGATCAGCATGAGAGCTCCAGAAATGACACGTGAAAAACTGCAGACCACTGATTGGTCAGAAGAGAGACACGGTGACGTCACTGTTTGGGGAGTCTGAACGAAAACAGAACGCCGCCATCTTTGATGTCTCGCGTAGGATGTCTTTTGTATGTTTGCAGCAAGAAACAAGTGCAATAAAAAAGGATACAGTCACTGTGTATTCTGCCTCATTTATTGATGAAACAAAACGGACATCAACACAATTTGCCACCGAGCGGAGAGTTTAGTCTGACAAAAAGATCGCTGATTAGTTACGCTTGTTGTTGGGGGTTAGGGACGTAACGTTAGTTAGCCTAATGCTAACGTTAGCAGATAGACACGAGAGGCTATCTGTGTAGAATAGACACAATGAGGTAACGTTAGCGTTAGCATAATAGACACAACGAGAGTCTGGTTAATGTTGTTATTGATTGATTGAATGAAAACTGTGTTTTACTCTGGCTTGCCAAGCTCATCATAGCCCCTTTCGTGACTGATGCACCGAGTGAAGCTTGTGGACTCTACAACAGCAGCGGCCGCAGGGCGCCGGAGCCCGCAGCGCTAGTTAGCTCATAGCTAGCTCATAGCTATCGTGTAACACTAGCCTTTGCGGGCTCGGGCGCCCTGCGGCTGCCGCCGCCGTCGCGTCCATGGGCCCCCCGGCAGGGCACCCGTGGGGACGGGTCGGGGTGTACAGAGAGGAGAGAACCATTTTGGGTCGGCCGTTCATGCCGGCCAGCAAGCCGGATGTCGGGATATGTTGTTAGCACAATAGCTACCAAGCTAAGCTATATTATCTACTAACGTTATAAACACTATGTGTACAACGACACAATGATTTACATTATTACAAATATGGTAACGTGGTTGTGGCTTTTACAAATAGTGGTTAGCTTTAGAGATGGATGGATGGCTATAATCACGGAGCAATAGTGAGGTGAAACAGATACATTTCCATTCGGCTAGTAGTAGCAAGCATATATCTATGGTAGCAAGGCTCTCTGCCTGCCACTAGCTGTGTGACTCTCAGCGCCCCCTGGTGATCCCCCTGGTGACCAATACCTGTTGTGACGACATTACACGTGCACGTTATAAACCATTGATTAAAATATGCATGTGCATGTTGATTGTGTTGGGCAGACAAAATGTTTTGATAAAAACGCTAAAACTGGGTCAATTTCAATACTTATTTTTTCCCTTCTTCATGAAAGCCACTGTTGGCCTAGTCCACATTGTTTATTGAACAAAAATACAACGTGGAGGTTGACCTTTAAGAATCACGCAGGGGGCTAAGTACGCCTTGGTTGCTCGTTATTAAAACAGCGTTTTTATAGGTCTCTTCCGAGCGCCAGTTTACTAGGTTGTCTCGATGAATTCTCGTTCATATCTGGGGGATGTTAACGGAATAGATCAGAACATAGGTAGAGGGGTCTCACGCCCTTGGGGAGGGCCACTGAGCGCGGTACAAATGGGACCGTCTGGGTGGTGCCCTCTTTTCATGTTTTAGATCGACACGCATACCTACCCCCTCTTCTGGAGTGGGCATATCGGCATGGTTAGGGCACGGGACTGGTTCTGGTCGCGCTGGTCCAGGTCAGTTAACCCGTTGTCCACCGGGGATGCAGATCTGCTGTTCTGGTACCCTGAGGGACTTGTGCTTTTTTCGGGGGGGAAAATGCCGGGTCGGCCCGGGTGTCACAGGGTTAGGCGTTATGGAGACCCTTTGTTGGGTACACGTTGTACCTAACACTATCATAAGGGGCTGGTTCTCTTTTCTTTCGCTCCTCTCTCGCGCATGGCGAAGAGGGGGCTGTTGGGGTGGTCTTCTGGACCTCCTCTGGTAACCCTGTGTGCTTCCCGAGCCGCCGGGCCCGGTCCGAAGTAATGTTTTGTTGAAACCGTAGGCCTGGGATAACCCTTTTTGGAAACTGAAACACTTGTACTGCGGTATAGCTGGTGTATACCCGCAGGTGTGTTGTGGAGTTTTTTCTTGAGGGGTTATAGGAACAACCACCGTCTGTGTACCGAGAGGGTGGTTGATTCCCTGGTGTGTTGGAGCAGAGTCAACTCCTGGGTTACCCGGTTGAGTGTGCCCCTGCACGTTCATGACGTCTGCCAATCGTGTCAGCCTTCTCTGCCTCGACCCCTCTGGGTGGAGTTTTTTTGATGGAGGCTTTGTCATGGTGCGCAATAATGCCAGCATACGCCCCTTCCGCCGGGGGGGCTGTTTTCAGTTGACCCCTTTGGCGCCTGTCTCGTCCGCAGTGCTTCAGGCTCGGGTCTACAGCCTGCTGCCTGGTTTCCCCGGTGCGCTGCCTGCTTCCGTTGGTTAACCTTTTGAATGCTTTACGGCCATGCTGACTGCCTGTGTTGCAGGGTCAGTGTGCCAGGCGGTGTACTAATGGGGGGAAAGGGCCCGCTCTTGGAGGGGCCCTGTCCGAATACACTGGCGATGTGGGGGGCGGTGTCACTGGGTGACCGCCTGGTGGGGTCTTGATGCCTGGCGTCATTGACCTCTCCGGGACCCCTTTTTCCAGGGGATCCAGTCCCTTCAGTGGGTCTGGGTCTTCCTTCGCGCTCCACTGCTACGGCCTTGCCACGGGGTTGAGTTTGCTCTTGACCCCGTGATTTTGGGGGCAGTAACGAGGGTTGTTCCTTCCGTTCGTTCCCTGGCGGCATGCGGGTTGTGCGTGTGCGTAGTCGTGGGCTCAAGCCACGGTCTGCTCACCCTGTGCGTTGAGTTGCTTGAGTTCCTCTTCGCACGGTCGGATCCGTCTCCCTCCCGTCCTCCAATAGGGAGGGTATCCCTCCATTAGGGAGGGTCGGGGGGCTCGGTCCTCCCCGGTCTGATGGTTGTGGGGGGCCTCAGCGGGGTACATTTGTCGATCTTCTGGCTTCCGCTCAGCTCCTCTTGTGCAGACTGACGCTGAGCTGAGGCCAGAATGAAATAGAACGTAAGGTTATGTATATAACCAAGTTCTATGAATTCTGGTGACGCTCAGCGTCAGGACGCCGCTGCTGCCCTTGATTTTTCCTTGTGGTGACATTTTTGGGAAGGAGATGAGTGTGTGGCCCCACCCCTGCTTATGTAGGTAGCGGATGGGGGTGTGGTCAGATGGATGTCGGTATGTAAAGGTACATTGTGAAGTTTTTATTCAGTGCACGTCACTGGAGCGAGTTTAGTGCAGACTGACGCTGAGCGTCACCATAATTCATAGAACTTGGTTATATACATAACCTTACGTTAATAACCTAAAATGAGCCAAAGCAGTTAACAAACTACACTAAGACTTCTACTAACTACTAAGTTCAATTACCCCGACCAACTACTATGTACTGAAATGTATAGTTAAACGTAGTAATAGAACAAAAACGACTCCCCGACACTGACGCTTGCTGTACGATCAAGATGGAACCCGTGCAGAATCCATTGGGGAATTCTGTACACGATTTTGGGCTGTTTTCTCAGCACACTCTTGTCGTGTTGTTGTTCTTACTCGCACAGCAAGGAACGGAATCTCCTGAGCCAAAAATCAATATGTACAATTTCCTTTGTTTATGCCACGCTGAGAAAATTATATTAATTACCAGACAATAGCCCCAAGTTTTTTTTGTTTTTTTTCTCCAGACTCAGATAAGTGTTTCAATCGGTGACACAGTGACTGGATACACATTCAGCACCTAAGACCGCTGTGCATCTAATCCCTTTACAAACAGTGAGACGTAGTTTTGTTCCGAGGAAGCCGGCTGTACAAGCCCTTCTCGAGGCTCCTGTGTACTGGCTTACTGAAGCTCTGTCAAAGGCAAATATTAGCAGAAACCAAATAATCCTGCAGGTTGTGATTAAGATTTTAAATGGATCCAATTGTATGCGTTTGCTTAATGAATAACAAAGTCTTAGAGAGGATGGCATCTGTAATTTATTAAACATGAAAAGGTCCTTGATGAAATATAGAACTAGATATATTATTTTTGCATTTCAAACGATTTGCACGGCCAGCTCACTCGCATGCAAATGAGGTGGAGTTTCAAAGAGTTATAAAAGGAAAAATTAACTGGTAAGTACCGCTGAACCCCCCCCCCCCCTCCCCGCCTCGTAGAAAAAGGTGTCATCTTGATCAGAGGTAACGGGGCGTTGGGAGAATTATAGCAATTAACCCACAAAAGGCACAACAGCACAATAGTGCAGAAGGAGTGAATTTATTAATTCCACCGTTGTATATTTATGCGAGGGCTTCGCACAACACACCGCAAACAGAACACACACACATAATTAATGCTCATTAAGAATAAGTGAATAATCAATCTGACTGATAATGGGACTGTTGCACTCAATAAGTCTGGATACATCAACGGAATAGAGATTTCTGGGGGGGGGGGGGGGGGGGGGGGGGGTCGTGTAGAGCTTTTGTGAGGAGTGTGTTTCCATGAAGGCTAGGTAAGAGGAATTCCGATTATGTTTTTTAACGTACACTTACTATTGAGCTCCATCCTTTCATATTAGTGATAACGTGTTTAACTAGGCAGGGCTGTAATTATGCACGACAATTCATATGTAGCTAAAGGATGGGTCTTTGAAGCTGAAGAAGTAGTGTGTGTTACCTCAGATAACCTGGAGCTATAATGCTGGACCTTATACCCCCCTATTTTCCCAGAAAAAAATATCTCGATAAATATGCATCCAGATGAGCTGACCCAATTGTGGGCCAATCTTACAGTAATGCAGGATATTACTACATAATATCCATAATTATCACAAAGAGGCACAAATCCAATTCCCTCAGTTGTCCGGTACATCCGATTTGCATTCAATGGTAGTATAGGGCGGGTATAGCTTCAGAGGTTCCGATTTTCTAAGTAATGGATTAAATGGGCGATTATGAAAATAAATAGATCCCATTTACTCTGAAGTAAATGTCCTTCGCTTCTGTTCAGAGTTTGTAACAGATACTGTAGATTCATGGTGAGACAGTCCTGGCTTAGTGTGGAGGTTCCGGAGCAGTAGTATCATACGATCTGTTCTCGCCTTTCTGAGTGGCCCAGTTACAAACTCACGTGACTCCGTCTCCATGGTTACTGAGGGCACAGACAAGGACCAAACAACTTGGGAAAAATATGCTTTTTTTCCCTTCTTCTAATTAGCATCTTTGAATGAACAGAATACAATTTTTACAGATGCTCGCCAATTTTAATTTCTATGGCTGAGACCGGGTGAGCGAGGGGAAGAGAGGGAGAGAGAGATAGAGAGAGCGAGAGAGAGAGAGAGAGAGAGAGAGAGAGAGAGAGAGAGAGAGAGAGAGAGAGAGAGAGAGAGGGAAAACTATGTTAAGAGAGGTCACTCTGTGGTGTAAGAATAAACAACACATGCACACACCCACATACACATGCGTGTGTGTCTGTGTGTGTGTGTGTGTGTGTGTGTGTGTGTGTGTGTGCAATGTGCTTAACCCCCCCCCCCCCCACCACACAGCTATAGTATAGAGCATATTCAGGCCATTATAACATAGAGCCATAGAGCAAAATACCATCTAATTCTATATTGACTCCAGCTCCCCCCCCATTATACATTTATAGTAACACATAAGACCCCCCCCCCCCCCGTCAAAAACACAAAACAAAATAAATAGACAACCACACACACATCCTTGCGGCTTTTTGGTGCGTTCAAACGACATCTATGTCAGCGCTCAAAAAAGATAAAACTCAATTCGTCAGTGTTTGCATTGATTTGCTGGGAACAAAAAGGCATGCTTGTCTGCGAGACAGGTGGCTGGAGATTCCAGATCCCCGGCTCTGATACGAGGGGCCACATGAATAATAGATTCTGCTACGTTTGTGCCAGGATCATGGCCTGCAAACACAGCTGCTGCTCTACGCCTTCCAAGAATGAACAGCTCACTGGAAGGGAAGCAGGGCATGAGTTCCACCTGAGACCGCAGCATGGGGAGAGAGAGAGAGAGAGAGAGAAGAGA
>NC_140169.1:176543729-176616229 GCF_963971535.1 Notolepis coatsorum
GATCTCTGCGAGAATACTTTTGGGCACGACGTAGAACCGATTTGATAATAGGGGGGCGCCGCCTTGTTTTGTGTGAAGATTGCGCGTAAAACTTGGGTAGCCTGGAATAAGTAGGCCGATCTCTCTACGTTGAATAGACTCCACTTTCTCCAAAGCGATGTTTATTCTGGCAAGGAACTATAATATAAAATGGATATAATTTTACATAATGGGTTAGATAATAAAAATACACCATCGACATGCAGTAGAAAGGTCATATACAGTACGAGACAGACCGTCTGGTATACTGTCTGCCTACAGTTCAACCCTGAGCAGGCCTGTACACTGCGATGATATGATCGCAAATTGCCCCCTAATTTGGTCCGTGCGAGTTTAAAATAATATCTGGGGGCAAGCTTGCGAGTGGTGATTTCAACCCTTCATTCGCATTTCACTCCTAAATTAATCCATACAAATTGTAGTAAAACATTAGCCTACAACCAGGGCTGTACAGTGCAATATAATGTTGCGGTTGTAATTTCATTAGACAGACCAGCGCGGACCTTTAATAACATGCAATTTAATTGACACGAGCAAATGAGCTAACGGTAGCTGCTAACCAAGGTATCCATTAGGATTATGCTAAGCTAACTAGCGATCTCTGCTAACCCTGGAAAACGGTCAAAGCGGACTCCACAAGACTAGTTCCATTCGTGAGGAAAGGGGGGTGGGGTTATATTGACAACGCTTGACAACAGAAGTTTAAACATAACTTCATATTTATTGGTTATTCATTTCTGTATATCATTGAATTTCCATCTCCGTGTGTCTCCATCTCCATCTCTTCTCTGTTTACATTCGAGTGTGATGTCATCACCTACGGCAGCTTAGACGATCAAAACGCGAACCTAGAACAAAAAACCCGAAGGGGGGTGGGGCTGGCTCTGCTTTGTTCGTTCTCGCCCCCCCCCCCTCTCTCTCTCTCTCTCTCTCTCTCTCTCTCTCTCTCTCTCTCCTCTCTCTCTCTCTCTCTCTATCCTCTCTCTCTCTCTCTCTCTCTCTCTCTCTCTCTCTCTCTCTCTCTCTCTCTCTCTCTCTCTCTCTCTCTCTCTCTCTCTCTCTACATTCAATGATTTAAAGTAGCCAAATGTTACACACAGTATAAATACTAACTGGATAGTTGATGATATAAACATTTAATTTCATTATCTGAAATATTCTAAAATCATTAAAGGGGAACTATTTTACTATTTCTTTTCACTATTTGGGCACTTTTACACAATTCCTGTGAGTCTATGGAACACCTCTGTAATATATATATTTTTTTTATTCATTGTTTTGTATTTCTAATCAAGTCCTCAAAAACAGCATTTTTCTACCTCAAGATCTCGAGCTGTTTTTAGCCTGGGCTCCTAAACCACTGCGCAGCGTCGTCTTCGCCTGAACATTAACATGCAGCGGTGTCTTTATGACATCACATATAGGCACATTTTCAAATGATTCAGTTCAGTGAGGGTGAATATTGTGAGAGGAGAATTGGAAGAATGCGCCAATATGAGAATTTTGAGACATAGATCATATTAATATAAGTTCACATAGCTAGGAAACAATGCTAAACACTCAAAAAGGCAATTTATAAGATAGTTCCCCTTTAAGTCTGTGTGATTATTATTTTCTCACAGTAGTGTGTGTGTATATATATGTGTGTGTGTGTTTGGCTAAAGTGGATAGAAAACACAGTACTGTGTAAAAGGCACCCAAGAGTTTTTTATATAAATTGTCTTAGATGTAAATACTTTTTTTTTATTTAGTGTGTCAGTAGACTACTCTTAGTACATTTTCATTAAATTATTTTTTAAAGCATCTTCATGGTTTAATAATGCAAACATATGTTGCAGGGACTTATTATAATCATCATATTGGCGTGACTGTATGCATCAAAGGGTTAAATCAAGCATTTTTAAGTGCTTTAGAGGAAATGTCAAAATATCGCGATATCATTTAGAGGCCATATTGCCCAGCCCTACTATAATGGTAAAATAGTTGTTTAAAAATTTGCCCCTAAAAAATATTCTTTGCCCCTAAATTTCTCATTTAGGGGCAAGTGTGCCCCTAGTGAAAAAGCTTAGCGTACAGCCCTGCTGAGACCAGGGTTGGGAGCATGGGGCTCAGGTAGCATGTTGGGAGCATGGGGCTCAGGTAGCATTTCGGCACCACAGACAACCTTTAATGGCATTGTTTATACAAGGTTAGCACAGTGGCGACATCCGGCCGGGCTCATAGGGTGGGGGTCTGATGGCCGGGCCTGATGGGGGCTAATTGAGAGGTGAGACAGGGAGTGAGCACACATGACTGGCTGGAGGATCTGGTGACAGCTTCTGTCTGGACTCTGGACGGCTGGCCAGGCCTTGTAGTGGCCTTTGAACCAATAGAACCCCTCCCCCCAACCACACACACACATACACATAGACACATTCAAACAGGAAGATTACGGAGGTTAGAATAGTGACCAGCCTCACAGTGCCCCCTTTTGATACCATAGACTGAAAGAAAAAAGAATAGTCTGGACATTATACGATCCTAAGATCATAAGGACAAGCTAAAGGGAACAGAAGAGACAACATACAGCGATAGAGAAGTCAACACTGCTCAGACGACTAGATAACATGATCACTTGTTCTTACAATGGAAGAAAAGAATACTGTTACGTCATAACTTAAAACCAATGAGTGCAGTGTGACTGTGCTGTATCGTTGTACAGGGTTCGTGGGGAATTTAATTGTGAACTAGAAATTCAAGTTCTAATTTAATTTGATATTCCCACTGGGAATTGCAATTGAAACCAGAAAACAAGAAATTAGAAAAGTGCGCTCAGTAGAGCGCAAATCTCCACCAGGCGGTATGCCTATATGCTGGAGTCAACTGTCGCAGAATGTTTAGAATGCCCATTTTCCCTCCATGTTGAAAGAAACAATGGTTGCTATGTGCAAAACCAACAAGATTACGATTATCTAGTCACTAGATTCTAGTATAACTAGTGTATATGATATCCAGTCAGACAGTTTGTGTCTCATCCTCTCAACCCACACAGAATAGCACACAAGTAGCTCAACAAACCTGGGAGATGCCTCTCTCTCTCTCTCTCTCTCTCTCTCTCTCTCTCTCTCTCTCTCTCTCCTCTCTCCCTCTCTCTCTCTCTCTCCCTCTCTCCCTCTCTCCCTCCTCTCCTCTCTCCCTCTCTCTCTCTCTCTCTCTCTCTCTCTCTCTCTCTCTCTCTCTCTCTCTCACACAGAGCAAACAAACATGCCTACAATATCTATTACAGAGACATAACATTCATTATAATTACCGGTATCCAAACAGACAACATACACAGAGATCATCCACTGTCTTCGGGAAAGAAAAAAAGAAGAACTGTGTTGACAAGCCTACCAAGGACAACTGACAGACAGTAGCCTACCATTTAGATATGGCCTATCAGTTCAGTTCAGAGTTTTTATTTGCCACATGGAATAATACAATCATAGTTTCTTCATTACACAGAATGTACTAATTGCTTGAAGATGCGTATGAAGATTGTAAAGCTGGAGGCTCGGGTTTCTACCCTGTACCAAATACAGCAGAATGAGCAATTCCTTGACTCTATGCTTGAAGCTACTACAAATATAGCCAACAATACCATGATTGAAACCTGGCCTATGCTAGCAGCTACAGAACAGCACCACCCAAAAGACGGTCCTTGGCACAACCAAGGAGCTAGACCAAAGCAGTGGATCACCGACAAGGAAAAAAAGAGAAAAAAACGAACCAGGACCTCACCCCCGGTACCGCCAAGAAATAGTTTCAACCTACTCTCAGAAACATGCATATCAACACCCAAAGCAAAGAGACATAGAAGCGTGGCTAACAACGCTAACGAAGCAAACAGCGGGCGAAACGGAGCTCACGCTAACGACGCTAATAGCAAGAATACCGGAGCTCACGCTAACACTAGCGAAGCAAACAGCTGGCATGCTGGAGCTTACGCTAATGCTAGCGAAGCTAACAGCCGGCACATCGGAGCACACGCTAACGACGAGACGACGAGGGAAACAGAGCCACTAGCGACACGGCTAGCAAACACGACCCAGACCGAGCGAACGGCTAACAGCGAAGAGACTATCATGCGCCGAGAACGTCGCGGTAGCCAACGCCGAAGGTACGGGACCAGCGTTAACATGCCGGCTATTGAGAAGGCTAACGAGGCTTCACCAAGGCCACAGGACTGTGGAAAGAACCGGCAGACTAGGCCTAGCCCAAAAACAAACGGCCCCAAAACTGTTGGAAAGAAAAATGCTAACCTCACACAGAAAATAGACTGTATACTGATTGGAGATTCCACAACAAGGTATGTGGAGATGGCAAACACAGAAAATATCTGTCTAGACAATACATCTGTCAAAGAGCTGGCCGAAAAACGTCCAACACTAATCAGACCGGGAATAAGAAAAATTGTCATTCACTCTGGATCGTTTGACATCCTACGAAAGAAGACTGGCACAGAGACTTTGAAAGACGATTTCACACGTTTAATGAACACACTAGACAAGCATCAGTCTGTGTACACAAACACTGATGTGTCCATCAGTGGACCAATTGCATGCTTTCGCAGAGGACAGGAAGCATTCAGTCGACTCCTAAATTTGTATTCATGGTTAGGGGCTGCATGTCTCGTACACGACCTGAAATTCATTGACAACTTCAATGTTTTCTGGAATAACCCAGAACGTTTTCAAAGAAATGGCTTCTTCCCAAATCGTTTAGGTTCAAAGCTCCTATCAGCAAACATGCGTCATGCCTTGATGGCCTCCAAGAATATTAAGCTCACACCAGCACGAGAGATAATCATGAAGGACACAATCTCACCACGGATTACAGCAGCACAAGACGTCCCGTCCCCCCCGTCCCCCCCCATATCACACAAGGCCATCTCGTCTGATCAAATGTCCCCGAAAGCACAGAACAGTCAGTACGGTACAGAATAGCACAATTGCCATGCCATCTCTCAAAACATACAAGTAATCCTAACCAGCCAATGGCATGGTGAAAAATATACACCATCAATGCGTTTACCTGCTATTAACCTCAGGGCCATCACGGTCAAGCCAAAGCAGACCTCCTCTAAAGAAGTCCAACAAATAAAATTAGCTCTCCTAAATGTCAGATCACTGAATAATAAAACTTTCTTAGTAAATGATCTGATTAAAGAAAATAACTTAGATTGCATCTGCCTAGTAGAGACATGGCTAAATAATGACACAGCTACATCAATAATGATAGAAGCTTGTCCACCAGACTATAACTTTTTTCAAATACCCAGAAAAAATAAAAGGGGCGGAGGAGTTGCAGCAATCTTCTCCTCAAAACTCTTGTTTAGAATCACAGAACTAGGCGAGTTCATGTCAATGGAATATCTTGCCATTGAACTAAAAACAGAATCAACTATTATTGTCACAATATACCGCCCGCCTAGACACTCACCAGTATTTATACAGGAGCTCTCTGAACTGATCTCACTATGTGTTACCGGATATGATAAGGTGATCCTAAATGGAGACCTGAACATCCATTTTAATAAGAAAACAGACTCCAAAACTATGGAACTAAAAAATCTACTGGATAGCTTTGACCTAATACAGCATATAACAAATGCAACTCACCGGCTTGGGAATACACTAGACTTAGTTATAACAACAACTGGGCTAAGCATAACAAATATCTCAATAACTGAATTACCTCTCTCCGACCATCACTGTATATTTTTTGATACTCAAATAACCCTTACTAAAACAAAAAAATAAATCATAGTTAAAAAGAGGCTCCTGTAGGAGCCATTTCATTTGATTTAATAGTTTTGACTAAATAGCGCCGCCACTGGTCGCCTCGTAAAATGGCACCATGGTTCTCCTATTAATTACGGCACAGCTGTGTGTAAACTCACGCCAGACGAGAAACAGTTTTTCAACCGCTCGCTTGCTACACACACACACAGCGCAGATTGAATGAATGAAAGACTGAAAAGAAAGACTTTGCTTAGAATCATTATGAGTTTATTTGAAACCCTTTTGCTGCGCCTGTTTGTTTTGAAACCTTTTTAGTACAAGTCTGGAGCCTGTTTTGTTTCATTTGTTTGCCCCGTTATTATTTGAAACTTTACGCAACTCCTTCCATAAAACTCAACCGGTTCGAACCCATCGGATGCAACTATCAACAACATCAAACAGTGAGTAACAAGACAGCCCAAGTCAATGTGGTGTGAGCGCGTTGAAGACGTATCCTGGCTTAGATAGGCAAATTGAGCCTACATTCAAGTTAAAAAACTCTCTGATACGGACACAAGTAATGGAATTTGATGGATCAAAAGGATCTAATGGATGTGTCACGCTATTGAGAACAATGGACTGTGCAATAAATATGATTGGATAAATGAACGCGAAAGACGCGCATTTAAAATGGTATCAAACGGATCTAATGGATGTGTCACGCTATTGAAAACAATGGACTGTGCAATATGATTGAATAAATGAACGCGAAAGACGCGCATTTCAAAATGGAATTGGAAGATCAAAGTATCTAATGGATGTGTGATGCTATTAAAGACAATACAATGTGCGATATCATATGGATAAATGAACGCCAAAGACGCGCATTTAAAGTGGATCTGAAGGAATATATGTCGTCATCAAATAAACCTGTGCACCGTTATAAATAGATAAATAGATGCTGCTTAACGATGTCTGAGCAAGATAAAGAGGAATTGGGCCATTCTGATGCAGCTGCTTTGATTGTGACTGAAGGTGCTGATGCAGCTCCTGTGATTGAAGTTACCACCGTTCACACTTCTGACACAAATGTTAACTTGCCTGTGGTTGAGGGAAAGAGACAAGTGAAACCCACGCAACGGGCACTTGAGGCTAATTATACAAAACAATGTAATCGAAGAAAAGCTAAACTTGGACAACTCACAAGCAAAAGAAATGTGTTACAAGCACTTATGGTTGATTACAGAAATGTTGAATTGGTTAAACAAGAATACAATGAATTTAATTCTAAAACAAATGACTTCAAATCACTTCACAAAACAGTACAGCAGCTGTTATCAGAAGAGGAAGCGGCAGAAGAACAAGATCAGTGGTACATGCCGAAGTTCGAAATCATATGTGAATTTCATGATAAGGTTATAGAATGGATAAATAATGCCCCTGCAGCTATGGCACAAAGGCCACCAGAAGTGACACCAGCAGTGACACCAGCACAAAGTGAGAAATCATTTGGCAATAAATCAGTTGGCATGAAATCCACTTCAAGCACCGCAGCATTAAGACAGGTAGAGGCCGAAAGAGCCGATCTAGCCACACGTTCTGCTTATCTCAAGCAAAGACAAGCATTTGAATTTCAGGAGGCACAGCTCAAAGCAAGAAAGGAAGCATTTGAATTGGAAGTGGAAATTGCAGCTGCTGATGCCAGGTTAAAAGTACTGGATGTAACTAAACATGTAGACACCAGGCTTGATGTTAACCCCTTAATCCACATCAATGAATATTTTGACTCAATGCAATCCTTACCAGTGGACAGCCATAAGGTTAATTATAGATTGGATGATGAAGAGGAAGATGATGACTATGAAGAGAATAATGATGATGATGATGATGATGATGATGATGATGATGATGATGATGATGATGATGATGATGATGATGATGATGATGAATTTGAAGGAGCAGCTTCCCATCCACCACTGAGACTAAGGTCTCAACATGCCCCTAGTGGCCAATTACGGCAGCCACAGAAACAAATGGCTCAGCAGCCTACAAGGTCACGAATGCCTGTTGCTCACCAACAACCCCAACAGCCTAACCCAAACCTTGGCTTGCAAGATGGTGCTCAGGTTAATGTTCAACCAGGCGGAGCCATGATGGACATTTTGAGAAAACAAAATGAAATCACAGAAATGTTAATTCAAGAACAGAGGTTCTCACTCTTGCCTTCTAGAGAGATTCCTGTTTTTAAAGGTGATCCATTAAGTTATGTCTCTTTCATTAGTACATTTGAACATTGTATAGAAAGCAAGACAAGTAACAACAGAGATCGACTGCTCTTTCTTGAACAGTTTACAGATGGAGAACCAAAGGCAATTGTGAGAAGCTGCCTTCACATGGATTCCCAAAAAGGCTATGTGAAAGCAAAACGGCTGCTACGCAAACATTTTGGAAATGAGGTTCTCATTGCTGCTGCCTATCAGGAACAAATTCTGAATTGGGATGCAATCCGATCAGAAGATGGTAAAGCCTTACACAAATACTCACTCTTCTTGAGAACATGCTGCAATGCTATGAGCAATAATGAAATTCTGCAAGACATGAACAATCCTACACACTTGAAATCTGTCTTGTCAAAACTGCCATTCAAGCACAGAGAGAGGTGGAGGACAGTAGCATATGGTTACTATGAGCGTACACACAGAAGAGCTAAGTTCCCACAACTTGTAAATTTCATTGAAAGGCAAGCAAACATTGCCATTGATCCCCTCTTTGGAGAAATACAAGACACAAAACCGAAAGACAAGAGGACAATCCCTCCTCCGCGAAACAGTATTTTGAAATCTGTAGCAGTTTCATCATACACTAAAGGCAATTATAAGAGCAGTTTTGCGACAGTAACAGAATCCTCAGAACCACCAAGCACAAGCAGCTCTGCAGCCGTGCAACAGAAAACATGTTTCTTTTGCAAAGAAAACCACAGCACAGACCTGTGCAAGACATTGGATAAGAAAATACACAAAGACAAAGTTGAGTTCTTTAAAGTAAATGGTTTATGTTTTGGTTGTGTGACTCAGGGTCACATGAGTAAGGACTGTGAAAGACGTGTGACTTGTAAAATATGTACAAAGAAGCATCCTACTGTGTTGCACATTGAATTTAAAAAAGATACAAGTCAAACTAGTCCAAGCACCGATAGCATGTCAGTGGGCAGTGCATTAGTCACCATGAAAAGGCCTATCCATACTGGGGCCGGTGACCAACAGAAACTGTCAATTGTTCCTGTGCAAGTCAAGTTGTTGAATTCTAACCAGGTACTTCAAACGTACGCTTTCCTTGATCCAGGAAGCACTGGAACCTTCTGTACTGAAGCTTTAAGGAAGCAACTGAATGCTAAGGCGACACCAACTCGAATCCTACTTCGTACTCTAGGACAAGAAAGGGTCATAAGTATTAACCGAATCAATGGGCTGGAAGTGTCAAGTCTTGAAGGAGATGATTTCCTAAAACTGCCACCACTCTATACTCAAACAGAAA
The DNA here is from genome assembly GCF_963971535.1 of Notolepis coatsorum. Lineage (NCBI taxonomy): Eukaryota > Metazoa > Chordata > Actinopteri > Aulopiformes > Paralepididae > Notolepis > Notolepis coatsorum. Next base: position 176,553,044 of record NC_140169.1, read on the forward strand.
TTCCTGTAACCAAGCAACAAATTCCCACTCAGGATAATGTGCAAGAATGGAACTACCTAAAAGAGGTTAAGTTGCCATATATTGATGCAGATATTGGACTCCTGATTGGTAATGATGCAGCTAAGTTTATGGAACCGTGGGCAGTAATTAATAGCAAGGGTAATGGGCCCTATGCTGTAAAGACAAGACTTGGATGGGTGGTTAGTGGGCTTCTACACAAACCCACAATAAGCCATAAGCAGCCAACCCATATTTCCGGCAATCGCATATCAATAATACATTTGAATGACCTCATGATCCAAAAAGGGAAATTCAAGAAAGATGTGGAGTTTCACAAAAGAAGGACTCACCATGGAGTACGCCACCCAAAGAAATGCAGACTGCGTGTAATCATGGCAAAGGCAAGAGACGCCCCCTTGAAACGGGTTACAACACCCAGAATGGAACTTACTGCTGCAGTACTAGCAGTGAAAGTGAACAGGAATGTGGATGAAGATACATTCAGAACCCAAGTGAACACCAAGATCAACCCTGCAGACCATGTGTCCCGAGGTCTTACAGCTGATGCATTTTTAAAGTGTGAAAACTGGAAGAAGGGACCGGATTTCCTACAGGAAAAGGAAGAGACATGGCCTAACTTACCTGCTGATCTCACCCCCATACCAGCCGACGATCCGGAAGTCAAAAGAGAGAAGGTTACAGTCAATACCATTCAGATGACAGATCAAGATCCTACTAGCACTCTCATACACCACTACTCAAGTTTCTACAAATTGAAAAGAGCTGTAGCATGGATGCTGTATTTGAGAACTCACCTTTTGCAGTTGAGTAGAAAAAGGAAAGATCTGATGCAAATTCAAGAACCAGACACAGACAAACAAAGACAGACAATTGAAGTAGAGATGAAAAAATTCAAAAACGCTGTAAAGGCATACAACCTCTCTCTGGATGAACTGGACACTTCAGAGATGGCCGTTGTTCAATTCTGTCAAAACCAAGGATTTCAAGAGGAAATCAAAACATTGCAGAAAGGAAGTTTGAACGTGCAGAAACACAGTTCAATCTACAAGCTTGATCCCAAACTTGAAAACGAAATATTAAGAGTGGGTGGGAGATTAAGCAGAGCAGCCATGCCAGAAGATGCAAAGCACCCTGCCATCCTCCCAAAGGACCATCATGTGTCAAAGCTCGTTCTTAGAAAGATCCATAAGGAAGTAGGACACAGTGGGAGAAACCACATGCTCTCCTCACTGAGACAAAAGTATTGGATTCCTTGTGCCAACTCATTGGCAAGAAAGATTATTTCTGAATGTGTGACATGTCGACGTCTCAATGGATCTGTCGGAGAACAGAAGATGGCAGACCTGCCAAGAGATAGAATAACACCTGACCTACCTCTTATGAATGTACATCAAAAATGGAACCGCATCCGCAGGAACTTTGAAAAGGAAGACATTGTGATCATAGCTGACACGAATGCACCAAGAGGATCCTGGATGTTGGCTAGAGTCCTGGAAACAATGCCAGACTCAAGAGGACTTGTGAGAAGTGTGCGTCTTCAGACAAAAACCAGTGTACTTGAAAGGCCCATCAGCAAGATTTGCCTGCTGGTGCCAAATTCAAATTAGGTACTGAAGATTCAAACAGGCCTATACATCATGCCTGTTTCCCACCTCACAAGTATTTATTTTGTTTTGAACATTTTGTATGGCTCCAGCAGTTTTTTGATTTTGTATTGTTATTAGAGCCTGCCCATAACAATAGGGGCCGGTTATGTAGGAGCCATTTCATTTGATTTAATAGTTTTGACTAAATAGCGCCGCCACTGGTCGCCTCGTAAAATGGCACCATGGTTCTCCTATTAATTACGGCACAGCTGTGTGTAAACTCACGCCAGACGAGAAACAGTTTTTCAACCGCTAGCTTGCTACACACACACACAGCGCAGATTGAATGAATGAAAGACTGAAAAGAAAGACTTTGCTTAGAATCATTATGAGTTTATTTGAAACCCTTTTGCTGCGCCTGTTTGTTTTGAAACCTTTTTAGTACAAGTCTGGAGCCTGTTTTGTTTCATTTGTTTGCCCCGTTATTATTTGAAACTTTACGCAACTCCTTCCATAAAACTCAACCGGTTCGAACCCATCGGATGCAACTATCAACAACATCAAACAGTGAGTAACAAGACAGCCCAAGTCAATGTGGTGTGAGCGCGTTGAAGACGTATCCTGGCTTAGATAGGCAAATTGAGCCTACAGCTCCTAAACGACAAAGCTGAATCAAAGTTCATTGATCTTATCAGACTACATGAACCTGCAAACAATCATGACAGCTCTCTAAATGAAATGGTAGAAAATCTCAATGATGCAATGTCATCTATATTAAATTCTGTCGCCCCATTAAAAACGAAAAAGAAGAAAACTAGAGCCTCGCCCTGGTTAAACTATAATACGGTCAACGAAGAAAAAAGGAAATGTCGTGCAGCGGAGCGAAAATGGAGAAAAACAAAAACCACCATATGCTGTGATATATACAAAGATGCTTTAACTGCTTATAATAAAACCATCCGCTTAGCAAGGAAAGATTACTTCTCTAAAATCATTACAGAAAATGCTGGAAACTCCAGAATCCTCTTTTCCACTATTAATGTACTACTCAACACTGCCCCTACACCTCCTCAGTCATCAACGGTTAAGTGTGAAGAACTTGCACTATTCTTTAACAACAAAATAACCTTGATCAGGGCCAGCATTACTCATGATGGAAATAAAGTTGATTGCGGCAAACCGTGCAATGTAACCATGAGAAGTTTCACATGCATCACATTAGATGTACTCTGCAAAACTGTCTCAGAATGTAACTCCTCCACCTCAGACATTGACCCTATACCTACAGCTTTCTTCAAACGGGTATTTAATAGTGTTTCAAGCCCTGTGCTAGATATCATAAACACTTCCCTTAGGACTGGTATTTTCCCGGATGCCTTTAAAACAGCAGTTGTAAAGCCATTACTAAAAAAACCTAACTTGGATAGTAATGAAATGGCAAATTATCGTCCAATATCCAACCTACCATTCATTAGTAAAGTACTTGAAAAGATAGTTTCAGTTCAAATAAATTCCTTTCTTGAAGAAAACAACATCTTAGAAGAATTTCAGTCAGGATTCAGAAAATATCATAGCACTGAAACTGCCCTCACCAAAATAATCAGTGACCTCAGACTAAACTCTGACGAGAATAAGATCTCCATCCTTATCCTGTTAGATCTCAGTGCAGCATTTGATACAATCGATCACGATATTCTAATCGATCGTCTGGAAAACCATGTCGGTTTCTCAGACCATGTGCTAGGCTGGTTTAAAACATACATCAGAGGGAGGACATTTTATGTTAAACTAGGAGATCACATGTCTGATATATACGACAACAACTATGGAGTTGCACAAGGGAGTTGCTTAGGTCCTTTACTCTTCTCCCTTTACATGTTACCGCTGGGTGATATCATCAGAGAACATAATGTAGATTTCCATAGCTATGCGGATGATACACAACTGTACATATCTGCTGAACCAAATGATACAGCGATTAGCTCCATTACAGACTGCTTACTGGCAATAAATAAATGGATGAGTAAGAACTTCCTGAAACTAAACGAGAACAAAACTGAAATTCTAATTATCGGCTCCAAAACTAAAAAAGAAACATTAATAAAGAACCTGGGAGGACTAACCCCTTGGATCAAATCTGAGGTCACTAGTCTTGGGGTTGTCATAGATTCAGAACTGAACTTCAATTCTCATATTAGCAAAGTGACGAAAACATCGTTCTTCCATCTCAGAAATATAGCAAAAGTACGACCATTTATTAATCAGAACGATGCTGAGAAGCTAATTCATGCATTCATATCTAGCCGGTTAGACTACTGTAATGCACTTTTCACAGGTCTCCCTAAGAAAACCACAGAGAGGCTTCAGCTAATCCAAAACTCTGCAGCCCGACTGCTAACTAGAACCAAAAGGAGAGAGCACATTAGTCCAGTCTTAGCCGCTTTACACTGGCTTCCTGTAACATTTAGAATTGACTTTAAGGTCCTTCTCCTTACATACAAAGCTCTAAATGGACAGGGACCTAGCTACATCGCCAACACTCTAATAAATTACACACCAGCAAGAACACTGCGATCATCAGCTGCTGGACTACTAGAGGCTCCCAGAAGCAGTCAAAAGAGGATCGGTAATGCAGCCTTTATCAACTATGCCCCAAAACTATGGAACAAACTACCCCAAAACATCAGGGAAGCCAACTCGCTAGACATCTTTAAAAGACAGCTTAAAACCTATCTCTTTGCTCAGGCATTTCACTGATAGATATCTGCTACCACCTAGTGGCAAGAGGAAACATCAGGGATATCCTGACACAACTTGTATTTATTCTTACCCTGCCTACTCTTTTACACTGCCTATCAAATTCATGTGTCGGTTATTGCACTTTTTACTTCTTACTGATGACTATTTTTAAACTGAATCATTTTAAACTATTCTTATTATTTGCTATGCTCGCTCATGCCTGTATTTTAATTTTTTTTTTATGTCCGTCGGTTAGTGCACTTTTTAATTACTGAATAGAGAGCCTATTAGGATGCTAGATCCTAATGTGAAACACTATGCTGTTAGTAGAACCAGGTTAACTGTGTCCTGGCTGTAGTAGAACCAGGTTAACTGTGTCCTGGCTGTTAGTAGAACCAGGTTAACTGTGTCCTGGCTGTAGCATTGTAGAACCAGGTTAACTGTGTCCTGGCTGTAGTAGAACCAGGTTAACTGTGTCCTGGCTGTAGTAGAACCAGGTTAACTGTGTCCTGGCTGTTAGTAGAACCAGGTTCTGTATCGTTAGTGGCTTAGCTTGGCATCGCTACTGCACTATCTCGCGTACGTGCACGCGTACTGAATAAACCACAAATGTACCTCTAATACCAGTATTAGTCTGACCACACCCCTCATCAGCTTACCTTCATAAGCAGGTGTGTGGTCACCTGCTCTCCTCCTTCTCGCTTTCACCACAAGGAAGAGGTGCCTCGGTAGATCCCCACACTTGACACCATGATGGAAGAAATTGGATTAGGAACAGCTTGGGAAACAAGGATACGTTGACATCATATCTTTATTTTCTCTCTCACTATTTTCGAGAAAATACGGCGATATTGTCTTCGTACTGGAGTGTCTAGAAGATGATGATCATTCTACAAACCCTCCACCGGTTTTCGTATTGGGAGCACGCCGCTGCATGCTTCTCAACTGCAGTTCCTTGCTGTGTTTGTTGGGGTGAAACCTGTCAGGCCACAGCTGAACTGTCGGACATGCCGCTGTTGTGAGGAGCGGTGCGTTCCAGGTTGGGTGAGTAGTGTTTGCTGGCGGGCTCCACTTGTCTGTTAGTGCTATGGGGGCTACTTGACAAAGTTTATGGAAACCGGCCCCAGGCTAGGGTCCTTTGTTTAGCCGTCTAGGCGACAGAAGGCCTTGGTCTGGCGACCATTATAGTTTTAACTAGTGGGCCGCGACCATTGACACTGGTGATCCCTGTGTGTTCTGGACGAGTGGATTCTCTCTGTCACCGTGTTAAGACCCCATCTTTCATATCCAAATGAGAGTATTCCTTCACGAGGGGATATGTGCATGTAATGTGCGATAGCGGCAGATTCATGTTCAAAGTCAGCTATACAGGCCAGTTGGTACTGTGCTGATTCCGCCGGACGTGTTAATGTCACCGTTGTGAAGCGGTGTTGACGTCTTGTTTTCTCTTTTCTCTTAAAAAGTGAGGAGGGTTCAGAACGGCGGCCTGTCTGGGTGAGTGTTATGTCATTGTTTACATGTTCATAGCTTACGGTTAGCCGGTCGGTGGCCTGGCGCGGGGTAGCTTGGCTTCTCGCGCGCCGCCGGGAGCTCGCTCCTGATCGCGTGCGTCGTAGATCGGCGTCTCGCGAGCGGAAGCAATAGCACCCGAACGGTTGGAGCAGCCGTTAGCTTGATACTATTCTGTTGAACGTGCTTTGATTTTTAACATGTTTTACACTCTTGACCACGACGTCATCCTTGACAGGGGATGTTCGTCGACCCTGCCTGAGCCTAGACGGGGATTGCGTCAACAAAGAGGACTGTAGCGACTGGTGGAGCGGCGACGCTGCCCGGATCGAACAACACGGGACGGCTGTGTTCTACGGTGGCTTGTGACTGCACTTCGCTGATCTGCGTTCCGGGCAGGTACGGGGTTGGCCAGCCTCATAACACGTCTTCTGGTTTTACCTTGCTAAATGTATTGTGAATAACGGTGTTTTTTCCCAAAACGTGTGTTGTTGCAATGCATTTGAGATACGTTGCGGGTTGTGTGTGAGCTGTTTTTGTCACTGGCAGTTAGCTTCTCCGTGCAGGTCGTGATGTATTGATCTGGTTGTTGTGTGAGAAACATCATGGTGTTTATGTGTACCGTGTACTCACTACTAAGGCAACTAACCTATGAAGCTATGCTTGGTGACGAGTGAGTAAAAGAATGTTCTTTCTCAGACTGTAATGACAATGAACAGTGAGTTCACACATTAACAGGTTTTCCTGTTTTAACTGGCCGTATTGAGGGTAAAATAGGAGGATTGTGTTTCCCCCCCCGGTTCCCTGGGGACTTTATCACCTCCTATCAGACATGTTGTGCATTAATTGTGTCTTTTGTGTGGTAGGGATACGATGTAACTCTCAGCTTGATTGCTGAGGTTGTGCTAAATCTGCTGGAGAAACTTATTTCCTAAAGGGAAATTGGTTTGGTTGCTGTCATGTGTGCTTAGCAAGGCCTGTGGTCGATACTAATCAAGAATGATGTATTCTCTCATTGTGAAAAAAACGGCGTTCCTCTGTTGAGTGTTTTTGCCATTTTTTGTAGGTGATGATGGGTTGTGTGTGTCATGTGACCTACAACTGGGTTGTACTGGCCACAGAAGCACATGTGTATGTTGGACCGGGGTTCTTAGAGCCCTCTCTATTCTGTGTTTTTCCTTAGTAAAAATCAGATAGCAGGTTAGCTCGTGCGCTGTGTGGAGCTGTGAAACGCTTCATAGAGCTGACTATGACTGTGTCATATTCTCTTTTTGTCGTTACGTCGTATCATGGGTGTGGGGTCGTAAAGGGGTGAACTGGTAACCTTTCCTCTCCCCATTGTTCTGTCGGTCAGGGGTACACCCCCTGTCCTTCAAGGTTCCCGTCACGTGGCGGTTCGGCACGTTACGGGGGGGGGGGGGGGGGGGGGAGGGAGTTCCTGGTCCCACGGCCTGGTATATTGGGCGTGTGCACCGCAGGAATTCCCCCGCCATAGAGTACGTCACCGTGCGCGTCTCTGTTGGTAGGACTTCCGTGTGCTGTTCAGGTCCATGTGATGGATCTGTTTTCAGGGGGGGTGGTCAGGGCTCCTCCTCACCAAGCGCCTACTCAGGCCTTCTGTGAGTTCGGACTCCTTCTTCCATGTGAGGAAGCCTCCATCAGAGTACAGAGCCTTCCTCCTCAGATTGTCAAAGTGAGTGGACCCTCTAGAAGGGTCCTTTTCTATTGTATGTATATTCGATTCAATTCGTTTATTGAGTGTGTATGGGTTCGGTGCCTCTTCCCCGGAGGCCCTAAAACCAGTTTTTTACATGGCTCAAGGTGCAATATATTCTTTTCAATCTGTACAGCTCGCGTGGGAAGTCTCTCTGGGGATCCCCGTCTCTTTCCTATGGGAGGGTGGTGGGATGTAAAAATGTGAACATTTTTTACCCCGGCTGTGTAGACTGGGATACATACTGTTGATGCTTCCTTCTTTCTATTCCAGAAGTGTTGGAGTTAGGGAGTGTCACACCCCTCTTGTCGTTCCCCTGGGCGCCTTGGGGATTCAATGACAGGTCTAAATAGCCTGTTCATTGATGGGGGTGTGTCCCGACGCACGTATAGTGCTAGCTCGCTGTAAACAGGCGATTGACTGGCACGCCTTAGTTGCTTGTGGTTGAAACAGCGTTTTTATAAAGCAACTGAGATGGGGGTTTTTCCTCTTCCGGCGACCACATCCCATGACCTGGGTGGGTTGTCGACGGATTCTCGTTCATGTCTGGGGGATGATGACGGGATGGATCTGAACATATGTAGTGGGGTCTCACGCCCTTGGGGTGGGCCACCAGGCGCGGTTCGTCCCGACGTCTGGGTGGCGCCTTCTTTTCATGTTAAGATCAACACGCATATCTGCCCTTCTCCTGGAGTAGGCATGTCGGCGTGGTTAGGGCACGGGACTGGTTCTGGTCACGCTGGTCCAGATCAGTTGAACCCGTTGTCCGCCGGGGATGCAGATCTGCTGTTCTGGTACCCTGAGGGACTTGGGCTTTTTTCAGGGGGAAAAATGCCAGGTCGGTCTGGGTGTCACAGGGTTAAGCGCTATGGAGACCCTGGTTGGGTATGTTTTTACTCAGCACTGTCGTCATGGCTTACAGCCATGCCATTCTGTACGCGCTCGATCTCGTCGGATCTCGGCCGCTACACAGGTTGGTCCTGGTTAGTACTTGGTTGGGAGACCGCCGGGGAATACCAGGTACGGTGTGCTTAGGGGCTGGTTCTCCATTATTTTTCGCTCCTCTCTCACGCATGGCGAAGAGGGGCCTGTGGGGGTGGTTTTTTGACCTCCTCTGGTGACCCTGTGCTTCCCGTACCGCCAGGCCCGGTCCGAAGTGATGTTTGCGACCCGTAGGCCTGGGTTAACCCTTTTTGGAAACTGAAACACTTGTACTGCGGTATAGCCGGTGTATACCCGCAGGTGTGTTTTGGAGTTTTTTCTTGAGGGGTTATAGGAACAACCACCGCATTGGGTAACACCGAGGTGGTTGATTCCCTGGTGTGTTGGAGCAGTGTCAACTCCCGGGTTCACCGTTTGAGGGTGCCCCTGCACGTTCATGACGTCTGCCAATCGTGTCAGCCTTCTCTGCCTCGACCCCTCTGGGTGGGGGTTGTTAAATGGAGGCTTGGTCATGCAACACCGCCAGCTTACGCTCCTTCCGCCGGGGCGGCTGTGTTCAGCTGTCCCCTCTGGCGCCTGTCTCGTCCGCAGTCTCCAGGCTAGGGTTAACAGCCTGTTGCCTGGTTTTTCCCCGGTGCGCTGCCTGCTTCCGTTGGTTAACCTTTTTTGTGTGCTTACGGCCATGCTGACTGCCTATTCTGCAGGGTCAGTGTGCCAGGCGGTGTACTATTGGGGGGACGGGGCCCGCTCGGCTTACGGCCATACCGACCTGAACACGCCCGGTCTCGTCCGATCTCGGAAGCTGGGCAGGTTCTGGCCTGGTTGGTTCCGCCTGGGAATACCAGGTGCAGTAACTGAGGGGCCTTTGTCCGAATACGCTGGCGATGTGGGGGGCGGGGCACTACGTGCCCACCTGGTGGGGTCTTGATGCTGGCATCATGGACTTCTCCGGGCCCCCATTCCAGGGAGTCCAGTCCTTTTGGTGGGTCTGGGTCTTCCTTCGTGCTCCGCTGCTACGGCCTTGCCACGGGGTTGGGTTTGCCCTTGACCCCGTGATTCTGGGGGCAGTAACGAGGTTGTTCCTCCGTTCGTTCCCGGGTGGCATGCGGGTTGTGCGTGTGTGTAGTCGTGGGGTCAAGCCACGGTCTGCTCACCCTGTGCGTTGAGTTGCTTGAGTGCCTCTTCGCACGGTCGGGTCCGTCGCCCTCCCGTGACGTCCCTAATAGGGGGGCTACCCTCCATTAGGGGGGGTCGGGGGGGCTCGGCCCTCCCTGTTCTGATGGTTTTGGGGGGCTGTCAGCGGGGTGTATTTGTCAGCCAAGTGGCTCCGCTTGGCCTCCCTTGTGCAGTAGCGATGCCAAGCTAAGCCACTAACGATACAGAACGTTAGGTTATGACTATAACCAAGTTCTGTTAGTTAGGGGCGATGCTTGGCATCGGACGCCGCTGCAGCCCTTGTCCTCACCTTGTGGTGAAAGCTTGGGAAGGAGGAGAGCAGGTGACCACACACCTGCTTATGAAGGTAAGCTGATGAGGGGTGTGGTCAGACTAATACTGGTATTAGAGGTACATTTGTGGTTTATTCAGTACGCGTGCACGTACGCGAGATAGTGCAGTAGCGATGCCAAGCATCGCCCCTAACTAACAGAACTTGGTTATAGTCATAACCTAACGTTAACTGTGTCCTGGCTGTAGCATTGTAGAACCAGGTTAACTGCGTCCTGGCTGTAGTAGAACCAGGTTAACTGTGTCCTGGCTGTTAGTAGAACCAGGTTAACCGTGTCCTGGCTGTAGCATTGTAGAACCAGGTTAACTGTGTCCTGGCTGTAGTAGAACCAGGTTAACTGTGTCCTGGCTGTAGTAGAACCAGGTTAACTGTGTCCTGGCTGTTAGTAGAACCAGGTTAACTGTGTCCTGGCTGTAGCATTGTAGAACCAGGTTAACTGTGTCCTGGCTGTAGTAGAACCAGGTTAACTGTGTCCTGGCTGTTGTAGAACCAGGTTAACTGTGTCCTGGCTGTAGTAGAACCAGGTTAACTGTGTCCTGGCTGTTAGTAGAACCAGGTTAACTGTGTCCTGGCTGTAGCTTATGGCAGATCAATCAGCATGGATTGTCTGTAAACTTTAATACATGGCAGTTTGGTTTGTTAGAACAGACTGTAATCTTATGCTTATGGCAGATCAATCAGCATGGATTGTTTGTAAACTTTAATACATGGCAGTTTGGTTTGTTAGAACAGACTGTAATCTTCACTTGTTTATGGCAGATCAATCAGCATGGATTGTCTGTAAACTTTCACTTGCTTATGGCAGATCAATCAGCATGGATTGTCTGTAAACTTTATGCATTGTTGTCACTTGCCATATCTTGCTATGCTCGCTCATGCCTGTATTTTTTATGTCCGTTCTATTTTATAATTTTTATTTTATTTTATTTTATTTTTTATTTTACTATTTTTAAACTGAATCATTTTAAACTATTTTTACTATTTGTGTTACTGAAAACTGTAAGCGGAGAGCCTATTGGGATGCTAGATCCTAATGTGAAACACTGTGATTCTACCTGTCTATCTTTTTATGCTCGCTTATGCCTGTATTTTTTACTGTTGTGAAGCACTGTTGTGAAGCACAATCCACAGTTAAACAAGAAACTGTGAAGTTGCTCGGGAGGTAGAGCAGTCGTCTGGTAATATGGAAGTTCCCGGTTCGATTCTCACTCCTCCCGGGCAGCATGTCAATGTGTCCTTGAGCAAGACACTTAATCCCCAATTGCTCCCGATGAGCAGGTTGGCACCTTGCATGGTTGCCTCAGCCGTCTGTGTGTGAATGTGTGAGTGAATGGATAAAATGTGAGGAACAAATTGTAACGCGCTTTGGATAAAAGCACTATATAAATGCACCATTTACCATTTATAATGAATAACAATAAGAAGAATTCAACAAATTCCCCTCCACTTTATTGTCAGGGTGTCATTATTGTAATGACTTGAGTCACCTGGAATTACTGCTTCCTTCATTTCAAATTAAAACATTTTTGTTCACATTTGGCTATTTCAGAACCTGGGAGGCTCCCCTCTGCTGCTATGCACAATAATGCAAGCATTAACTTTGCTTAACGTCTGAATTCTCTCTCTCTCTCTCTCTCTCTCTCTCTCTCTCTCTCTCTCTCTCTCTCTCTCTCTCTCTCTCTCTCTCTCCCCAGCTCTCTGACTGAGAAATAGTTTAGTCTTTAACTCAGCTGCCTTAAGGGACAATATTTCTAGAGGCAAACAGAGGCGCACACTGTAAACAGGATTAATGCTAATACGCCGCGGGGCCAAATGAATGTGTTACTATGTAAAACGCAGGGTAGACTGCATAAAATATGGACTTGGCTGAATATCAACTACCATTCTGACACATTCACTTATAGCATCACCACGATATCGGGTCTGTTAAGAAGAGGTTGATGAAAACTAAATCCAGCAGCAAGAAGTGAGGGAGGGGGGGGGGGGGGGGGGGGGGGGGAGTTGTTGGGGGGGGGGGGGGCATCATTGAGGCCAACACACTTGAACAATGGAAGTGAATGCAAGGTGACTGCAAGCTTTGCCTAAATGGCAAGACTGACAAAAAAAAAAAAAAAAACGGCGTTGACAAAGGAGAAAAAAGGAAAAAAGCAGCCTGTGCTTCTATACTCACTTAAGGCCTCGACGAACGACTCAAAGAACCGAAAGGGAAACAGCGGCTCTGGCAACTCGCGGAAAAACATCTTGAGCGCTCCGGTGACAACATGGATATCCTCCCATTGGCTGTGGTCCAAGTCCAGCTTCTCCTCTGGAGGAGAACACCAGCGTGGGCCGGGGACAGCAGGGGAGAGAGACAGAGGGACACACAACACAGCTTTGATTGGGAGAATTAGCCGGGGCTAATTACTATGCTAATGTTTACCTGCTAACAGCGGCGCTCGCTAACCGCCCGGGTCCTTTCCCCTCCCCGGTTAGTTACCCAGAAGGCCTGGCTCGTACGCTGCGCCACATGTTTTTCACTTCTCTCCCCGTTTGAGGCGATACAAGCCTCCGCTGAAATCATTCCCGTTTTTTAATAGAGTTGAGACCGCGAGAGCCCCCCGGTAGTGACACAGGCCATCAGGTAGGCAAGCGATTCTCACAAAGCGCTGGCTCACAGTGCCACCGGAGGGAGGGAGGAGGAGGAGGAGGGAGGGAGGGAGGAGAGGGGAGTGTGTATGTGAGCCAGCGCCAAGCTGACAGGCCTGGAGGAGGTGTGAGGAGGACAGAATGCTTTTCTCCTGCACACAGTCACGTTGGATGTACATTGTGCTGGAAATAAGCCAATTTCACCTAGTGAGACTATTACCCTTTACAAGATAATAATAATCATCGGGTACCGGGGGGACTCGCCGAAACATTTTCATGGATATAACCCATTTACACAGGCTGTGGTCTAATGTGGCCTATGCATTTTTTTCAGATGGCTCTGACGAAACCGTGTAAACTATAGTGTTCTGTACGACTGTACCCTTAACGTGTACAAAATAGCATTTTAACTTGGTTGCTTTTAGGTACCCTTCAAACACCGCTAGTCCAAATCTTCAGTCAGTCTGCCTCTCCAGTTGGTCCACTTGACACCTCTAAGCTACTTGCTAATCAGTCCACTGCAGGCCTAGCCTGACACACGGTCTCACTTGGGAAAGGGAGTCTTCTCCCTTTGGAATGTACTCCGAGTTCAGTCGCAGAACGTAAAATAAATAGAATCGACTCCCCCGGGCTGAACTCAAACGCGGTGCTATGTGATTCTCTGTAGTCTAGCTCGCCTATGATAATGAGATGACAGTGAGTATTGTAAACGTCCCTCTGCCTTCACAATGTACGGCTCTCCCTGATACAGTGGGAGGTGGAGGAAAAACACAGTATCAAAGACCCAATCCTCGATCAAAATGTAAACAAAAGGGAAGCCCCACCCAACCACTGGAAACTAAAATACGGTGCTGGAGGATTTCCTTACTCGCAAAGCTCTTGGATACAAGGACTGATGGTTAGATTCCCCATCTACAACTCAAACTCTTCAAGAGAATAGTGTGAACACGCCTGCAGAGTTTAAACCGTGAGATCAAAAACCCTGAGTGTAGCTTTAAGAACAACTGGGTGGGAGAATGTACTGTAGGCATATGGTGTCACCATGTCAGAATGCTTGGCATGCCGGAAATGCTGATGTCACTCTCCTCCAGTGTCTCGTGTCACCGTCCATCTTCCAAGCACTGGATCACAAGGTATTTAATAACAAAATAAACTGAACTGTATGTTCCAAAGAAAGTTATAGTATAACATCCATTACTGTCTTTCATTTTTATCTCTTTACAACAAAAACAATAATAACATTTCAAACATCTCCAATTAGGACAGAGAGGTCTTATGGTCCTGTCTTCTGTCATCTTTGTCTAGACGAGAACAGACGAGTGTTTGTTTGTTGGAGAAAATCCCTGTGGCCTCCTGCCTCTCACAAGGAAAACGTTGGGTAATTTCATAGACCGAGGAGATTCAATGGGCATAATTCAAGCTTGCCTGTCTCAAGGGGGGAGTGTTTATCATGGCCAACATAAAGGCCTCTATTCTTCAGGTACATCATCGTTAGACTGGAGCTCCTTTGCCAAAAGTCTTCATGTGATCAGCGGATGTCTCTAGTTATTACCGACTGGTTAAAGGCCTAGAGCTGCATCTAAAGTGTAGGAATGACCTGGGATCAGACTGCTCGGGTCACATGACCACATACACGTCATTGCAACTGGTCTCAGAGCACTCTTGATTAATACAGGCCCTACATGTATAAAGCTTCATATATAGTAGCATTATACATGTACTATAATAAAACATAATAGCAATGGTCTCTGTCATTGTGCTTTATGAATGTAACTCCCAGAGATGTAAAAGTAAGCTGAAAATGTGTTTAGTTTAGTTTAGTTTAGAATGCTTAGAAGATTGTGTAGGCTACCATGCTAGCAAAACACCACCCCTCCTGTTTAGTTGGGGAAATCCATTTCAACTGTACAACTAATTATAAATACCTCATATCCAGGATAATGTGTTCTGTGATGGTTGTATCCAGTAGTAGTCCCCTAAGTCCCCAAGTCATTGACAGGGAAAATCTACTTAGCTGTTACAAATCTAACACAATCTGGTGAGATAGGCTTGACTAACAGATTAGTCGTGGTGTTTATTCAGGCGATATTGTTGCATTATGGTATAAAACAATATAGCCACAGACATACCCTGATATAGAGCAGGCTAATATTGCACACAAGTACACGACTGACAGCTGAAGTTGTGCCTCATTCCATGCGACCAACCTTCGTCAACCATGAACCGTAGCTTCTGGATAGTCGCTAAATTCCCGCTGACTCTGTAGATTCCATCGGTCTCCAGACCTGAAAGAGGTATAGTGTTACATTGCATACAAAAACAAAGACGTCTGCAGTATATAGTATAATCAGCCGGCATACAAACAGAGCACGGAAATCAATTAGGGGACAAAGATAATCAATACGATTGTACACAGCTCTCCGGTTTCACATGCACAGTGTCCATGTTGACTGCTGCATAACGACTTAGTGAGCCTAGGCAGGGGCTTGGGCTGAGATGCCATATGGCTCCATTTCCCTGCGAGATTTTGAGGACTACTTTGATTATAGAGTATGCCTGCCATTCTGTGCGCCATCCAAGGACAAGAAAGGAGGCTGCCAAACCAACTCAATAGCAGTCGACAGCTTGTCGTGCTTTTCATTGCCCCCCCCCCCCCCCCTCCCCATTCTAAAATGGAACATTGTTTCTCTACACACCACATTCTGTGTCGGGAGGAATGTTCGTGTACTGTAAATCAATATCCAGTCGCTGAAGACTGTAAGTGGCGCACCTTTCGTTAATCGTGTAAAAATCTGTCGGATGGTTCGAGGGATGCCGCGACGTTCATCTCTTATATGTCTAGTTCATACAAATGAGATCTCCAGGTTATTTAAAAAACATTCTAACATCACCCAGTGTAGGAAAAGAAAAAGAGCGTGTGCTCTGTGAATACCCGCTCCGTGGCCTCAGGCATCAGAAGAGGCCGCCGTCATTCAAGGGACACTGTTGTCACTGCAAACTAACACTGCACAGAGGTACCGTAGCCGGGGCGACGTCTTCCTCGACCCTTTCTATTGATTGCGCTAATGAACGTCCAGATCCTTAGCGTTTAATGGTGGCATGAAATGTACTGTTGTCACTGTCGGGGTAACTTGAGGATATAGTTGACGAGGAAAGCAAAAGAGACACTACAGTGTCTGGTTTAAAAAGGCCTGCTCGCCGCGTCCCCTATAGTATAGCGGCCCTGATGGGGGTTTGAACTTACGGTTTCGCCTCTTGGCTTGTGCTTAAAAAGTTGTCAAAGTTTGTTTGGACGTTCTTTCTTCAAACACTTGCGTTCCTATTGCCCCCGCGCTGAGCTTTGTTTGTGTTGTAAGGTTTATTTTCTTACAGGCTGAAGTCCACATGGATCAATAAACATAACAGAGCCTTAAATCATAATCGCCACAGTTTAAAAGGAGCTCTTAATCAGTGTTATTTTCTCAGCAAGTTTATCGGGCCACCACAATTTTACCCCGAGATAACTAATAGTCCTGATCAAATGTTCAGCCAAAACCACAAACGGAACCCATTACACAAACACATCATTCACTCTCAATTTTCGGCGCGTTGTAAACAGTCTGAAGTGGACTCGGATTTGGACTGGAACCAAAAATGAGCGATTTGGGATGCAGGGGAGCGTTTTCCTCTGGGTTCAGCCCCTTCGCCTCGCCAGCTATGTGAGGGAGCCTGGGAAACTGCTGATCAGACACACTGCGGAGGGAACACTAAAAGTCAACGACCGGGACGCACTTCTTATAAAACAGCCACTTCGGACTGTGGATCTTGTCAAATGAGCTAGAAAGATGTCAACAACCGCGGAGAGAAAGTGTAAACATAAGAACACAAAAACGGCGGGAAACTCTGTGATTGTGATGCTGGGTCAGATGAAGCGGCGCGAGAGGTGGACGGGGCCTGTAGGTCAGGGACGTGGGGACGAGAGGAGACGTCAAGACAGCTAACGCAGGAGAAAGAGAAGGAGAAGGAAATGCATTCTTTGTGCCTTTCCCACACAGATATCGTGCATTTTAATCTCCATTCCCATACACAGCGGAAAGTTTGTCAAATGCTAGCTTTTGGTGGAATTGTACGAGAAAGAAAAAAAAATACCTCGTTTTTCGATGGATTCCATACAGAGCTTGACAAATTTTGGCACCGTGGTTCCTTCACGTTCACAAAGCGTCAACAAGTGGCACCCAAAAACTCGATCTGGGAGAGAGAGAGACGGTGGAGGGTTACAACCTGTCAACGTTGTAGTTAAAACTCTTATACCAACCATAGAAAACAAAAAAAATTATGTTATGGCAGAGGAGGGGTTAATGTCGTTTATACATTGTAATGCATCGATTACAATCAATACGAATCAATCGAGTGATAAACCTCTTGAGACATTGCATCCATAGCTTCTGTTTTGTTATATCACACGGTAGCTAGACATCAACGCTGTAAACAATGAAATATCTAATGGCTAGTTCACACACTTTGCCTTTTATCGCTAGAGATCTTTTCCCCTGTGACTTCAGAGTCTCCCACGTGACTTTGCCCTCTAATCAGAGGGCGTAGCGAATTCTCTTCCCTTATATGAACATTCCTATTGCTCCGTTACTCTTGTTTGTTTAACCCGGTGAATATAACCTCCCTGAACCTGTCCCAACAGCACAATACATTATAAAGTCTCTGAAGCTTCTAACCGTTGCAGAGGCCAATCAACGGCGCAGGGGCCCTTGGCCTCGATAAATCTAGGGTTCGCCAAGCGCACACATGGAACACAGGCTGATTTTCAAACTCTGCGACGAGGTGCTCTCATCAACGGGGCTTAGAGAGCGCCAGTATCGCGCCTCTCCAACAGCGCCGTCTCTCCAGCCTGTGGAACATCAAAGATCGCCCTCTCTTGTTTATACACCAGAGGGGAGGGGAGGGTGCACCAAATACATAAAATGACTGCGAGCGAGGCACCTTTGCATACAAAATACACTTCCCCAGCGCTCGGCAGATAAGCAAGGCGGAGAGGAGGGGGGGGGGCAGAGAAATGGAGCAAAATTACCCCTCCTAAAGGAATTCAAAGAACCCTCCCGTCGCATGGATTTAATTTGCATTCTGAAGAATGATAGGAAGGAGGGGGGGAGAGGAGAGGACCTGATTTGAGGAAGCACACTCTCTGAAGTGGCTTGCCCACCAGCTCTGCCAAAAAGGACAGTCTGGGGGCCACCTGCCCCATTCCTTAATCCACAAGTATTTCATTTATTCCATCAATAACGTCCTCTCCCTTTGATCTCGCGTTTGTCCCGTGGACACAACATTAAAGGCTCTCCTTGAAGCTGGGGGAAATTCCAAATACCGTTACCTTCTTCTAAGGATTGCAAATGTGCTTAAATATGCCCTTTAATGGTGTATTTTCCTTCAACCGTGAGCTCAATAAATTAGTTACCCCTTTGAGGAATGGATTCCGTTGGAAGTGGCCTGGATTGGCGTGGTTTGTTCGAGTGAGAATGTATTCAGTTCATTTATCTATCACTGTTGTTCTTTGACGTTAATATGTGGAGGCGGAGAGGTGATTTTTCACATCATTGTAAGAACTGTTGGTAGTAATTCCCTGGTAACAATCAATTAGGACAGAAATTGAGTTTCCAAAAAAAAAATAAAGAAGTACACAGTGGAGACTCTAAACAGCAAAGACTAACTCAGTAAAAGCATGGCACATGAAATAGACAAACTAAATGGTTTCTCTATAAATATTCAGAGACGCACTCTTTCGAAACTCATTGCCGGGATGTAGAATAAGCCGTCGTATTTATCCTAAATGCTTTTCGCTGTCTGAGCCGTGCCAGTGACTTCATGGTACGAGCGAGGTCAGGGAAACCATTACCACTAGCGTAAATAACAACAGTGCAAGCGGTGCAGTGCGCCCGGGCCCAGAGGCTGTCAAGGGCCCGAGTGGGAAGGCAATTCTTTGCCGCTTGCTTTACTATGGTAGGTCCTCTCACGTATTTACAGCTTCACACAGTCTTCTAAGTAACCATTTGACTCATTGTAATAGTATATTAGCATCTTCTGACCTTGTGTATTATAGCTATTGTGGCAGATCGGCTGGTGTGGTAATAGACGGCCGCCATGTGTCGGCCAAGGTACTGGGGCATATGCCCATATTAGGAGTTCCGGAGAAACTCCCGCCAGACCAGAGCGCATCAGCGCAGCTGAAGCGCACCTGTGCCAGACGCGCCCAAGACAGGTGAGCGCAATCACCACACCATCAGGGAAGATAGAAAATGGAGACAGAGTGACAGAATTAATTGGAGTGTTACGTTCCCCCCGGTCCTGCCTCACAGCCCCCACCTGTCCATGGACTTCCAACGCCTGCCTCCTGCCTCTCCTCATGTCTATTCTGCATTTGGGTTCTACACGCCACCATGCCATCTAAACGTGCCCACCCTAACAGAATGACCCAGCCACACCAGAACCCAGCGGTTAAGAGGAGAGACAGAGTGAGCGACGCGCTACTCATTCTGGGTGCCACGGTCTTGGGTGCCAACCCAGCTGCCGCTCCTGGTCTGGACCCATGGGAGGAAAGTCGCCTGGTCCGCAGGGGAGCTCCCGGCAAGGGACGGGGTTCCCGACGCCACAGCCACAGGGGGAGACAGCGTTCCCGAGGCCACAGGTCCACTTTGCCGCCCTGGTCAGGGTCTCCTACTCCGGAGGAGGTCCCTGGTTCCGACCCTACGCTCTGGGCCTTCTTTCAAGCCCGCCTCACCAGGGAGACGCCTGCCCGAAGATCTACGCCGGATCCCACTGCCGGTGGGACCCCAGCCGGGGGTCCTACGCCGGGCCCTGCCACAGAGGAGCCTCCAGCCCGGGGTCCTACGCCTGGTCCCGCCGCAGAGGAGCCCCCAGACCGGGGTCCTATGCCGGGTCCTGCCGCCGAGGAGCCTTCAGACCGGGGTCCTACGCCACGCCCTGCCGCCGAGGAGCCTCCAGTTCGGGGTCCTACGTGGGGTCCCGCTGCCGAGAAGATCCCAGTCCCAGGTCCTACCCCTGGGTTATCGTCTCCACCCCCCCACCCCCTGCTCCAGTCTCCCTCGCTCCTCTCATCGACCTCCCGTCCCCGGTCCCATTCCCACTGGTCCTTTTCCTCTACCCCCCTTCTCCTGTGCCCCTCCTGGCTTTAGGTCGCCGCCCTCCTTCCCCCAGCCCCTCTTCTCCTGTGCTGCATCCTACCCTCCCACCCTGCCCGTTCCCGGGCGGTCTGGTTGGCGGTCTGGTAGCCGTCCATTGAGGGGGGGTACTGTTACGTTCCCCCCGGTCCTGCCTCACAGCCCCCACCTGTCCATGGACCTCTACTGCCATCCTGTGGTCTAATTCACTTGGTGCATCTTTGTTGTTTTGTATTTATGAATTTCCTTTCTGTCCTCACTATTCTGTTGTCTGTGTATCTGCTGTCTGTGCTGTGTCCCATTGTCTAGTCTAGTGATGTCTCCCCTGTGTCTATGTGTTATTTAGTCTCATCATGTTTCAGTATTTTACCCCAGGTTGTTTAGTCTGTTCCACCCAGCTGTGTCTACTTCCCAATCAACCTCATGTGTCAATTAGTCTCTGTATATAAGTGTTGTCTGCCCTGCCTTCCTTGCTGGGTCATTACTCCTGTTACCCCTGTTACTGTTTCACTGTCCACAGTTGTGAGTAATTCTCTGAAGCATTTGTTATCTCTCACACAGAGAGAATAATTGTGATTCCGCGGTCGGGATCGTGCTTGCCTTTATTGAATTTGTGTAATTTCTAAAAGTGTATTTCCGTGTCGTTGTTTGCCCTGCAAACATTCTCTCAGTTCAGATTAAGACTACATTTGTGTTTTGGAGACTGTTGTTTCCCATTTCATTTTTACTGTTTCAAAGTGTTTTCGTGTCTTGACGTTTGCGGAGCTTGTTTCACAAATAACGAAACAGTCCATTGTTTGAGAACCAACACCTGCCTCCTGCCTCTCCTCGTGTCTATTCTGCATTTTGGGTTCTACACGCCACCATGCCATCTAAATGTGCCCACCCTAACAGGAGTAGCTGAGGTGAAACCTGTACGAAAGTGAGTAAGAAAGAAGAGAAGAAGAGGAGGAAGATTGCTGTCTGTGTGACCCCATGCTGTGTTTATCTGCTTTCGGAAGGAGGACCCTGCTGTGTGCTATATCCCCTGACCACATGAGAACCCGCCTGGGCATCGACCCCTGCTTGTCTGACGTCTCTTCTCCCGGATCATCTCCCGCTCGTACGAGAACCGCTCTCTGTGTACCGAACCCCACTAACAGACCAAGACGCTTCTCTGGGATTACGGACTGGCTGACGATCACACTAACCCCCCCTTTCCCCCTAAACAACATTAAAACTGCTGTTAAACTTGCTTCTACTGTGTGCCATGTGTATTTTGTTAAATCCAGTCTAGTGACAACTCATCATACCCCCGAGTCTGTCACACTATATATACACTATTTTCACACCTTGTGTATGACACTTGGTTTTGAGTAATATTTCTTTTATTTATTCATTTTCAATTATTTTTTTCACTTTTTCTGTATTTTTGCTCCCATCCCAATTTAGTCGTTATGCCAATTCCCTTCCTGATCGTTGCGCGCCGACTGCCCCACTGTCGGCCTAGGGAGGGTGTAGAACTACCACATGCCTCCTCCGATACATGTGGAGTCAGCCAGCCGCTTCTTTTCACCTGACAGCGAGGACTCTCACTGGGGGAATGTAATGCATGCGGAGGTTCACGCTATTTCCCCCCGCTCCCCTCCCTGCTGAACAGGCACCCCGACCGACCAGTAGGAACCACAGTTTACAACGACCAGGATACACATACCCCACCGGCTTCCCACCGCTAACACTGCCAATTGTGTTAGTAGGGACGACTGACTAAGCCGGAGGTACCGCTAACAGCTGGCTTCGATCTCAGAGTCTCTGCGGTGGTAGGCGAGTGCATTCTCCACTGCGCTACCCAGCCGCACCCTTGAGTAATATTTCTATGTATTTATTTATTTGTCCTCATTGAAATGTTCCAAAACTGCATGTTTTTATTGGAATTTTTTTTAAGCACCATTATTTAATCTGGTGGCTTTCTCAAAAGTTAAGAAGAAAGAAGGCTTGCTGGGAAATATATGCAAATGTTGTCCAACAACGTGATGACCGGTGGACGTCAACCTTTTCTCAACTTTTTTAGCGAGAACAACGAAGTGTTCAGCGAATGGACGATAAGTTAGCAGCATAATGTTCAGCAAGCCACAGAAAGAGAAGCGGTTGAGTGTACTGTGTGGCTGGTGGCCGTTACCTTTGATGATGCCTTTCTCTTGTAAGGTCTTCAGGGACGGTCGTTTGATGATGAACTTCATGAGTCGGTTTTTCACGCCGCTCTTGTCCGCGCCGCTATCCGACATGCTGTGTTTCAGCTTGGAGCTTGTGAACATGTCTGCGGACATGAGAAAGACGGTTCAGAAAGAATGGTGAAAAAGAGCGGTTCAATTCTAGATGTAGAGGAAAACTGTCTGTGTTTTATTTTGTAGCCTCTAGAAGACACCAAGAACTAGGCCTACACCAAGAGACAGACTCACACATCTTTTTTATTATTATTATTATTATTATTATTATTATTATTATTATTATTATTATTATTATTATTATTATTATTATTATTATTATTATTATTATTATTATTATTATTATTATATATTTTTTAATGTTGACAGGAACTTCTTTCCCCTTTTTCCACAAGATTTAACCCTTTACCGGCCAAGTAACCATTTTTGGCCATTTCCCCATACAATATATTTAGCCAGGTGGGAGAGGGGGGGATCTTTAATCTATGAAAAAAACTTCTTCCAGCCAATCAGCACAAGTCAGGCTATGACACAGATATTGTCACCATCCCATCTGACCAATCAGGATAGTCCCTGGGGATCTCCAACTTCCTTCTTTTCACCACAGCAAAAAAATGCAAATTTTTGCACCTGCTTCTTCAAAATCCATTATTTCATCAATAATAATGGATTGGATTTATATAGCGCTCTTCATGACACCCCAGTGATCCCAGAGCGCTTACAGAGTCCATTATTCGTTCATAGACAGTCATACCGGTGGTGGTAAGCTACAATTGCAGCCAGGGCTGCCCTGAGGCAGACTCACGGAAGCGTGGCGAATAATCATCGCCTACGGCCCCACCAACATTCATTCACATGCATACACATTCTTACGAGGCAAGTAGGTTAAGTGTCTTGCCCAAGGACACAACGGCAGTGGGATGGACATGGGCTTGAGCGGGATTCGAACCACCAACCCTTCGATCATTGGACGACCCGCTCTACCCCTGAGCCATGCCGCACCACCGTAAGTTGATAACATTTACTAATTTTTGCAGTTGAACAATCATTGTAAAGGATGGGATAGGTGTTTTTTGCATAGGATTAGTGAAATCAGGATTTGTTGTTAGCTTAAAAGTGGTGAAGCCATAAATGGTCATATGCCCCTTCAGGTGAAGTGACATAGTGTCCATTTTTAGACATATGCCCGATGGTATTACTTCTACCATGTAGTACCCTGTAGTACCATGTATTGCCATGTAGTACCCTGTATTGCCATGTAGTACCCTGTAGTGCCATATAGTACCATGTAGTACCCTGCATAGACGCCTGCGCATAAGAGCACGCGATGCAGCTGCTCTATGACTATTGAACTTGGGGGAGCAAGGATATGATCTTGCTCCACCACTTTTTGATCATATGAAAAATATGATATACCCCCCCCCCCCCCAATATATAAATCTAAGCATAACTACGTAATTTCAATCAAATTAATAATACGCAATGACACTTAATAACACGTTTTTAAGTTTCCAAAGATTGCAAAGATTCGTCGTTGGCAGAGATCAGGCCCACCACTACTGTGTCATCAGCAAATTTGATGATGGTGTTGTTGTTCCGCTGTGCTACGCAGTCATGTGTGTACAGGGAGTAGAGGAGGGGGCTCAGAACACAGCCCTGGGGGGCCCCTATGTTGAGCGTGATGGATGAGGAGGTGCAGTTGCCGGCTCTTACCACCTGGGGTCTGCCCGTCAGGAAGTCCAAGACCCACTGGCAGAGGTCATAGTTCAAGCCCAGGTCCCTGAGCTTGGCTATGAGTTTGGAGGGGACTATGGTATTGAATGCTGAGCTGTAGTCGATGAACAGCATTCTCACATAGTTCCCCTGCCTCTTGTCCAGGTGTGATGCTGCTGTGTGCAGCACATGGGCTATGGCGTCCTCCGTGGACCTGTTGGGGCGATATGCAAATTGCAGAGGGTCCAGGTTGATGGGGAGGGAGGAACAGATGTAGCCCTTCACTAGCTTCTCAAAGCACTTCATGGCTATGGAGGTGAGGGCTACAGGGCGGTAGTCGTTGAGGCAAGCGGGCGTAGATTTTTTGGGTACAGGGATGATGGTGGACTTCTTCAGACAGGTGGGGATGACAGCCTGTTCCAAGGACAGGTTGAAGATGTCAGTGAATACCGGGGCCAGTTGGTCGGCACAGACTTTTAGGACGCGGCCGGGGATGCCGTCCGGTCCTGCTGCCTTCCTGATATTCACTTTTTTAAAGATCCGTCTCACCTCATGCTCTGTTACCCTGAACACTGAGTCTCCATCAGCAGACCCCCCCCCCCCATTGCCGTGGTTTGTAGGTTGGTGTTGTTATTCACAGCCTCAAACCTCGCATAGAAGGAATTGAGATCATTTGCTAAGGAGATGTCACTGTTCAGTTTGAGGGGGGTGCCTTTGTAGTCTGTCATTGTTCTGAGGCCCTGCCACATGCCTCTAGAGTCAGCCTGTTCAAACTGAAGTTCAACTTTATCCCTGTAACGCCGTTTTGCCTCTATTACTGCTCTCCTGACGTTGTATCTTGCCATCTTGTGTTCTTCCATGTTGCCTGTCACCAGCCCGGTGTTGTATGCTGATGTGCGCACTTTCAGAGCCTCACGGACGGATTTGTCTACCCAGGGTTTGATCCAGTTCCTCCCATCTCCAGCGCGTAGACCTTGGCTCACTGCCTCACAGCGCTGCAGTCTGGCTGCAGGCAGGAGTCAGTGTAAATATCAAAGCCCACAGAGTGTGTCATAATATTGGTGGCAGGCAGGCAGGCTTTTCCAGTAAGTTGTTCAAATAAAAGGATTATGTTAGACATAAGTTACTATTGAGTGGTAGTAGAACTTCTACGGTTCTACCACGCAATACATAAAAGTGTTTCACGGTCCCGAATTGCGATCTGGTCATACGGTTTCCTCGAATAAATAATAATAACGTTTCCCTCTCTGGTTGGCGTTAGCTTTAGTGCTAGCCGCTAGCTAACGTTATCTAGATATGTGGTGTGAGCTCAGCTGGATGACGTTGACTTCATTTCCAAACGTTAACGCTATCGCTATCTATATGGCAGACGAGCAGGGCCGGATTAACGACGGCCGCGGCCCGTGGGCCTATAGTGACGAGGGGCCTCCATTATTTTTTTTTACTTTTTTTCTTTTTTTTTTTTTAGATCGATGTCATGATTGTGCACTGCAGACTCAGGGAGGAGGCAGAGAAGGAGAGAAAGAGACACACGATTTACAGGTAATGGAAATATATCTTTTTTCTCTTTCTTATTAAAAACTTGGCCTATTTGAAAGGAGATTGATTTAATAAAAATGAATGAGCGAAAAATCAATATACAGTGTATATACAGTATAATATATTATTATTATAGTAATTGGCTATCATACTGCAATATAAACTGAGTTTTATAGTGAAAAGAGCAGCTTTATTGGTCAAGATTGAAGGCTCTATATTGCAGGAAATTGCACGTACAGGTTCATTACATTTAAAAAAAAAGTCTGCCATGGAGGGGGTCGTGCCGGACCCCCTACAAACCACCCCTTGCCTGTCAAAAAAAAAAAAAAAAATTTAATAAAAATAATATTCTTGCACCCCCACTTTCAACTATAACTAGGCGGCCATGGTACCCTGTATTACCCTGTAGTACCATGTAGTACCCTATAGTACCCTGTAGTACCATTAGTATCATGTAGTACCCTGTAGTACCATGTAGTACCATGTAGTACCCTGTAGTACCCTGTAGTACCATGTAGTATCCTGTAGTACCATGTAGTACCATGTATTACCCTGTAGTACCATGTAGTACCATGTAGTATCATGTAGTACCCTGTAGTACCCTGTAGTACCCTGTAATACCATGTAGTTATATCGTTTTGTCCACTATTCTTCTTTGGGCCTTTATCGGCTACTGTTGCCATTGCAACGCAAATTCAAGAAAACTCCCAATAAATTTTCTTTTTTTTATCCACCTTTTCTCCTTATTTTTCTATTTTTCTCCCATCCCAATTTCGTGTTTCCAATTCTTCCCTCCCCTGTCTTGAACATTGCTAGACTATGCCTCCCACTGGTCGGCTGTAGTGAGGATAGAAGCCTTGCATCACGTGTCCCCTCCGGTACACGAGGAGGCAGCCTGTCGCATCTCTCAGTGGCGAGGATTAACGCGTGCAGCCTGTCGCAACTCTCAGTGGCGAGGATTAACGCGCGGGAGGCTCATGCTTCCCCCGATACTTCCTGTTTCCACCGTACCGGCGGCACCCAACCGACCTGTAGGAGTCGCTGTCCACAACGTCCAATCCCCACCCACCCGCTTTCCCACCCTCTAACACTGCCAATTGTGTTAGTATGACGGCCGGCCAGACCGGTAGCAACGCCGAGAGCTGGGCTCGATACCAGCATCTCCTGCGTTAGTGGCGAGCGCCTTGCCCATTGCGCCACTCAGCCGCCTCCAATACATTTTCTTATTTGTTTTATGTTATGAATCAGCCTGCCAAGTTTCATAGATATGCCCCCTAAGGAAAAATATGCCCCATAGCCCCACATTTTTAAGGTACCGGTCAATGACCTGTTCAAGGACACTTTGGTTAACCTTAAAGTGGAAATGAAGCAGTGAGCAATGTGATCCTAGTTTGTTTGTTGTGTACCTTGTGTAAGACAGGGTTCTATAATCAAATGTGAAATCTATCTTATTTGTCTGAAAAATATAATATAATATCCCTGTTTTCAACATGGGCGCCGCCATTTTGTTGCTGACGTCATGGCTGACGTCATACCGCTGGTTGGGTGTATACACTCTGGTTAGCTGCCTATAGTGAATGGGTCAGTCAGCAAATAAAATGTTGCCTACAAAACAACGGGACCGCGGTGGTTCTGTTTGTATTGCTCCTGGCTGTTCAAACTAATTTTACCATGTGAGAGAGAGGAAAGTTGGTTAATTTCCACAAACTACCAGTGAAAAAAACAGTGTTGTTGACATGTTGGCTCGGGCTGGCTGCACTCAGGCGGCGCGACCAGCCTGTTGGACAGGGAAGGAGGATCTGCAGAGAACACTTCATTGCCTCGGATTATGTTGTTGGGGTGGGATGTTTGTCCAGAAGACCACTAATCAGCTGAAGCCGGATGCGGTTCCCTCGGTCTTCGACAGACAGACCGGCGTTAGCTCTCGGGAGCGATCGCTAGCTAGTTGGCACCAGCCGGGGACCGGCGTTAGCTCTCGGGAGCGATGGCTAGCTAGTTAGCACCAGCCGGCGACCGGCGTTAGCAACCGGAGCGTCGCGGAGCATTCAGCCTGCTGGCTACCTAGACCCACTTCAACCAGCGTCGCGGAGCATTCAGCCTGCTGGCTACACAGCTTGTCGGTGTGCTGGAGCCTCTGCAAGCTAACGGTAGCTAGCTACACAGCTTGTCGGTGTGCTGGAGCCTCTGCAAGCTAACAGTAGCTAGCTACACAGCTTGTCGGTGTGCTGGAGCCTCTGCAAGCTAACGGTAGCTAGCTACACAGCTTGTCGGTGTGCTGGAGCCTCTGCAAGCTAACGGTAGCTAGCTACACAGCTTGTCGGTGTGTTGGAGCATCTGCAAGCTAACGGTAGCTAGCTACACAGCTTGTCGGTGTGCTGGAGCCTCTGCAAGCTAACGGTAGCTAGCTACACAGCTTGTCGGTGTGCTGGAGCCTCTGCAAGCTAACGGTAGCTAGCTACACAGCTTGTCGGTGTGCTGGAGCCTCTGCAAGCTAACGGTAGCTGGCTCCAGGCTCCAGCACACCGACAAGCTGTGTAGCTAGCTACCGTTAGCTTGCAGAGGCTCCAGCACACCGACAAGCTGTGTAGCTAGCTACCGTTAGCTTGCAGAGGCTCCAGCACACCGACAAGCTGTGTAGCTAGCTACCGTTAGCTTGCAGAGGCTCCAGCACACCGACAAGCTGTGTAGCTAGCTACCGTTAGCTTGCAGAGGCTCCAGCACACCGACAAGCTGTGTAGCTAGCTACCGTTAGCTTGCAGAGGCTCCAGCACACCGACAAGCTGTGTAGCCAGCAGGCTGAATGCTCCGCGACGCTGGTTGAAGTGGGTCTAGGTAGCCAGCAGGCTGAATGCTCCGCGATGCTCCGGTTGCTAACGCCGGTCGCCGGCTGGTGCCAACTAGCTAGCCATCGCTCCCGAGAGCTAACGCCGGTCTGTCTGTCGAAGACCGAGGGAACCGCGTCCGGCTTCAGCTGATTAGTGGTCTTCTGGACAAACATCCCACCCCAACAACATAATCCGAGGCAATGAAGTGTTCTCTGCAGATCCTCCTTCCCTGTCCAACAGGCTGGTCGCGCCGCCTGAGTGCAGCCAGCCCGAGCCAACATGTCAACAACACTGTTTTTTTCACTGGTAGTTTGTGGAAATTAACCAACTTTCCTCTCTCTCACATGGTAAAATTAGTTTGAACAGCCAGGAGCAATACAAACAGAACCACCGCGGTCCCGTTGTTTTGTAGGCAACATTTTATTTGCTGACTGACCCATTCACTATAGGCAGCTAACCAGAGTGTATACACCCAACCAGCGGTATGACGTCAGCAACAAAATGGCCGCGCCCATAATGCTAAATGCTTCAGAAATGTACACAACAAATCGTTTTTTCTTAGAAACTGCTTATTTTTATAACGTGACTTCTTCTGTGGCTTATCTAAATACTAATGTGATGCTATGAATATGTATTTATCGCACTGCTTCATTTCCACTTTAATTTACAGGAAAAAAAATCGATTTAATTTTTTTTTCAAAATTTTAGATAACTTTTGAAATAGCACCAAAATAACATTCTAGAGTTGAAATTGTGAATTTCCAGGTATTTCAAGAAGTGAACGGTAAAGGGTTAAACATTGAATAGTGAGAATAAGGAAAACCTTCATCACTTAGCACCAGGATACTGGATAAACGTATGCTTTGCATTGTTGCTGTTATTGTTGTTTGCAATGTTTTAGGAGTAGCCTACAGCTACTACTTTTTTGGGAGGATTTCTATGTTTGTATTGACTGTCCAAAAATCCACAATGAAAATCTTCAGAGTAGCCTAATGGTGCGTTCACGTTAGGTGGGAAGAAGCGGAAGAACCAGCTTCCGACTGGGAAAAACCATTCACGTCAGCCTCCTAGTGGTAATTCCTACTAGGTCATATGGGAGTTTTTTATAGACCCCGATATCTCCCACTTCGCGTCCCGAAATGCGGAAGTATCAACCATCATGGCAGCAAGCTTGACGGCGATGTCGGCAATACAAGGTAAATACAAATCAAAATGATCACTTTGATCACATAATCAGAATAATACAATCATACTGCTGTACTCTTCATATGAAAAACGAGCTATACTTGCTGCTGTTCGTCTACAGTTGATTTTAAAGTAACTTGCTAACGACTTGTAGCAATAGGTTAGCAGTAATTTACGATCGCCATCTTGGATGTGGGCGTTTCCTCGAGTTCAACGCGTGAATGCTTCCTAGTTGTAGCAACGAGATGTCATCTGGTTCGTCCGCTTCTTCCCACCTAACGTGAACGCACCATAAGAAACATATAAGATCAAGATGCATATAACATTTTTCTTATTAACTCATTCAGCGGCAGTCACGATGATAGTCGGGTTAACTCGCCATCGCTTGAGCGCCAATCACGAGTATAGTCGGGTTTTAATCGTTATTTCTTTTATTAGCGATATCCATTCATTTTCATCCATCCAGCCTAATGTTATCGTTGGGAATGGGTCTGAGCTCGCAAAAGGGCAAATACCGCCACCTACGCCTTCCAGCTGGTATTGCACTCCACTGGGAATGGTGTAGCTTCTTTTCTGGGACGATCCGAGCCGTGCGGGCAGGGTTTAAATACTCAGGCGAGGTAGGCCTCAACAAGGATGGCATTGAACATTAACCCCGCCCGCCTGTCATTGTGTAACGGTCGGTAATGTGGTACGGACCTCCACAAGCAGTATTTGGAATGGCGATCAGATAATTGGATTATTTCTTTTGCATTACATCAGATACAAGGTAAGAACAATATATATAAATTTTATCGTTGATCTGATATTTATTTCTACCCTGATCAACGCTGTCTCTGTGTGTGTATGTGTGGCTGTGTGCCGTTGGTGGCAGGAGGGGGGGGGGGGAGCCCCGCGGTCAGGGCTCTTTTCATTCTTGCACGAGGAAGGATAATAATGCGAAAAATGACAACGTGTTTTGTGTATTCCACTAAAGGGCTATTATCGCGTCTTTTCCTGGGATTACTAGAAATCACCAAAACTATACTCGTATTCAAAACGATATAAAACGGAAATGTACTGAAGAAAAAACGATCCGTTTTGTACATGTTGACTGGAAGCAACTCACTGATAATCGACTGGTGTATTAGATCCATAGCTATAATTTAAGATATATTTTAAGCACTCGCAAATCTCGCAGTCCCCCGATTGATTAAATCGGTGGCGTTCTAGCGCCATCTCGCGGATTAAGCTCCAGCGCTGAATGAGTTAATAGTAAGTGTCGTGGGCATATTTTAAATGGCCACTCGGTTGAGTTATACCATGTGTGAATGGTTCAGATATATGTGACAGGAAGCCTGGAGAGGCCTTGATACATGTGTAGAAGGGTGGATTATCCCTGCTTGTGGGAGTAGTAGTACACAGACACTGGGTAGTAGGATACTATAGTATTGGACCTATATGTACACCCGTCTTTGGCCCGGAACGTCGTTCTGGAGGGCTTGCAGCTGGAGTGGATGGGGCCCAGGATTTACTAACCTGGGGACTGGTACTCTGGTCTCCCTCGCCATCCAAGGCGGTCAGCAGTAGCTCCCCACACACCCTCACTTCCCCCAGTACCTCCGACAGCCCTCCCACACCCAGTGACTGTCAGTTCAATAGTATTATTGGGCTTCCCTTTAAGCAGTACCCTTCCTTGACCACCTGTATAGACCCTTCAAATGCTATTCTGTGAATGGGGTGTAAGGGTTAAATAATTATGCAGTCACAATATTTACCCAGGGGTTAGAATAGCAAATGGAAAACGGAAGAAACAGACACACACAATGATCCCAATCAAGTCTACTTTTACTGAAGCCTGGGCATGTTATCCATTACAATTAACACTGTCATTTATTCATAATTGGCACCGGGTGCTCTCACTGTTATAATGTAGGGGAAGCTCTTCCCACCATAGGCACCACGTGCTCAATACATTAAAACACCCCACTTGTACTAGGGGAACCCAGGCATAAAGTAGAGAAACATTGGGAATTCAAATAACCAAATAATCAAATAACAAAATAAAACCAAGTAAATGTGGGCCCACGTTACCAAAGAAAACCTAACCTAAGCCGGCTTAAATTGTTCGGGGTACCCCTTAGACACTGGTTGTTAGCGTTCACTTGAATGGACGTTGCTGTTGATACACGTGGTATCGTTAGTACTTAGCCAAGATGGCGGACCCACCCTTGTCACCACTCGTCCAGGTGACAAGATGGCGTCGGCGATCCCGCGAGCACAGCCAGCAGGCTGGGCGAACAGCATAGGCAGTGGTTAGCTGGAGGAGCGTGCTGGATGGCGTCCTCTGCTGGTGGGAAGAGGCGTCCTCTGTACCGTCTGGGAGACGTCCACCGCTGGCTGTTGCTGGCTTGCTGCTGTCGCGCGAGCTAATACTGTTGCTACCCTAAACACAGCTAAACTTCGGGTCTAGATGCACCCTCCTGCTATATCGGTTGTACTACTAACGCAACGTGGCTGGCTATACCACCGGTTCTTCAGCGCCATGCGCCCGGTAGTCTACTCAAGTCAGACGGAGCCGCTAGCAGCATACTAATACACCGCACACAGTAACTACTATAACCCGCTAACGTTAGACGTTAGTCTCGTTAACTCTAGACGTTAGTCCTTCGGTTCTATATCTCTTATTCACACACTATCGCTGATACTTCTAGGATAACCCGTCACTAGCAAGTACTTGTTGTCACCAGTTGCTCGTTCCAACAGGGCTTTTCAACCGCTCTTCTTCCACGGGCTCGTTTGAGTACCCGCCCGTACTTCTAGGATAACCCGCTAGCAAGTACTTCTCATCACCCGCTGCTCATTCCAACGGGGCTCTCCTTCATAACTTCTTCAACAGGGCTATTCCAAAGCACACACCCGCTGTGACTGCGACTGATCACGGTCAAGTCCAATGCCGAAGAGAGCTTCCTGCTCCCTTTGCTTCCAGGTAACTCCCTCTTCCTCGTTGCTTGCTTCTCTCGACCGCTCCACCTGCCACCACTGCCACTCCACCCCCTGCTGGCAACCTCCACTGGTCCCACTCAAGGACCGCTCCAGCAAGGGAAAAGGGCTCAATGTTATTGTTAGTAATCCATACTGCAGCCGGAGAAGAGTAGCACCTCACCTCGTCGTTAGACTGGGTGAGCTATCCAAAGGAACACTGTTAATCACACATTATACACACACAGGGAAAGTAACAGTTAGTTAGCACTACTGAATACTTTGTAGAATATTCAGGCTGCTACACATGTATTTAACTCAAATAGGAAAGAAGTATTTTTCTTTTTTACCAACTTAATGACACATAGTCTTGCCATGGCGTTTAGTCTGATGTAGTGCCATATGTTTAATTCTAACGTCAACATTAAAATATAATAATGTTTTTAGTCACAGAGCGCAGTAACTCTGATGGAGAATATAGGGATGCTGAACCAAAGACTCTCTCCAGAGTTTTAACAAGACAAGATGCGCCATCCAGTAGTTAACATGGCAACCACTCACTGCAGAGATCGTTATTACATTTAAACACCTCTGGTGCGGCTGGGGAGCGTAGAGGTTTAAGCACTCGACTACCACCGCAGAGATCTGGGTTCAATTCCCGGTAAGCGGTACCTCCAGTTTGGTCATCCCTATGAACACAATGGCAGTGTTCGTGGGTGAAAAGCTGGTGAGGGTATGAATCCTGGTTGTTGCAATAGCGACTCCTACTGGTCTGTTGGAGTGCCTGTTCAGCAGAGATAGGATCAGGGGGAGATCATTTGTGAACCTCTGCGCATGTTACGCTCTCCCAGTGAAACTCCTAGCTGTCAGGTGAAAAGAAGCGGCTGGTGACTCCATGTGTATCAGAGGCGTGTGGTAGTTTACACCCTATACCCAGACTGACAGTAGCGTAGTGCAACAACCAGGAAGGGAATTTACATAACGACTAAATTGGGGGATGAAAAAGAAAAAATATATAATAATTTAAAGGTGCTATAGATAAAACCATTAGATAGAAATAGATAGATACCATTTATTTTTTAAATAATACATCCAAGGCGGCTGGGTGGCGCAGCGGACATTGCGCTTGTCACCAACACAAGAGACACCGGTATTGAATCCGGCTGTCAGCGTTGCCTCTGGCTTGGGCCGGCCGTCATTGTGACGGTGCGGCTCCGTCACTGACTTTGCGGGCAGTGCGCATACTGTACATACACACACACTCATTGTCTGTCTTTCCATATACCATAACCGTATAATGTAATGTGGTGCGTTTCATGTGGACAGCGCACATGGGAACGCACACACGCCATATGCCGCGGAGCAACACACACACACACACACACACACACACACACCAAACATTCCCTCTTGTCAGCTTTCGTAGGATGTCCGAATGCGCACAATCATTTCATTCCGTTTCCGTTGTTATAGCAGAATGACGTTCATACAGCAAGACATTCATTCATCACATCACATTTATTACTCACAGTCATGATGCATTCGCTTCGCTCTGCACTCCTAGGTTGACGTGTTGGCCAAGCAGAAGCACACATATCCGCCAGGTTAAATGGGAGGGGTTGACGCAAGGTAATCGTCACGTGAGCGATATGATTGTATTGTACTGTTTACTTGGTTATCTGTAATTTAAAACAGTTGGAAGTTATGTGATATAGTGGAGGATATATATTTTGTGTGTAGGAATTGGTTTAATGTGTTAAAAAGAATAATAATATGTACATCCTGTTTAAAGCCTAGTGGGAGGGGCTATTGGATACAAGAGAGCTGCTTTGGCCCAGGGACGTCAGTCTTGAATGGACTGAGTTACAGTGAAGGTAACCAGGATCCCTAGTAAAACGTGTTGGTATTGCTTGTAGTGGAAGTAGTAGTGTATATTGTGTATTTAGACTTTGTGTAGTGTTAAGTATTAAGTATATTTTGTTTTGTTTATTTGTTTTCTCTTTTTCCACTTTTGTTAGATATAGTAAGTATAGGGTATTTTGGTTTACGTTACTTTCACTTTTCACATTTTTTGTAAAACTATATCACCTCTGCACTTTTGGGAGGCGGGAAATAAACACCCACCAACGAGATCTTTCGACTACGCCTGTTTATGAGAGAATCAAAGGAGTTCGGGAGTGGACCCGTCACATATGGTGTCAGAAGTGGGATGGCTAGCCGAAAGAAGATAACCCGCCTGCCCAGGCAGCGCGCCGGACTGCGCTCCCAGAGACAAGAGCGAGATGAGGAGTCGGCAGCCAGTGATACCGACCGGGCTTGGGAGACAGACCCGGAGGACGAGAAGGGCGTTGCAGCCCCAGCGCCGACCGGTGGACCAGGGGGAGAACTGCTGGTAATAATGAGAGACTTCCTAGCAGGACAGCAAAGGAGAGAGGAGGGCCTGCTGGCAGAGATTCGAGGCCTGCGGACCTCTCTTCCACTGGTTCAACCAGCTCCCCAGCAACGTCAAAATATTTCACTGCCTGCCCCAAATTTGCATGACCCTATTGCAACTCCAGGGACAGCAAGCAACCCCAGACTTGACCCGCCAACACCTGCACCCCGGCGTGGGTACCAGGATGCACCATCAGTGGCACCCTCTCTGCAGTTTCCTGACTCAGTCAGTAGGCCGGAGCAGTCAAGGCCCGATTGGAGGCACTATAATGAGCCTAAAATTCCCCAATTTTTGATGGGTGAGGACATTGAGAACTACCTGTTACGTTTTGAGCGCATGGCTAGAACATGGAACTGGGCGGAAAGTGAGTGGGCATGCCGACTCGTGCCAATGCTGTCCGGGAAGGCATTGGAGGCCTACACGGCGATGGATGAGGAAAGAGCCCACTGCTATGCAGACCTGAAGACGGCACTGCTGATGAAGTTTGACATCTCTCCAGAGACGTACCGGCAGAAGTTCCGGTCCACTGCGGTACCACCGGGAGAGAACCCCACAGAGACCTATCACCGCCTGAAGGGGCTCTACCGTCGCTGGATTCGGCCCGAGCAGCACAGCAAGGAGGAGGTTGGAGAGGCGATCATCTTGGAGCAGTTACTCCTGCTACTTCCCTCTGAGGTGAGGACATGGGTGAAGGAGCATGAGCCAGGGGAGGGACTGGCAGCTGCTAAACTGGCTCTACAGTTCGTCAACGCTCGAAGAGGAGGACCAGCTGTACGCTCCACCAGTGCAGAACCCCGGCAGTTGCTCCAGCCACCCTATCTAAAGCCTGCACCGCGAAGGTATAACCAGGAACCTCCAGGTAACCCCAGCTCTGCCCCAAACCAACGATCAGCCGGTAAGGACTTTGACTTTGTGTGTTACTATTGCCAGCAGTCAGGCCACAAAGCTTCTGAGTGTCCCATACGCAAAGCTAAGGCCACAGGCGCTTGCTATGCACCCCGGCCTGAGGTGGAGACTACCGGGGATAAGGAAGTGCAAGCTCAGCACTATAGGACTGTGACTGTTAATGGCCGCCAGGTTACTGCTCTGTTGGACACTGGTAGCTTTATGTCATTTGTGAAACGCAGTATAGTACCAGTAGGCAGTGTGGACTATAGCCGCCAAGCAGATGTGTTGTGTGTGCATGGGGATAAGCATCTGTACCCCAAAACAGAGATAACTGTTACCCTTGAGAACCAGCCTTACCTATTAACTGTTGGGGTGGTAGACAATTTGCCGGTAGATCTCATATTAGGGAGAGATTTACCGATACTAGTGGATTTACTGCAGGAGACAGAATTGCCAGTCCAAACTGTCTCGGGGAAGAGGGGAGATGTTGTGTGTCCTGTGATAACTCGAGCCCAGGCAAAGGCTGGAGTCCAACCACTCCCAGATTTTGACAGTAGTCTGTGTGAGGGTGGCACTAAGGGGCCAAAAAAATCTCGGCGCCAACGCCGCTTTGAGAAGCAGCTAAAATCTACCGAACCTGAACCAACAGACAAAATGTGGGAAGTGCCTGACAATATTTCTGTGATACAGAGGGAAGATGTGACTTTGAAACCGTTGTTTATGCAAGTGGTAGAAGAGACCAAAACAAATTGTGTGGGAAGGGAAATGTTCATTGTTGATAATAACGTGTTATACAAAGTTACAGATGACCACAGACGTCTTGTGGTGCCTGCTAGCTGTAGAGGACTGGTCATGCACCTAGCACACACCCTCCCATGGGCCGGCCATCTTGGCCGCCATAAAACATTTTTACGGGTTAGTGCGCGCTTTTATTGGCCCTGCATGTACACTGACATTGATCAATATTGCGCCACATGCCCCACATGTCAGAAAACATGCCCTGCCCGCAAATCTGACCGAGCTTTCCTCCAGCCACTCCCTGTCATCTCTACTCCATTCCGCAGGATTGCTATGGACATCGTGGGCCCTCTGGTGAAAAGCAGCGGTGGACACCAGTACATCCTGGTTGTGAGTGACTACGCCACCCGTTTCCCAGAGGCCTTTCCCCTGCGCACCATCACCGCTCCCGTGGTTCTGCGGGCTTTGGTACAGCTGTTCTCCAGAGTGGGGATACCAGATGAGATCTTGACGGACCAGGGGACCAACTTCACCTCTAGGCTGATGCATCTCTTCCACAAACAATTGGGCATCTCAGCGATCAGGACCACCCCTTACCACCCGCAAACTGATGGGTTGGTCGAAAGGTTCAACCAGACGCTGAAGAGGATGTTGCGGAAGTTTGTGGATGACACTGGCAAGGACTGGGATCGCTGGCTCCCATTTCTGCTCTTCGCCTACCGAGAAATTCCCCAGGCCTCAACAGGTTTCTCACCATTTGAACTGTTGTATGGCTGGGAGGTACAGGGACCGTTGGATCTGCTCCGAAAGGGCTGGGAGGGTCCTTCCACCCATTCGAGTGACAGAGGGGTGGTGCAGTTTGTGCTGGAGATGAGGGATCGGCTGGCCGGATACCAGGAGGAGGCAGAGGTCAACCTGCGTGAGGCCCAGAAAGGTCAGAAGGCCTGGTATGACCAACAGGCCAGGCACCGTGAGCTACAGGCTGGCCAAAAAGTCCTGTTGCTCCTCCCTTCGTCCAACAGCAAGCTCTTGGCGAAATGGCAAGGGCCATACCTCATCACCCGCAAGATGGGTCCTGTCACATATGAGGTCCATCACCCGGACAAGAAGAAACAGAAACAGACTTATCACGTGAACCTCCTGAAACAATGGAAGGAACGTCCAATCCAGGTGCCAGGAACAGCTCTGCTGGTGAGGGAGGTGGACGTGGAAGAGGAAGTGGAGACAGGACTGAGAGCTCTAACTACAACTGCTACCCCTGTCTTAGTACATCTAACTCTAGAGCAAGCTGCACAGCTCCTCCAGGTCTTCCAGGAGTCTCCATCCCTCTTTGCCGCCAGGCCAGGAAAAACCACCCTCATTGAGCATGTAGTTCGCCTAAAAGATGGACGGCCAATCCACCAACGTCCCTACCGTGTCCCCCAACAGCTGGTGGAAAAGCTGCGACTGGAGATAGAGGAGATGTTGAAGCTCGGAGTGATTGAACCTTCTAACTCAGAATGGTGCAGTCCGGTAGTCATTGTCTTTAAAAAAGATGGTTCACTCAGGATATGCATTGACTTCAGGAAGCTCAATGCCATCTCTGAGTTTGATGCCTACCCCATGCCAAGGATCGACGACTTACTGGAGAAGATCGGAGCTGCCAGATACATCACAACCCTGGATCTCTGTAAAGGATACTGGCAGGTCCCGCTGGAGAAGTCGTGTCGGCCATATACAGCATTCCGAACACCAGCTGGCTTGTACCAGTTCACAGTGATGCCCTTTGGACTTCATGGAGCACCAGCCACCTTCCAAAGACTGATGGACAGAGTCCTCCAGGGGTGTGACCACTGCAGTGCAGCATACCTGGATGATGTGGTCATCTTCAGTGCGACTTGGGAGGAGCATGTCCAAGATGTGTCACTGGTGCTGGGAAGAATCCGAAAGGCGGGATTGACACTCAACCTTGCCAAGTGTGAGTGGGCACAGCACGAGACACGGTACCTGGGCTACCTGCTAGGACGGGGTGAGGTGCGTCCGCAAGTGGATAAGGTGGAAGCTATCCAAAACTCCCCTCGACCTCGGACCAAGAAGGAAGTACGGTCCTTCCTGGGATTGGCTGGCTGGTACCGATGTTTTGTGCCCCAGTTTGCAACCATTGCAACCCCACTTACAGCACTGACCAATAAGGACCAGAAGAATCCAGTAAACTGGTCAGAGGAGTGTGAAATGGCTTTCAAAGCATTGAAATCCCACCTATGTTCTTCCCCTGTCCTCAAGAGCCCGGACTTCACCAGAAGATTTCTGGTACAGGTGGATGCATCCGAAGTTGGCCTTGGAGCGGTTTTGGCCCAAGGAGACCCTGGGGAAGAACATCCAATCCTATACCTGAGCCGCAAGCTGAAGCCACCGGAGACCAGGTATTCCACAGTGGAAAAGGAGGGCTTGGCCATTAAGTGGGCGCTGGAGAGTCTGCAGTACTACCTGCTTGGACGGGAATTTGACCTGGAAACGGACCACCGAGCTCTTACCTGGATCAACTCCATGAGGGACCACAACAGCCGCCTTACCCGATGGTACCTCTCACTCCAGCCATTTAAGTTTAACATCCGACACCGATCGGGCAAGACCAATGTGGTGGCAGATTACCTATCCAGGTTGCCGCACATCGCCAACCTCGAGGAGGAGAGGGATGATGTGACGGTGCGGCTCCGTCACTGACTTTGCGGGCAGTGCGCATACTGTACATACACACACACTCATTGTCTGTCTTTCCATATACCATAACCGTATAATGTAATGTGGTGCGTTTCATGTGGACAGCGCACATGGGAACGCACACACGCCATATGCCGCGGAGCAACACACACACACACACACACACACACACACACACACACACACACACACACACACCAAACATTCCCTCTTGTCAGCTTTCGTAGGATGTCCGAATGCGCACAATCATTTCATTCCGTTTCCGTTGTTATAGCAGAATGACGTTCATACAGCAAGACATTCATTCATCACATCACATTTATTACTCACAGTCATGATGCATTCGCTTCGCTCTGCACTCCTAGGTTGACGTGTTGGCCAAGCAGAAGCACACATATCCGCCAGGTTAAATGGGAGGGGTTGACGCAAGGTAAATTGTCACGTGAGCGATATGATTGTATTGTACTGTTTACTTGGTTATCTGTAATTTAAAACAGTTGGAAGTTATGTGATATAGTGGAGGATATATATTTTGTGTGTAGGAATTGGTTTAATGTGTTAAAAAGAATAATAATATCTTCGGGTGGGGGGTGGGGGGGTAGTGGGAGGTTTTTGGGTTGATGCTGGACTACAACTGGGGAGGGGTTACATGATGTATATATATTATTTCCCTAATGTATTGCTAATTTTATTCTTTACTCTACAGCTTGACAATTTAATGCAAATAGAAATCCTCTTGTTACTGTGTCATGGATAATTCCAAGATAATACATAATAATAATTGCCAAAGCTAAATTAAATTTACAGAACATATTATGGCAAAAATAAATATACTTTCATGGAATGTACAGGGAATAAATAAGAATATCAAATATAGCACCTGTCTTGAATATCTAGACAAGAAAAGGATTGATATAGCTTTCTTTCAAGAAACTCACATAATGGCACAAGATTTGGGAAAATTGGAAAACAATAGATACATAGTCGTTTCTTCCTCATCTGCTATTAATAAAACAAAAGGAGTATTAATTCTAATATCTAGAAAACTTAATTTCAATACTATTGAGAAAGGGAATGATTCAGATGGCAGAGTCACTTATGTAAAGGGCATTCTAGGTGACAAAGAGATATTGCTGCTATCAGCATATGCCCCTAACACTTATGACTCTGCATTCTATGCCCAACTAACAAAGACCTTACAAAAGTATTCAGATTGTGGAATAATTATTGGTGCAGACATGAATACAGTTTTATCACCAGGCTTGGATAAGTCAGGTCCAACCTCAGTTAATTCATCCACTACAGCATTTAAAAATCTGGTGTCAAATCACTCATTGATAGATGTTTGGAGAAATTATAACCCAAGTTTAAAACAATACACCTTCTTTTCAAATAGACATAAAACATTTTCAAGAATAGATTATATACTAATATCTGCTAATATTTTACACTGTATTAAAAAAACGGACATTATCAACATGTCTTTATCAGATCACCATGCCAATCTGTGTGTATATACAATTGAAAATCGTCCAAAACGTGCTACTAGATGGAAATTTAATTTAACATTACTGCAGGATCCATCATTCTGTGAGCAATTTAGATCAGACTTCAACCTTTTTATCAATATCAATAAAAATAGTGTTACAGATATACGATTTCTATGGGATGCAACTAAAGGCTTCATTCGCAATAATACAATATCATTTGCTTCAGCACGTAACAAAGCCCACCATCAAGAAATATCCAGATTGGAAAATAGACACTCATTGCTAACTGCAGAACAACAAAACAACTACGATCAAGAAAGAGAAAGGGAGCTTTGGAAAGCGAAGTCTGAACTAAATGCTCTAATGGCACAAAAAGCAGAGTTCCTAGCTCACAGAGCGAGGCAAACTGAGTATTTGAATGGAAATAATCCAAGCTTTGTGTTGACTAGGAAAATCCAATATAATGAACAGAAAGCAGACATCACATCAATCCTAAATAAAGAAGGAGCAATGGTAAACGATCCGGCCAAAATAAATCTAGAATTTAAACTTTTCTATCAACAATTGTATTCATCTGAAGCTCAATTCTCAAAAGCTGATTTAGACTCCTTTTTTGAAGACTTGGATCTACCTAAATTAACAGAGCAACAAATAACCTCAACAGATTCTCCCTTTACCCTGGAGGAACTTTACGATGCACTGAAAGAAATGAAACAGGGGAAATCACCAGGTTTCGATGGTATCCCACCGGAGCTGTACTTGACCTTTTGGAAAGAGTTGGGTCCATTACTACTCGAGATGTTCCAACAAGCCATCATGAAAGGGAGTTTTAATAGAGACATAAGTACAGCAATTATCACACTGATACAGAAAAAAGGAAAGGATGGAAACATCTGTGCTAACTATCGTCCATTGTCCCTTCTTAATGGAGACTTAAAATTATATGCCAAGGTCATCGCACGACGTCTAGAGACGATACTGCCAATATTGGTCCACCCAGACCAAACTGGATTTGTTAAACAAAGATTTGCATCAGATAATTTAAGACGACTGTTACACATTATTGACAAAGCTCCAAAAATATCACCATGTGCAGTGTTGTCCCTTGACGCCGAAAAGGCCTTCGATAGGCTGGAATGGGAGTACTTATGGCACACCATGAAGAATATGGCATTTGGAGACACATTTATAAATATGCTCAAAATCTTATATCATAATCCAACGGCCATGGTTATCACATCCAATCAGTGTTCCACACCCTTCCCTATCAGACGTAGCGTCAGGCAGGGTTGCCCCGCCTCCGCATTATTATTTGCGTTATCTCTTGAACCCTTGGCCCAAAAAATTTGAAATTGTGCCGAAATAAAACCCATAATAGTAAATAACACCTACCATAAAATGTGTCTGTACGCAGACGATCTGTTATTATTTCTTGACAATACACCACGGTCCCTACCTGTAGTCCTAGACACTATTAAACATTTTAGTTTTATTTCAGGCTACAAGATCAACTTGAATAAATCAATTTTACTTCCCCTAAATGCAGCAGCAAGTAGTCCCCAACTACATACAGAAATACCAGTGGGCTCTGGTTTCAGATATTTAGGTATAGATATATACACATCCATTGACAAAATTGTGTCAAAAAATTACAAGAGCCTTAAGAAGGTAATATCTGACGAGTTAAACCGTTGGTCACTATTATTAATCCCATTTTCAGTCAGGCTTTCAGTAGTTAAGACCCACATTCTCCCTAAGATCAATTTTCTGGTAAGCATGATTCATTTACCGCCACCTCCAGGATTTTGGGAGAAGCTACAGGGACTAGTATTCAAATTTATAT
Source organism: Notolepis coatsorum (assembly GCF_963971535.1). NCBI lineage: Eukaryota > Metazoa > Chordata > Actinopteri > Aulopiformes > Paralepididae > Notolepis > Notolepis coatsorum. The sequence continues at coordinate 176,595,373 of NC_140169.1, forward strand.
GGCGTGAACAACATCCACGAATCAGCAATTCCACACTCCAAAACAGTAGGAAAGCAGGAGGGCTAGCTGTTCCTAATTTTGAACAGTACTATTTTTCTTTTATGCTCAGACCGTTGCTAAGATGGTTCAATAATGATTCTGACATACCATGGGTGAATATGGAGAGGCACATTGTATCTCCATATACATTCAAAGATATACTCTTTTCTGGTCTATCCCCAAGCTTTTTCCGTACTAAATTCGGCCCAATTATAGCACATTCAATTTACGTCTGGAAATATATTGCCGAAACGGGACAGTGGAACACAAAATGGCACATAGATACCCCTATTTTTTATAACAACTTCTTACTGTTGGGAGGGAAACCAGCTACATTTCCCAATTGGCAAAGACAAGGTATTCACAAACTATCTGACATATACAGTGAATACGGTCTCAGATCATTTCAAGAGCTCAAACAAATATATAATGTCCCTAGTACATCCTTCTTTTTTTATTTACAGTTACGCACTGCAATGCGCACTTATGGTGTCCCATGGAATCAGCCTTTACCAGGTCACCCTTTAATGAATATAGTGAATGGCAAAAATGTTAAAAATGGTTTTGTTTCTGGGTTATATAATAAAATACAAGGAAAACTAAACAGAACTACAGGTAATACCACTGTCTGGAACATAGACTTAAAGAATTACAATGCCTGCATAAATTGGCAGAATGTATGGGATAATATTCCACTAACCTCTCGTAATTATAATAACCAATTAACTCATTACAAAATGATACAAAGATTTTATCTGTCACCCAGGAAACTCTGTCAAATAAAAATATTACAAAGTCCTCTATGTGCTTTATGTCCGCAAAAAGTTATAGGAACATACATACATATGATGTGGGAATGTCCAGGAGTACTCGCTTTTTGGGCCAAGGTTGCATTATTTCTCACTAATATAACAGAGATAAACATACCTTGTTTGCCACACATTTTATTATTAAATGATGATTCATCTCTAAAATTAACACCTCACAAAAAGAGAGTGTTTCTGGCCGGTTTAACGGCAGCAAAGAAAATGCTCGTAATGAGATGGAAACCACCCCATAGTCTCAATATTTACCGTTGGAAACTGTCCTTCTACGAAGTATTGAGATTAGAGGCATCCAGTGCTAGAGCACAGGGAGCAAGGACAGAATCAATCCAAATATTACTTACCGCGGCCCAGAAGGTAAAATCAGTACTCCACTAGGTTGAACACTTGTACCTTGACACCAGAGAATGAACAAAAATCATGTTGCTGTTGTTTCCATTTATCTTTTCCATTTATCTTTTCCTTTTCTGTTTACTGCTATAATTTGTTGTGGTTGTTTCTAAATTGTATTGTATTTTTCCCTATTACTTGGTTATCTAACAAACATAATTATGATTTCTTTTCTAATTAAGAGTATCCTATACATGTATGCATCAAGGTTTCCCCCTCTCCTAAAATGTCTATGCAAACCCGGGGGGCTGGGAGTGGGGTTAAGAAGCGACCTGGGCTGTCTCGCAGCCACAGGACCGCCAGAACGGAGGAAAAGACTGTCACAACTGCAACAGGCAGGCTACACAGTATATGAATATACTGACGGACAATATATACTGAAAAGACACTTTGTATGCCACTGTGTGAATTAATATGAAATGCTGATGTGAATGTCCTTCCTCTGAACTTGTTTTAAAAAAAGACAAAATAAAAAGTTGGTCACAAAAAAAAAAAATAATAATAATAATATGTACATCCTGTTTAAAGCCTAGTGGGAGGGGCTATTGGATACAAGAGAGCTGCTCCCACTAGGCTTTAAACAGGATGTACATATTATTATTCTTTTTAACACATTAAACCAATTCCTACACACAAAATATATATCCTCCACTATATCACATAACTTCCAACTGTTTTAAATTACAGATAACCAAGTAAACAGTACAATACAATCATATCGCTCACGTGACGATTACCTTGCGTCAACCCCTCCCATTTAACCTGGCGGATATGTGTGCTTCTGCTTGGCCAACACGTCAACCTAGGAGTGCAGAGCGAAGCGAATGCATCATGACTGTGAGTAATAAATGTGATGTGATGAATGAATGTCTTGCTGTATGAACGTCATTCTGCTATAACAACGGAAACGGAATGAAATGATTGTGCGCATTCGGACATCCTACGAAAGCTGACAAGAGGGAATGTTTGGTGTGTGTGTGTGTGTTGCTCCGCGGCATATGGCGTGTGTGCGTTCCCATGTGCGCTGTCCACATGAAACGCACCACATTACATTATACGGTTATGGTATATGGAAAGACAGACAATGAGTGTGTGTGTATGTACAGTATGCGCACTGCCCGCAAAGTCAGTGACGGAGCCGCACCGCACTGACTCAATTGGCAGAGTTAGCGGGAGGGAAGTCGATGAGTGGTAGTCTGGTCGTTGTGAACAGCGACTCCTACAGGTTGAGGTCGGTCAGGGTGCCTGCACAGCAGAGACAGGAAATGGCGAGGGTAGTGTGAGCCTCCCATGCGTTACTCCTCGCCAATGAGAGTCCGCGCTGGCAGGTGAAAAGATGTGACAGGCTGCCTCCTCGTGTATCGGAGGGGACACGTGATGCAAGGCTTCTATCCTCCCTACAACCGACCAGTGGGGGGCATATGCGAGCAACGTTCAAGACAGGGGAGGGGGGAATTGGCACGGCTAAATTGGGATGGGAGAAAAATAGAAAAGAATGAGAAAAAGTGGGAAAAAAGGTGCTATAGATAAAACCATTCGATAGAAATAGATAGATATAATTTCTTTTACAGAGCTTTTAGAAAAGTGCGGAATAAAAGTATTGCTTTCCTCCCCAAAAAATATTGATTAATTAATTGAAATTTTTTTGCGAGTCCAAAATGTATGTTGTTGTTTACATGTCGCAGTAGGGCGGGCCATATTTTTTTTTTGGAAAATCAATCGAGTGGGGTGTCTAAAATATGTGTTTTTTTGTGGGGAATTCAAATATGGGATTATTTTTCTAATCGGATAACTCCTACCTACATTGTTTTGGATTTCAAAATGGTCGATTTGACCATTTTTCACCCCTTGGCCATACATGGATGCCAACATGAATCTGAAGGAAATCCTAACATGCAAGGTGTCTAAATGATGTGTTTCTTAATGGGGAATTCAAATATGAGGTCATTTTTGGGATAGGATAACTCTAACCTGCATCATTTTGGATTTCAAAATGGCAGATTTTACCATTTTTCACCCCTTGGCCATACATGGATGCTGTTACATCCCAATGTATATATTCCCCAGTGTGTGTCTCCATGTGTGTGTGTTCTCCATTTTGTTTCCTCCCTCCAGCCATTGTTCCCTTCACCATTGGTCCCTGCCAGGCCTGCCCTTCCATTATAGCAACACAGCACCGATTGGTGGATGGCTTTCCAGACTCCAACACTCAATCCACACCACCCAATCATGGATCACCCCACACCTGTTAAAACATGGCTTCTCACTTCAGTCTTTCTCTCTCTCTGGCATGAGGCTAGGCCTGTTGTGATTTTGTAAACCTGTAACTTTGACAACATTGCATTTCGTTTATTGGCCTTTGGTGCTTAGTAGAAATTTCCTTGTGTGTGTATGGCCACAGAGAGAGCATTGTTAGTTATAGTTTGTTTTTGTATATATTCTGCCTTTGTTTCTGTATAATTAATGTGTTTTTCTCTCTTTCTCAGGAAGCACAGATGGGGTGAGCTGCCATTTCCTTTGGATATTGTTTTCTCCTGTTTTGGTTAGGTAAGAGTAGTTTAGGTAATGTAATCTCTTTTACCATAGATTAGATTTGGGTTTATCTGGAGTATAGGGGTGTTTGTTTGTTGTTTTGGCCTGGGCTCACCCCTGAGCTACATGTGCTTCCTTTGCATCTATTCAATAAATATCATTGTTGTTTACAAACGTGGTCCATCTTTTCTGTCAACCAACTGTTATGTTACAGCCCTTTACCCTTAGACTCACAGGGGTCGTAACATAAATGGGGGCTCTGCCTGGATCTTGTAACCCGTGTTCAATTGTTGGTTGATGGATTTGGTGAACTGTGTTTGTTTACACTTGTATAGTTATTAATTAATTTGTGTAAAAATGGCATTTGTGTAAGAAAAAATAATGGCAGTTAGTACTTTTGATCTGGGGAAATTCTTGAGCAATCCTACTTGGGAAGCGCTAGATAGCTGCCGCAAGGCAGACTTAGTGGAGATTGCCACACATTTTAAACTCTCGGTTCAACAAAAGCATCTTAAGCAGGATATCAGGTGTCTTGTGGTAGATAAGCTGTTGGAGCAGGGGACGCTTGTTTTACCTGCGGTCTCTGATGAACATGCAAGTCCTCCTGGTGAACCTACGGAAGCACAGCCTTCTGAGGAGCAAGCCCATAGTGCTGAAAAGGCAGGTGTGAACGTCACATTGCCACATTTTCACTTGACATCTCCTGTGTCAACTGGGTCTCGAGAAGGGGCCCAGGTCAAGGTTAGGATAGCCCGTCTCCAGATGGAGGCTCAGGAGAAGGCACAAGCACGTGAGGCGGAGTATCGGCTTCGTAAAATGGAGCTTGAGGCGGAAAATGAAAGGGCTGTTAACATCCGTAGGTTGGAGCTTGAGGTGGAAAAAGAGCTCAGACTGCGGGAGTTGGAGCTGGGAGACCAAAGGAGTGGATCCAACTCTGCTACACCGACTCCTCCACAAGGCCCGGGTATGTCCTCCTCCACAGCTTATTCATCACACACTTTTGATATAAGTAAACACATTGCTTTGGTGCCTCCGTTCCGAGAGACAGAAGTTGATACTTATTTTAATGTGTTTGAGCGTATTGCTGCTTCATTGCGCTGGCCAAGAGAGGTCTGGCCTTTGTTGCTTCAATGCAAATTGACTGGTAAAGCCCAAGAGGTTTGTTCAACACTTTCCCTAGAAGATAGTTTACTGTATGATACTGTGAAGGCTGCCATCCTTCGTGCATATGAGCTTGTGCCCGAAGCTTATAGGCAGAGGTTTCGCAGTCACAAGAGAGCTGTCAACCAGACCTTTGTAGAGTTTTTGCTAGAGAGAAGGGAACTCTCTTTGATAAATGGTGTGCAGCAAGCAAGGCCTCAGATCTTAACTCTCTCAGAGAACTCATTCTATTAGAAGAGTTTAAGAATCGTTTGCCAGAGCGTATTGTAATTTACCTGAGTGAGCAGAAAGTGTCCACTCTGCAGCAAGCTGCTGTATTAGCTGATGAGTTTGCGCTAACCCATAAAACTGTGTTTGTAGATAGGCGTGACTCGTTTCTCCCCCATGATTTCTCTCAGAAACATTCTGTCCCCAACCATTCAGAATTCACACACCCCCGACCAAAAATGTCACCTCCACGCTCAAAAGAGGAGCGGACATGTTACTACTGTCATAAATCTGGTCATGTTATTTCTGACTGTTTAACATTGAAACGTAAGCAGCAACCGTCCTCTCAGAACTTTAGACAATCCAAAGGGGTTGGTCTGATTAAAATGGCACCTGATTCCGATCAACAGATGCACAATGATCAGGATGTTCTCGATCCTTGTTTCAGGCCATTTACTTCCAAGGGTTTAGTTTCCTTGACAGGGGATCCAAAAGATCAGTGTACAGTTCAGATCTTACGAGATACTGGAGCCTCACAATCCTTTATCCTCTCTGATGTACTACCTCTGTCTGAGAAATCTTCCTGTGGTTCTAGTGTCCTAGTTCAAGGTATTGAGATGGGTTTCGTGCCAGCCCCGTTACACTGTATTCATGTACAATCTGATTTGGTCACTGGTTTCTTTAAAATAGGGGTGAGACCTTCCTTGCCAGTTAAAGGCATTTCCTTTATCATGGGAAATGATTTAGCTGGAGGACAGGTGAACGCTGTGCTGGAAGTGTTGGATCACCCAGACACAGATTCTCTGCCTGATGACTTGTCACAGAACTTCCCTGAAGTTTTTTCTGCAAGTGTTGTCACTCGGGCTCAATTGAAAAAGAGAGGTGATGAAATTAATTTGTCTGACTCTGTTTTTGCTTCAGCCTTTGTCAGGGAGGAGTTGCTGGCTCCAACTTCTGATACCGCTGACAAACCACCGACTCATAGTAAGGTACCCCCACAGACAACTGTAACTAGTTCCGACGCATTGAAGTTACCCGTTACTCGTGAAATGCTAATTACTGCCCAGAAGGCTGACCCTTCTCTTGCAAAATGTTTCTCTTCTCTTGAAACAGAACAGAGGAGAGAGTTGCATTCTTATTTTGTGGATGAAGGAGTTTTGATGCGTACATGGAGGTCCCATGGTACTAGACTGGCAGAGCATGCACAATCGGAGATAGGGCTACCAGATCAGGTACCAGACTGGAGCACTGTTTATCAGATTGTTGTCCCTGCAGTTTATCGTCAGCATGTACTGTTCTTGGCCCATGACCACCCTTGGTCTGGACACTTGGGAGTCACTAAAACATACAACAGAATACTTCAACATTTCTTTTGGCCCGGTTTGAAGTCCGATGTAGCACAGTACTGTCGTACCTGTAGTACTTGTCAGATCACCGGAAAGCCAAACCAGGTAATTCCACCTGCTCCCCTCTGTCCTATACCAGCGGTCGGTGAACCATTTGAACATGTCATAGTCGACTGTGTTGGTCCGTTGCCAAAGACCAAAGCCGGCAATCAGTTTTTGTTGACAATAATGTGTACCGCCACCCGTTTCCCTGAGGCTATCCCTCTTCGCAGAATTACAGCGCCTGTAATAATTAAGGCTTTGACGAAGTTCTTCTCCACGTTTGGACTGCCTAAGGTAGTACAAACGGACCAAGGCACCAACTTCCTGTCTAGGTTATTTGAGCAAGTGTTACAGTCCCTGGGTATCCGACATATAGTGTCCAGTGCCTACCACCCTGAAACTCAGGGGGCTCTAGAACGTTGGCATCAGACCTTAAAGTCCATGCTGCGTAAATATTGCTTAGACACAGAGAAAGATTGGGATGAGGGTGTCCCCCTTGTTCTATTTGCTGCGCGAGAGACCATACAGGAGTCTCTTGGTTTCAGTCCTGCTGAGCTCGTTTTTGGGCACACTGTTAGAGGGCCTCTGAAAGTTCTTAAAGAACGGTTCATGTCAAAGGGTGCCAGCACACCCACTAATGTTCTAGATTTTGTTAGCCAGTTTCGAGAGCGACTGCATCAGGCGTGCTCTCTCGCAAAAGAAGTGCTCTCTTCTTCCCAGAGAACTATGAAACGGCACTATGACGAGAAAGCTGTTTCTCGATCTTTCCAGCCAGGTGATAAGGTTCTAGTCCTGTTACCTATCCTTGGTTCTGCTCTTTCCGCTCGTTTTTCCGGACCGTATGCAATAGACAAGAAGATAAGTGATACAGACTATGTGGTTCGCACCCCTGATCGTAAACGTCACTCTCGTGTTTGCCACATCAATATGCTTAAACCATATTTTTCCAGAGATAGTGTGCAGGTGAAGACCTCAGACCAGACAGCCGGACTGGCCGTCTCTGCTGTTGCCTCAACTCCAATAGTTCCGGACTCTCCTGACGTTAGTGGTGAGGATGTAGATGGCTTGGAGTTGCGCAATGCAGCCCATCCGGGTGCTAGATTGTCCAACACTGAGATGTTATTGAACCTGCCCACTCACTTAGCACACTTACCTGAGGAGCAGCGAGAGGACATCACAAATTTGATTCAGGCCTACATGGCTCTGTTTGGTGATGTTCCCTCCTGTACTTCTGTATTGGCCCATGATATTAATGTTAACAATGCTGTGCCTATCAAGCAACATGCATACCGTGTTAACATCACCAAGAGGGCCATGATGCAACAGGAGGTTGACTATTTGTTAAAACATGGTTTAGCCAAGCCAAGTTGCAGTCCCTGGAGTTCACCTTGCTTGTTAGCTCCCAAATCGGATGGAACTCCTAGATTTTGTACTGATATCCGAAAGGTAAATGCTGTCACCGTGCCTGATTCCTTCCCACTGCCCCGCATGGAAGATTGTATTGACAACCTTGGATCTGCCACCTATGTTAGCAAACTAGATTTGTTAAAGGGTTACTGGCAGGTCCCTTTGACCCCCCGTGCCTCGGAAATCTCGGCGTTTGTTACTCCTGACAATTTTTTGCAATATACTGTAATGCCTTTTGGAATGCGTAATGCCCCGGCCACTTTCCAGCGACTGGTGACCCTAGTCCTGGCTGGTGTTCCAAATTGTAATGCCTATCTCGATGACCTGGTTGTCTATTCGACCAACTGGCGTGACCACATGACAACCTTGCAAACTGTCTTTGACCACTTGGCTGGAGCCTCCCTGACCCTTAACCTTGCCAAGTGTGAGTTCGGCAAGGCTACGGTTACCTATCTTGGTAAGCAGGTAGGACAAGGCCAAGTGCGTCCAGTGGATGCAAAAATATCTGCAATCACAACTTTTCCAGTGCCTACTACTAGGCGGGAATTGCGTAGATTCCTTGGGATGGCTGGGTATTACCGTGGTTTTTGCCGAAACTTTTCTTCTGTTGTCACTTCTCTCACTGGCCTGTGTAGCCTGTCCAAACCATTCATTTGGACAGCTGATTGTCAAAATGCATTTGATGGTGTTAAAGCTCTCTTATGCAGTTCCCCTGTTCTCTCTGCTCCAGATTTCTCCCTGCTGTTCCAGCTGGAGGTGGATGCCAGCGGGGTGGGAGCTGGAGGGGTGTTATTACAGGCAGATCACGATGGTGTCAGTCACCCGGTTTGTTATTTCTCCCGGAAATTTAACAAACATCAACTAAACTATTCCACTATTGAAAAGGAGACTTTGGCTATGTTGTATGCGTTGCAACATTTTGAGGTGTATGTCGGTTCAAGCGTATTACCAGTGGTAGTATACACCGACCACAACCCATTGGTTTTTCTGTCGCGGATGTACAACCACAATCAGCGCCTCATGTGTTGGGCGCTCATAGTGCAAAACTATAACCTCAGCATAAAGCATAAGAAGGGGTCTGAGAATGTGTTGGCGGATGCTCAATCTCGGAGTTAAATCTCTGTTGCTGTCGACTCGTTGTCTGTTGCTGTCGACTCGTTCTACTGTATATTGCTGTCGACTTGTTGTATTTTGCTGTCTACTCGGTCTATGTTGCTGTGGACTCGTTTTATGTTGCTGTCGACTCAGTCTCTCTTGCCGTCAACTCGTTCTGTCATTGTTGACCCGTGTGGTTGTACCAACTGCTAGTTTTTTTATAGCTCTTTGTTTTGGAGTACATGTTATCTCTGGGATGTTATCTCGTTGTTAAAAAAAAAAAAAAAACATGTTTAGTTGGTGTTAGGTGTCAAACATGTTTTTGTCTTATGTATGGGGGTGTTACATCCCAATGTATATATTCCCCAGTGTTTGTCTCCATGTGTGTGTGTTCTCCATTTTGTTTCCTCCCTCCAGCCATTGTTCCCTTCACCATTGGTCCCTGCCAGGCCTGCCCTTCCATTATAGCAACACAGCACCGATTGATGGATGGCTTTCCAGACTCCAACACTCAATCCACACCACCCAATCATGGATCACCCCACACCTGTTAAAACATGGCTTCTCACTTCAGTCTTTCTCTCTCTCTGGCATGAGGCTAGGCCTGTTGTGATTTTGTAAACCTGTAACTTTGACAACATTGCATTTCGTTTATTGGCCTTTGGTGCTTAGTAGAAATGTCCTTGTGTGTGTATGGCCACAGAGAGAGCATTGTTAGTTATAGTTTGTTTTTGTATATATTCTGCCTTTGTTTCTGTATAATTAATGTGTTTTTCTCTCTTTCTCAGGAAGCACAGATGGGGTGAGCTGCCATTTCCTTTGGATATTGTTTTCTCCTGTTTTGGTTAGGTAAGAGTAGTTTAGGTAATGTAATCTCTTTTACCATAGATTAGATTTGGGTTTATCTGGAGTATAGGGGTGTTTGTTTGTTGTTTTGGCCTGGGCTCATCCCTGAGCTACATGTGCTTCCTTTGCATCTATTCAATAAATATCATTGTTGTTTACAAACGTGGTCCATCTTTTCTGTCAACCAACTGTTATGTTACAGCCCTTTACCCTTAGACTCACAGGGGTCGTAACAGATGCCAACATGAATCTGAAGGAAATCATAACATGCAAGGTGTCTAAATGATGTGTTTCTTAATGGGGAATTCAAATATGAGTTCATTTTTGGGATAGGATAAATCTAACCTGCATCATTTTGGATTTCAAAATGGCCGATTTTACCATTTTTCACCCCTTGGCCATACATCGATGATAACATGAATCTGAAGGAAATCCTATCATGCAAGGTGTCTAAATGATGCGTTTCTTAATGGGGAATTCAAATATAATTAAATTTTTGGGATAGGATAACTCTAACCTGCATAATTTTGGATTTCAAAATGGCTGATTTTAAATTTAAGTTGATGTCATAATAGGACCAGCTAGAACAGGCTAGAACATTAGCTCTGCCACAACATTCTGGAACGTTCATGATGATGTCATAGCTGAACATTCTAGAACCGCTCACGTCCCTATATAAGTGGAAGAAGAAGCAAGAAGTAGAAGAAGAGGAATAATCTGCTACAGTCCATACTTTCCTCTCGTATTGCATGCAGCCAATAAGGTACGTTTGGGGTCGTAAATGTTGCTATGTGTAGGCCCATAGATGTAAATTACCTTGTTGTATATTATTTGTGTTAGAATAATTTATGTGGTGCATCGCTAGCTTGAACTAGCTATCTAGCTAGAACTAGCTAGCTAGCTAGGAGCTACATGTGAAGGAAAATAAGGACTTGTGAAGAGAATATAATATATCTTCTTTTTTTATTTTAGGTCGAAAATGTCTCACGTCAGAACAAGGACACAATCCTTTTCTCATTTAAATAATCTTGTTGGCACTGGGCGAGAGCTGTTGGTGTCTGACCTGCCAACTGTGAGGGATATCCTGAGGTATGGCATCTACTTGAGGGAGCAAAGTGAAGATGACAGGAGGAACTATCCAATGGACCAGCTAATGAGTGACATCTACTCCGGTCTGATTTGTCAGTGGAAGAAAGCTAATGCTCTTTTCAAGTCACCTGTTGTCAATAAAAAGGTGACCATCATGACCAAGCTCAAGGAGATGTGGAACCAGGCAGTGAGCTTTTATCTTGGGAGAAGCAAACTTGAGAGTTTTATTGTCAAGTTGGACAAGTTATTTGATATTTTAACTTGCAAGTGCCAGATTACTAGTTGTGAGGAGGCAGGTTGTGAGGGTTGTGTGATGCAAGCCCACATTAACTGTTGCTGCAGCAAAGACAAAAAGATTCCTGTGAAAGATATTGCCTACATCAAGGGACAGAGGGAAACGGTTGGAAGTAAAGGACCACACCAAATGGCTGGAGCTGATCTGCCTGAGCACAAGAGACAGGTGAAAACATTGGAAAGGCAGGAGATGGAAAAGAAGGCAGAGAAAAGGAGAAGAGGCAAAGAAGAAAGCTTTGCAGCAGCAGACAAGGTTGCCAGGAAGGATGTTGAGAGCTTCCTTACAGTCCCTGAAGTTGAGCTCATTCCTGAAACTGACCCTGCAGCTTCAGCAAAGCTACGGAAAAATTATGATGAGATTCCAAACATCGCCCTTGCTAGTGTAAGGTATGGCATAGGTCTAAGGCCAACTGCAGCTATAGCAAATGCAGCTCTGATTGATGCAGGACTCATCTTAGAAGATGACACAAGTAAAGTGATTGATAAGAACAAGGTTAAGAGAGCACAAGAAAAGTTGATGCAAGAGCTGGGGGAAGAGTTTGAGGAGAAGTGCAGGGAGGAGGGGGGGATCTCCTGTATCCTCTTTGATGGGCGGATTGACATGACCAATGTGATGATGGAAGCTGAGGGCAGTGACCAATCTTTTCCTGCAAAGATCAAGGAAGAACACTGTCAAGTTTGTTCTTATTTTCCCCACTTGAAGGGCTCAGGCAACGTGATCAAGGATGGATATAACTCTGTGACTTCTTTGACCTTTGTTTGTCATTTAATTGGTTGTCACAATAGCAGTCACAATAGCAGGTTATAAACCTGAAAGGGTATGAAAGGAAATGTTTCAACATCAACATAAATACATAGGCTATAATAATACCATAAATTATAGTTAACATTAATACATTTAGCCTATATTATCAGTTCATTCAAATAAACAATTACCAAATGCATTTTCATTAAGAACATTCATTCAGCATTTACCAATACATTTGACATTTTGTATTATTCTTATTATATATATATATATATACCATATAACCTATATTATATATATATATATATATTTATCTATTTATTTATTATTTATTTATATATTTATCTATTTATTTATTATTTATTTATATATATATATACCACATATAACCTTTAATATATATATATATATATATATATATATACAACATACCATATATAACCTATATTATATATATAGTATTTACTTATTTATTTATTACACCAATCAACATTGTTCTTTAAACTTAACCATGTCATGAATGTCATGCATCAAAATGTTCAAACAATATATTCAAAAACTGTTGTAATGCCAGACATTACAGGCCTACAGAAACACCATTTCCCAGGGTGCACTGGGGCCGCATGTCAAACATTTCATGTTGAGCAGAGCTAACATGCTACAAACATTTCATGTTGAGCAGAGCTAACATGCTAACACAAGCAAAGCACATGAACAGAGCAAGCAGAGCATATATCATAAAGCAAGCAGGGCACATGCACATCTAACCAAGCAGGGCACATGCACATCTAAGCAAGCAGGGAAGGTAAAAGTGAACATACCATTGGGTCATCACGTTCCTGGTTTGATTGCAGTTTAACTCATTTAGCACAATGAGCTGACTCAATGACTGACTGAATCATGGACTGAATGAGCAGGTCCTCTGGGCTGCCCCCATATATGCCAGATGGTAAACCAGTCAAGCCCTCCCATGCTGCCCACATAGATGCCTGATGTAAATTATTCTCTTTTTACCCTTAAATTTCATTTCATTTCTGGTTTACCTTGAAAATAGTTGCAAGGAGTACATTTGATCATTTAGGGGACATTTAAATTGTACCATTTGTTTTGGATAAATAATATATGTAATTTTGAGTCAATAAAATACATTTGGCTCTCTTTTCTCCTAAAGAGTTCAACAAACACTATAGTGTTGCTAGTGACTTACTTACTTACTTACTTAGGCCTTTTATTCCTTTCGGAACATAGGCCATTGATGAAAAGTTTCCACCCCTGTCTGTCTTGCGCCATCCTCTCCAGCTGTTTCCACGTCAGTTGCTAGTGAGCCTGGCAGCAACTATCTGTTCCACTTTACACCAGAGAAAGCAACTAAAGAGGAGTCCCATGCAGAGAAGATTGCTAAGGTCCTGTTTGCCTGGCTGAAAGAGAGAGGTTCTGATAAGACCTTGTGGGCCATTGAACAGTTTCAAGTACCTCGGAGCCCACATATCCGAGGACTTGACATGGACCACACACATTGACAGTGTTGTGAAGAAGGCACGACAACGCCTCTACTTCCTCAGGCGCCTAAGGAAGTTCCAAGTCAGTCAGAAGATCCTTAGGAACTTCTACTCATGTACAATAGAGAGCATCCTGACCGGCAACATCACCTCCTGGTTTGGGAATAGCACTGCACAAGACCGTAGCAGACTACAAAGAGTGACTCGTTCAGCCGAACGCACAATTGGAGGGGGGCTTCCCACCCTCCAGAACATTTACAACAAGCGGTGCAAGGGGAAGGCTAAGAGAATTATTAAGGACTCGAGTCCCCCGAACAACTGCCTCTTTGAACTGCTGCGGTCAGGCAAGCGATACCGGAGTCTTAAGGCGAGCACAGAAAGACTCAGAAGAAGCTTCTATCCCCAGGCCATCAGGCTGCTAAACGAACAATAATCACTATGCAACAACCATCAAATGCACATAGCACACACACCCACACGCACACACTCACTCAAACAAACAACACACTGCAGCACCCACTCTCCACACTTTAGATCACAAAAACACACTTACACTTTATATTTATTGATAAAGGATTTGCACTACAACTCGTACACCTACTGTGAATTGTACCTAAATTGCACCTCGTCCCATTTCTCCATTTCTGCCTTGCACTATATAGTATTGTATATTAGTACACTGCACAGTATTGTATATTGTATGGTAACTACGTCTATTCTGCATCGAACATTGTACATATGTCTAAACTGAACACTGTGACCTCATTTTTTTACTTCTAATTTTACTATGTTATTTTATTTCATACTTATCTTGTCTTGCACAGTCTCTGGAGCGCAACAGTAAGAAGCATTTTGTATAAAAGTATTCTGTACTTCTGTATGACAACTATTAAAGAAACTTGAGAAACTTGAGAAACTTGAAAACTTGGAGGAGACTCGACCAATGTCAACACTGGAGTGAAGGCAGGTGTAATGCGGAAGCTGGAGCTGCACCTGGGGAGAAAGCTGGTCTGGTTGGTGTGCATTGCAACCTGCACACTGGTGAACTTCCACTGCGCCGTCTCATTGTTGAAGTTGATGGGGCTACTCTGTCAGACAACAAATTGTCTGGGCCAATAGGACAGCTCCTTGATTCTGTTACAGACTTGGAGATCAATCCTAACTTCACCAGGATCTTTCTTGGCCCTCCGCTGATCAAGCTGCCTGAGAAGATCATTCAAGATCTCTCAACTGATCAACACTATGGCTATAAGCTGGTCTGTGCAATCAGGGATGGAGTGCTTTCTGCAAGGCTGGCTCTGCTGGAGATTGGACCGGTAAACCACAGCTGCTGGCTCACCACAGCAAACAGACTCCTCAGGCTCTGGGTGTCAAAGCATCAACTTAAAAGAAAGAACCTGAATAATCTACAATGCATTGTGGAATTCATCATTGGAGTGTATTATCCATGTTGGTTCAACATGAAGGTCAAGCACTCCTGGATCGAAGGGCCTAGGCACATCCTGTTTCAGCTGGACTGCCTCAAGTCTCAGAGGAAGGAGGTGCTGGATGTTGTGATGCCAACTGTGAGAAGATCTGCTTGGTATTCCCACAGTGAAGCCATCCTCCAAACACTGCTGTGCTCTGAGTGTAGCTTAATCAGCTGGTCAGAAGATGTGTCAGAGCCACCTCTCACCTGCTCCCTAAGCACCTCCGAGGTGAAGAACTTCATCAACACCCCAATGGAGGTTCTCGACTGGCCTTGCCACACACAAAGCATCGAGAGGGTTGTTAAAATGGTGACTGAGGCCTCTGCTAAGTACTTTTCACAAGAAAAAAGGGATGGAGGGATCAGGGCTCAGGAGACCAGCAGGAGGCTGATGTCCAAGAATGAATCCAAGCAGGACTTGTGCAACCTGATCAAATTTAAGAAGATAGAGGATTGATGGAGCCCCATGGATTTTTTCAATAGGCTACATTGAGACGTTTGTTAAAATGGTTACAGAGGTTTCTGCTGAGTAGTTCTGGAAAGAGCTCACCTATTTATGGATGATGTTGACTTTAAGTTTGTGTTTGTAGGTTGGTGGCTAAAGCAGTACAGTAGGAGATCTTGCCATCCAAGAATGAGTCCAATCAAGATATTGGAACCTGGCAAAGTTCAAGAAGTCAGGAGATCGAGATTGAGCACTTAGGTGTTTGTGTGCATTACAAATACAATTTATTATTGTTAGTATTATTATTATTGATCTTTGGAGTTGTATCCAGTTATATACAGTTCACTTGTTAATAAATTTGATGGCTTTGTCATTATAAATGATTTCCCATATATTTTTTATCTTTGCAATTTTGTAATACAATACCAATGGGTTCAAATGGTAAAATCAGCTATTTTGAAATCCAAAATTATGCAGGTTATATGTATCCTATCCCAAAAATGACCTCATATTTGAATTCCCCATTAAGAAACACATCATTTAGACACCTTGCATGTTAGGATTTCCTTCAGATTCATGTTATCATCCATGTATGGCCAAGGGGTGAAAAATTGTCAAATCGGCCATTTTGAAATCCAAAACAATGTAGGTAGGAGTTATCCGATTAGAAAAATAATCCTATATTTGAATTCCCCACAGAAAAACACATATTTTAGACACCCCACTCGATTGATTTTCAAAAAAAAATAAGTATGGCCCGCCCTAATGTCGCAGGCATGTATCTCCGGACCCTAATTCCCATCCCCCCATGTGGAATGCACCAGATTGGATAAATGACACGCTGGTGCTCTGGTTCAACATCTAGTGGCTGAATGTTATCTATAGCAGTGGTTCTCAAACTTTTTACACCAAGTACCACCTGAGAACGTAGCTGGCTCTCCAAGTACCACCATATGGCCGGCGTTAAAATACAGTCTATTCAGCTATGCACAGTTCACGCAGGAGGCAAATGTATTCCTAATACCATTATTTATTGTTAACTTTTGTCAGACACAGCCACAATGTACAAAGGCAAGGGATAGCACTAGAACTAGCAAACGCTTCCACACAACTCATACAATGCAAGGGGCATTGAGAACATAATAACTAACATTCTCACATAGCAAGTGAGAAAATTAAGAACAACTGTATTTCAGCAAATGTACTTAATTCTCTCTCCATCTCTCTCTCTCTCTCTCTCTCACACAGCAAGCAATTGTCCGTCATTCTCTCACACACACACTCACACACACACACACACACACACACACACACACACACACACACACACACACACACACACACACACACACACACACACACACACATTTTAATACTTTATTTGGTTCCACAAATTATATTACATAAACAGGGAATCAAATGTATCGGGGCCAAGCAGCACTGAACACTTAAGGGTACACATAGCACCTCCTTCTCCACGTGGCTAAGCTGCCAATAATAGCTGAGACAGAGCAATATTTGGCAATTTGTTTGGCTTTTCTTTTAGACATTGCAGCAATTCTCAGACCGGTCATGGTGGATTTGTGTACATGGCCAAGACTTCCGAACACAAGTACACCATATCTACACCTATACCCAAGGTCAGTCATCACACTGAGCAGTGGTTGGTATTTGATATACTTGTCCCGGAAGGCCTGGTCCATGTACAGGTCAAAGGTACAGCCTACTTCTATGACCAGCACCTCTCTGTGGCTGGTGTCAACAAAAACAACGTCCGGTGTATTGGGTATGTTAGCAAAAACATCGTTGGTAAGGCCAAACCACTCTGGTTTCACTCTGGCATGTTTGTACATTGTTGCACTAGATGGTGATATGTTCCGTACCGCATCAGACACAATGTCCACACACACACACACACACACACACACACACACACACACACACACACACAATTATTTTGTTACAAAAACTTAATTTCCTGCATTCTGGTGCAGGAATTTTTGAAATTTTACCCTTTAAATGCCAGTGTTTGTGATGGGCATCACAAATTATTGTAAAAAAGAAAAGAAAACACATATTCAATACATTTCTGAATGTTTACCCTTTAAATGCCAGTTTGTGTGATGGCATCACAAATTATTGTTAAAAAAAACACAAAAAAATCTGGGGGGGATTATTACAGGCTATAGACATGTGTCAATGATTAGCAGCAACACAGATTTTGATGGATTTTTTGTAATGTCAGATTTAACACCAACTCTTTTCAGAAAAGTGGGAGTACTTCATTTTTTATCTGACATTACAAAAAATCTAAAAATAAATGGTTATGATCAGGGCTGAAGTTGAATTAAAGATGTATGACTGTTTAGACTGCATTACTCTCTGTCACAGTGATCTCCTGGTTGTTCCCCACTTAGGTTATCTAACTATCGCGCCGCCGCAACCAGAAACACTGGCCTGGCCTGCTTCTAAGTTCAGTGGCCTAAAAAAAAAAAAAAAAAAAAAACTCGTACCACAGTTTGAGAACCACTGATCTATAGCACCTTTAAACATCTGTAAAACTTAGGGGGCATTTTGTAGCAAGTATAGTTTCATCGTTGCCGCCGTCTTTAGCGTTAAGAACGCCTCCACTCCCGGAGTGTTCCGTCTCCTCATTATATAGAGTGTCTCTGGCGGAACCCTCCCCCACCTCACCCCACCCTCTGCTACCTGCTGCTGCATGCTCTCTTCATTACATTCCCACTCTTACTTATTCATTAGGCTTCCTTCCAGGCACTTCTCCCAAGGCTGTCATTTTCCATTATTCATTCCAATTGAACTTTTTCCCCCCATGTCTTTAGGAATTCCTAACGGTTTGTTTTTTTTGGAGAGGACCGGGCCTGCTTGTCATTTTGATACAAAAAATTAACGTTGCTCCTCCCAAATGAATTATGGTGACCTATTTTGTGTACAGAGGCCATGCTTTGCGATCCAAGAAACACTTTTCTCTCTCGCGCGCTCTCGCAAAGGGGGTGGAGTCCCGGTAGAATGAACCACGAATAAGACAGCGGGTGAGAGGAACAGGCAGGTTCCAGCGACTTCGGGTTATTGAGAAGCGCTATATAAATTAAATGAATTATTATGCTGTCGTCAAGGTCTGGGCTGAAATGCATTTTTTATAACACCCGGTTGACTTCAAATGTGACATTTTGTATAATGTGTTTATTAACAGCTAAGTCTGTGACTGTCGTGGTCCTTCACTACAACTCAGTGAGCTGTGTTAGAAACATCTCCGTACTCTTAAAGGGGAGGAAGGCAATTTCAGCGACATGAGCAAGAGTGAGCTTACATGTCCAGTTGAAATAGAACAAGCTCACTTTTCAAGCCCAGCACTGTGCGCTACGCACGCACAACGAAGGTTCTCTACAGACTCCCAGCACTGTGCACTACGCATGCACAACGAAGGTTCTCTACAGACTCCCAGCACTGTGCACTACGCATGCACAACGAAGGTTCTCTACAGACTTCCAGCACTGTGCACTACGCATGCACAACAAAGGTTCTCTACAGGCTCCCAGAGGCACAGGCAGCTTCAAACTGGATTTTTCAGGAAATAATAACAAATATTTGCCAGCCTCTGATCGGCAGGCAGTTTTGGGTGAATTCACTCCTGGGTACCGTATCTATGTGTCTTTTAACCCTGTTATGGGGAAGTTAGTTTAACTCGCAGCCCCCTTACTGCCACAGTCACTTCACAACACACACGTCCATCATGACTGTGAATATTACTCATGGACCTCCGTTACACCTGACACATTACTATTTCAAAATCAAAGGTACATAATAGGTATTATGTTTCATCATGAATGCATCAAAAGGGGGGGGGGGTCATTTTTTGATGTTCTGATCGTCAGCAACGGCATACGTTTTGAATACTACATACGTTGATCGTTGCGATCGATGTGAAATCATTGTTGGATCAAAGTAGGATGGATGTCATAGTCCTTAGCTTTACTAGGAGGTATCCCAAAATGAATATTCCAATTGTCTAATCGCGATTTCCAGTATTGATGTCCATCGGGTCCCTGACATGAAATGGCACAACATATGCATCAAGTGTGCTGAACGCATTCCAAAGTGCTCGGATGAACCGTTTTCACTTGCACAGGTCCAAATTCTCCACCCGGATCATATAAAATGTAACACAGTGTGAAATAAGGTTTCAAAGGCTAGGCTAGATACTGCCACCTAGCAGGATTCGACCGGCATTGCACTCTTGAGGTCTCAGAATGAGTTCCAATGGTAACACCGAGGTCCGTGAGAGTGTATAGGTATAGGATATTAAAATCGAAAAAAAATAAAATACGATCTAAAAACGTAATATTCCGTTTTTGGCGCTCAGCGGTTGGCGAGCAAACACATACTATTACATTATTGGCGCTGAAAGTGTTACGAACACTACGCTTGAAAAAAGTCAAATGTATTGTATTAAAGGTAGACTATGTAAGTCCGTCAAACAGTGACCTCTAGGCAAAAGGCCCTGCTTGCTACTGCACTTTGTTTACATTTCTTAATTTTTTATAATTTAGTTATTTATTATACTGTGAATGTCTCCAGACCTCTCTTAGCAGAGCCTGAGGTGTGACCAGCAATAGCAACCCCTCCCCCTATAACCACTCAAATCATACCATCAAACCAAAACAAAAAATTTAAACAAAGTGCAATACCAAGTCAACCAGAAGAAATATTTCCTTTGCCTCGAGGTCACCGTTTGACAACCTTACAGATTCCACCTTTAAGTGTAGAAAGTTGGCCAACACAAAGTTCCAAACACAACTGATTAGGTCATTCTGTGTGACCACGACCAGAGCTCTGACCGCAACCAGTTAAAATCCTATCATTGATCCATGACTTCCACAGTAAGAAATATTAAGAATCAATAGGCAAGAAGGAGAAGGTCACAGTACCCCCAGTGTGATTTTCTGGGGTTATAATAATATTTCTATTGTCCAGAATTCATATGCACTACTTCGAAATGAAAACCATAGGGATAAAATATATAGGTATATTTCTGTGGTCAAAACCAACATTCTACAGAGTCACATCAATCAGTGTAACAACAGGCGAATAACCACAGCAGTATTTAGTTGAACCGAGACGTGTTTTGAGAAAGATGGAATGAGTCTGGCAGCTAAACCCCTCAGCTCTGAGTACTGGAAGGCCCTATCCGTGCCTTTCGCATTACAAGTAACATCACCATATTCAAAGGCAAAAGCTCAAGATAACAATAAGAGACTGATTCTTGGCCTCTGTGTCCCTCGACTCTAATTAGGATTTTAATATGTTCGTCCAACATCAATAACATTCCTCTTACAGCGCCAAAGGTGACAAGATTGATTTGAACCATTGACAGGGATTACCATAATTGCTACTTGACATATGCTGA